>NC_137619.1:34139166-34459166 GCF_963280865.1 Gymnoscopelus braueri
CGAACTTCACTAACCCTCACGCTCCCATTATAACAACGGAGGGTGTTTAAAAAATGACGACAGGGGAATATATGAAAAAAAAGAACGCTACTTTTCACATCGGTAGGTGAGTAACGAGACATCAAAGATAACACTTAATTTGTCCGGAATTCTCCTTTAAGACTCATTGACCTGGAGATTATTTCAATATTTTTTCATCCTATCAGATGACATGTTCCTCTGCTGCCATGAGCGATGGTTAGAGTAGCTTCCATAAAGATATAAATCCCCTCTGGAAATTGAGAGCAGCTTTCGAGGACACAGATCTGGTAGCAATTACTCTCGCCTGAGCAATGCATAAAAAGCCCCTTCGAGATTTTACAACGAGCATACGTAGAACATAGCCCATAAATGTATTCATTAACGTTTTAAATATCATTCATCGATATCGGAGTCGCCCTTGCCCTGTTGCCAACATTTCATGGACACTGCGAGGTAATTTTCGGACATTTCCATCAACGCGTTGCCCCACATTCAGTTGAAAAACAGAGATTTATTTCAGGTCTGCATTCCCTCCGATTAGACTTGACAAGCGAGGGGGGCTTTTTTTTGCCATGTCTGATGCGATTGCACATTTTCCAGCCGTCTACTGTAGTGACAGGGAAAACAAACCAACAGCTAACCGCAGCAGGAGTTAGTGGCGTTTCAACTGCATTTTATTAAAATGCTGGGAGAAAGTCTACCTATCAACACTGATGGATGGCGATAATGAGAGTGTACTGGCTAGATACAGTAATCCATAACACCACAGTGGGGTAGCTCCGTTGGAAAAACGCCCCTGCAGAAAACACCTCCATATTCACTGTGCTAATGTCATGTGGATTTTGCTTGGGGTGGGGGTGGGGCTGGGGGGGGGGCAAACAGAATGCCTGTATGATTATCCACAGATGAGCCCTCAGACCAGCCTGGAGCTGGTGTTTGAAAGAAAATAACACGGTGACGCCTCTCCCAATAAACTGTAAGGAGGTGTGAAGCAAAACCACATTGGTGGGGAATGACACTTTAAACTCGATTTTCCAAACGCCTCTCAAACCATACAATACAGACATGGATGTCACTGGGATTCTTGGTGGTGGGTGTGCAATGCTTGGTGATGAATGATACTCACTGCTGCTGGATGTACTGAGGCCGGACCAACGTGGATGGTTGCTTGACGGTCAGTCTCATCTGTGCCATGTTGCTGACTGGAACAGGGGCATAACCCTGTGGTAGAACCTGCTGGGGTATCGGCCGCTGGGGTATCACGTTGTGCCCATTGGTGTGACCATTGGTGTGTCCATTGGTGTGACCATTGGTGTGACCATTGGTGTGTCCGTTGGTGTGACCATTCCCTGGCAGCGCTGGGAAAGGGGAGGTGGGCACCGTCTTCTGTTCGCATGCCTTGCCCTTGGAACCAGGCTTGCAGATACAGAGATGGGGCCTGAGGCACATTCCTCCATTCTGGCAGTGGGGTATGCAGTTGGCTGCGGCACAAAGAGTGAGAGACAGTGAGTGAAAGAGATAGTGATGCGGACAGAACGCGTGCTCACACAGAAACAGATGCACACATGTAAGCATATAGACAACATTTACAAACATGAGCAGTTTACCTAGAAGTAGACACACATGTGGTCCTCCATATACCCACAGACACACAAATACAGTACATGCACAAAGTTCCCATGCTGAATTCCATAATATGATGTCATCTCAGGGGTCCCTCTGGTAGCTATTCTTTTGGTTATTTCTCAGGGAAAATTGGGCAGCAACCTACAGAACATTCTTGACTAAATCAATATTGTCTGTGAAAATTCAATAGACACATTCATGCAAGCTTATCCACCCACACACAGCAATGCTTAGAGTTTAAGAGTTCCCTCGTTCAGGAAGTGGTCCTGCAATCAATTAAGTCCTCTGGACTCTTTGATGGGCATCATTATGTGTATGTGTGTGTGTGTGTGTGTGTGTGTGTGTGTGTGTGTGTCTGTGTGTGTGTGTGTGTGTGTGTGTGTGTGTGTGTGTGTGTGTGTGTGTGTGTGTGTGTGTGCGCGCGCGCGCGCGTGTGCGTGTGTGTGCGTGCGCGCGTGTGCGTGCGTGTGCACTCATGTACGCATGTGTTGCACTGTATGCGAGTGTGTTTCCTGAAGTTGTGCAGGAGCCTGGCAGTTAGCCTGTAATTACAGTTAAGCTCCATTCTCACAAGGGAGAAGATAACGGCTGCCATTGTTCAATGACAATGCGTGCCATGTGGCTAGTGGCCCAAGCAATGTTGCTAGTGGCCCAGAGACATAACATTTAAAGTCATACTGTGTAACATTCATTTTAGTAGTCTATTTAGCAACACCCCTGTTCCTTGTCTATACAGAACAAGGAACGCTGAAAAATGAATGCTGTAGGGTTCTAGCACCCGATGATATTTTGGAAAGCAACAATGCGTAAATCAGAAGCTGTAACACAAAAATGCATAAATATGTGCCTATGTCATTTTGGCACGGGTGGGCCGACATTCGCAAATAATTATAATTATTCACAAACACATTTAATTTATGTGGAATTGTTATTGTGCAATTCTTTGCACTTACCAATGGTGCGCCACATGTGTACAGTGTGTGTGAAGTTAGGCTAGCGGAAATGGTTTCGTAAAAGAGGCCTGTCCCTCCCTGAATCCTCAAGGGTCCCTGAGGGTGTGTCCCCCTCTGTGCCTCACTCAACTTGTTAGCCTAATTAGTGGCTTTTGGATTTGTGAAAGTGATTAATGAAAGAGAAACTAAAAGGCATGTCAGGCATCTGCCTCAGAGTCGGCACTGGAGAGGATGAAGAAAATAAATAACTTTTGCTCTGTGTGTCAAAACTTCTCACTGCTCAAAGCATGGGGTCCTAATGAGCACATGCAGGGTAACCAAGCATCCCCCTCCCCTGCCTCTTACTATGGGCATCACTGAGGGGCAATTACTTAAAAGATTACATCACTCCTGTATTTTTTCCCTTGACGCAGTCTTATGTTTAGGTTTCAAAATATAACCACACTACAATTTTCCACTCGGGGCACAGCCTTTTCTTTTTTGCTTTCTTTTCCGACTAGCGTAAATATTTTTCATTTTACACTATCCTGCACCTGAGTGGGACTAGAACTGAGGCTGCCATCTGTTTTTTGTGAATAGCTCCACCTCTCTCACTCGCTACATAAGAGCGCTGTTCTTTGACACGGGTGACGAAATAACTGATGCCGACTTACCATTTAACCGGCGACAGGAAATACATCACTTAAAGTGACATCCTCTCTCTCCGATGAAAGTACACTGTGGCTGCTGATCACTGAGGTTTACTACGAGTTGGCAAGAGTTCCAAATATCTGCCGCGAGTGTGTGGGGGGGTGGGGGGTGGGTGTATGCGCCATACATATGTTTGTGTGCTTGCATTCATGTGGTAGCAGGCTAAGGTGAGAAACATAAACTGAGAGGCATGTATGCATATAATGACTTTCTTTGTGTCACTGCCTTGATGCCAGATCTGTGAAACCCAATGTGAATGTAGGGAATTGCACAGACTAAATGGGTAGCTGCAACAGACAGCCTCTTTAGCCTTGCATATGGCCAAGGCAGATGTTCAATGAATAGAGAAATAGGCGGCTAGGGAAGGATATGACATGAATATATGGGATATTACATTCAGCTTTACCTGATCCCCCCCCTCGGCCCTCGGGTCCAGATTAGTTGTGTGATAAGGCACCTGTCTGTAGCAATCCCATGGGCCTCTCTGTTCCCCCTGGGCAGCAGATGGCCTTATCAATCCACTGGCCTGCGATGACTTTATATATAAACCCCAGCAGATTACATATCCGGCGTGTTCACAATACTATACTGGAACCGCTTTGTTCTCCGGCTGTGACATGAATAGACTGGACTGATGTTCAATGCTGATCGTTTGCCATTTATGCAGTAGTGACATTGAACTGAATGTTATGACCTATCATTTAGAAACACAATTAAGACATGATGCAAAGCGTGCAAAATATACAAATTATATTGCATGTTTGCCTTAATAAAATGGGGGAGAGGATGCTATCAAATGCCTCCTGTGGACCTTACTCATTATTAAAAAAATGATATACTGTATATACCCTATATTCAAAAAGGGAGGACCGGCGGGCGGACCTCTGACGTCACTCTGACTCAGACATAACCATAAACAAACCTGACCACGGCCATGTCAATCGGACTCAGACATAACCATAAACAAACCCGATACGCCCATATATACCGTAGGCATGTCACTATGACTTAGACATAACCATAAACAAACCCTATATGCCTATATACTGTATATAGGCATGTATGGTCATCATGACTCATGTGCATATATGGGACTGACTGACTTCAAACTCGGCTCACACATCGGCAAGGACTCGAGGGAAGTACGGTGCCGGCCGCCGAGTGGTTCCAATATGCGGTTGTCCAGAACCGCCGATCAATATGCCCATATATGGGCATGCCAATATAGAGGGTATGGGCATATACGATCTCCATATATGGGCATAAAAGGGACACAGACAGGCGGGCACAACGGGTACTCTGACAAAGCCCCGACACTATGACTTAGACATAGGTATGCGGTACAAACTCTAGTTGTGAGGGCCGGATAGCAGCCCAAACCTCTATATACATATACATATATGTTCCCTCCCGTCAAATTAGGTCTTTTTATGGCAATGTTTGACAAGAAGGAAGAGAAGACTGTTTGCCTGACGTCTTTTTCTCCTCTCGCCTCTTTTCATTTGGTGGGATGGCCAAAGAACACCTGGCAACTTGCTGACTCAGGCAGTTTGGGCCTCAATGCCCGGTGGCCGGGCCCATTAGAGCTCATTATTGTGTCCATCAGTAGAGATCACACAGGAGTGGTCTGCGGTGATTGCAGTTGCTGTATGTTGAATGGGGAAAGCATGGTAAACGTTCAGCAAAGCGGCTCACAGGGCACAGAGGGAGCCCAGTCAATTAAGACATTCCTGTTTGCTGGGTATTTTGTACTGATAACGTCTATGCTCATCCCACTTTACCTACCTAAGCCTTTGAATAACTTCTTCAACAGCAGGAGGTGCCGTCCAGGTTTTCCTCCGGCAAGAGCTGAACTGGTGCTGGTGGTGAGCTAAAGCCTAATTTATACTCCATAGTACGGTGTCGCTTGCCAAAAAGAACTGATCTTCAAGCTAACAATGCGTTGCATTGTGACTCGTTAGCTTGTACAATTTCAGTCTTTGCCGGCAGGAAAGACTGACTGATTTCCTTGCTATGAATGTGCTCTTCTGAATGTGCACCTGTCCATCACTGCAGAGTCCAAAGCTGGACTCTCACAAAAATATTTTTTAAATCTTAAACGATTTTGAAATCTGGGTTCAAATCCATCACTTTGCATTCCGGCTTGGCCGAGTGTCTATAGTATACGAACACCTGTCACCAATGGGTGTTGAGTGGGAGGAGTAGGACTTTGTTGTGGTGGGGGCTCCTAACTGGCAGGGGATCTAGTGGGGTACAATAGCAGTGGCAACACAGAAATGTGTGGGGAGGATTGACGACTAAATTGGTAGAAAAATGTATTAGCTACTCTAAATTTAAAGAGAAAGAAAGTTAGCAGGGGAAAAAAGGAGAGGAGAGAAGACCAGGATATTAAACCTGAAAGAGATCCTCTGTTTCAGGGACATTTGAACGTGGTAGCAACTAACAGCACAGTTAATGACATGACTTTTATTGGATTTCTCTCATCTTCAGCCGGCAATACTTGGCTACCTTTTCCTCCTGAGACGTCTTTGGAAGACATGCAGACCCCAAGAGAAAGGAGTTTCAGACTGCTCTTAAACAAAAGCAAGAAAGAAAAGTAAGACAGAATAGCTTCCCGAAAAATGAAGACAGATTCTTGCGTTGTGCAATGAAAAGTGACATGAAATCTTCTCATGTTCTGTTTGGTCTGGTCGAGAGTCGAGACAGGCTAGTTTCTGTAAGAGAGGGTCCTCTGTGAGATGGTCCTGGGCAGGCTGTCAAACCGTTCACTTCATGCACAATTCCCATATTCTAGCTTTTCCAAAACTTTTATGAAGGCAGGATGCTTGATTAAGTCTGGTCACTGGTGATAGTATGATGATGATCATGATCATTGATGATGAGGTTTGAGCGCCACTCTTCAGCCAAACAATAATAAACACATGACTGCATAAATATAGAAATCCATACTCAATTAGTTCATACAGTAGGCACATTTTTACTCAGTTGAGTGCAGTTTGAACCACTAGCTGAGAGAGTACAGATTGATTGATGACATCGCCTTCAGCATCCCAGCAGTGTCCATACAACTTAACTGCTGTAAAAATAGATTTAATTATGCAAGGTAGAATTACCAAGATGTATTCTATATGATTATAATATCCAGTAACAGAGGCGTATATAACAGTATACGTTATGTCTGTACTTGTGTGGATATCGGTCAGACCAGTAGTCTATTATGGGTCAATTCCACTAGAATATACTCACTCCTTGTTTGCAGAGATGGTAAGCTCACTTGCAGTGGACAAGACAGAGCCTTATTCTGACCCAGCAATTCAATAATCCACAGACATTTTACTTCAGCCAGGACACTAATTACCAGGAATGGCTCACCATCATCTCTATTGAATCATAGTCCATTATGGATAAAGGGCAGAGTTTTGTGCATTGCCATCACATGTCTGCAGCTGATGCCAAGGTGATAAGCCAAACATGGACAGTATGTTCTTCCGACGCCAAACCAGGGTTTGTCTGTCTTTCTTCTTAAGTCAAGTGTAACATATTTATGAAGACAAATTCATACTTTGTCTCAAAACTGTGTCAGGTGCGGTAAATAACTGATTGTCAAGCGACTGTCTTGCAAAAAAGTATAAAATAGGCTTTTTTTCAGACAACAAGGCATGAAAGGTACGGCTATTCTGGGAAAATCGCCACTTTTGTATGAATTATGAGGCATGGTACAGTATGTTAAGGAGGAATGTCATGACTGTCACTCTTCTTTTAAGTTGTGCTTTCTTTTTGAAGTCCTCCAAAGCTATGCTAAAACCTTTACACGGCCCGTGACTTACACAGAAATTATCCAGGATTAAATATGCTGCTGCTTAACATTTGACAGGGTGAGATTTTCACAGCTCCTAACTAATGCACAAGATTTAAAATGCCCGTCTTGGTGGGAGGTTGGGCTGGCTGTTGCTGTGACTGACAACCTGAAAGAGCACTTTATGCATGGCTGCTAACCGGCTACTGTGGCCACGTGTAAAACCCAGCACCAGAACCAATGTGATTCATTTCTATTAGGAACCTTTGTTGTTAATGCTGTGTGTGGCGAAGAGGTCTGGGTGCTTAAAAATCTAACCGTGGATTTTACAACCTTATCTGTCCTCTATCGCAGGCGAGGCGAAGAAGAGGAAGAAGCTGATGTTGAAAAACAAACAGAGCTGAATAGAGACTGGAATGAAACTCACAGATACGTATGACTAACTATAGTATAGTGTGACTTATCGTTCTGTTTTTCCATGTGGCAAAAGAACAAACGCAAAGAGAATGGGAGGGGAAGAGTTGAATATTATTCACATAACTAATTCATCAAACGCAGTTGCAAAATCTATCATATTTATGAGGCTTGCCTACAGCAGCCCACTGCTACAGATTAATAGCAAATGTGAGTGAAAACGTCTTTGCTCTCACCACCTCCCTCCAGCTTCACAGCAGGAAATATTCACATGGCTCACAGTGGAAATTTAGACATTCGAAATAATTTAGCAGCACCTACTGACCTGCACGCACAACACAGAGAAGGGAGGATGCTTTTAAGAACTCCCTTTCAATTTCTCAGAAAGCACATAAATCTATATCAAGAAAAATAAGCTAACTCAACACAATGAGTGCATACAGTGACACATTTCACCTTGGATTCCAGTCCTCAGCTCCCACTTATATCAGGGTATGGCTAATGGGAGTATGGTATGACTCAAGTTCTGACTTTAAAATGAGCCAATCAGTGCTGTCCAGGACTGGTTGTCTTCAGTGTATCAATGTAAACCAAAAGCCCTCTTTCTCCATGCAACAGTTACACGTCTTGCAAAACCTTAACCCTCCCACAATGCCATGCACCCTCCCATCGGGCTCTCTCCAATAAGAGCCTGCTTAAGAAAGAGCCAGCCTGCAGGGGCCACAGAATGGCCACAGAACCTTTCATGTACAGGCTATCAACAGCTCCTAATGGTCCATAGCTGACTAAACACTGAGCCATAAACACGAGGCAAAAACAAACACCCAGACAGACACGACATGTTCTTGTACTTTCACACACCTACACTGACATTATGTGAAAACATTAACTCTCTCACTCACACACACGCAGACACACACGCACACACGCACGCACGCACACACACACACACACACACACACACACACACACACACACACACACACACACACACACACACACACACACACACACACACACACACACACACACACACACACACACACACACACACACACACACACACTCTCTCTCTGAGGTCCCCCTACAAGCTGTCCACAAGGTTGACAGAGCCAGCTGCAATGGGGCCTATTAAACGTGGAAACCTGGGGACCTCCTGCACCTCCCCGGAGCCTGAGCATAAGCAATCTTTCTCCCTGTAGGAGGTCCATGCAGGAAAAAGGCCTGGAGCTGTGGAGAACCTGTCTGCTCCTTATATAACAAGCTGGTAAAGCCCTCCGGTCGAATAAGAATATGATCTGGCCGGTGTGTGTCTGGGCCAAGAGGTATAATCCATTACAAACCTGTTTCTCTTTCTGCCCTAACACACAGACACAGGTGCTGTGTGCGCCCACCCGCACACACACACACACACACACACACACACACACACACACACACACACACACACACACACACACACACACACTCTCGCACACACTCTCACAGTTCATTCTGTGTGAAAATAAAAACCATAAAACAGCCTTCTCATGACTCGACAGCAGCGAGGAGGACCAAAAAAACACAGACAGTTTAATCACGGTATACCGCAGGTGGGCAGATCCCAGGTCAGCCAAACGCCACCCCCGCCACCCCCCCCCCCCCCTTCTTATTTCTATAAAGGGCCACCATAGAACACAGCTGTTGAACGATCTGTCACTGTTAATCATCCACAACTGCAACACCAGAACAGTCCCTGTGTAATATTATAACATGCTCTAATGTATATGCATAATGGGGTGTGTGTGTGTGTGTGTGTGTGTGTGTGTGTGTGTGTGTGTGTGTGTGTGTGTGTGTGTGTGTGTGTGTGTGTGTGTGTGTGTGTGTGTGTGTGTGTGTGTGTGAGAAGGGGGGGATTCCAGGTGGAGGGATGGAATGGCTGGATTCAGTGTTTGTGAGATAGCACATGATATATAGAAAATATATTTCTCCAGTCCCTTCTGTGCGTGCGTGCGTGCGTGTGTGCGTGCGTGTATGTGTTGGGGGGGGGGGGGTGGGGGGGTAGTGAAGTACCAAAGGAACAGAACAGAACAGAGGGATGTTGAGGCTGCTGTCAGCCACCGGGGAGAATGCTGTGGTTGCCTGGAGCAGATTGGCTGGAGTTCAGGATTGTCTGCACAGTGAAAATCCTCGCGGTGTTCATTTAACCCAGAGAGTGTAAAAATGGACCCACCTAAGGTTCATTTTTACAATTCAACCTCAACTTCCAAGTTCATTGTCACATCAAATGGATGGAGCTTTGCACAAAAACGAAATTCACCCATTGTTTTACACCTGTAAACCTATGATGTGACAATAAAGTTGATTCTGCTTTTGAAATGTTTACAGGAGTAATGCTGTGTTCACAAGTCCTTTTCAATGAAAGCCAGTGACAGCTGCACATTGACACCCGACACTTTACAAAAAAGTTGAGCTGGCTTCAATGTTTTTCAGCGCTCTAATGATGCAGTGAAGTGTCAATCAATCATACGTTTTTGTTTCAGCCGATTCCACTCCCCTTCTCTCTCCCTACAATTCCTGCTCCATTCCGTAAAAGGAAGAAAAATTCATTGCTGCTGTTAACCAGTTCCCTGTGCTATTTAACCCTTTTCATTTACGCAGTGTGGCTTGAGCAAAACTTCAACAGCGACTCTGCAATGTAGCTGACCAGTGACCACGCTTGTTTGTTTTGTAGCTTTCGATGCCGCTAGTGTGAACGTATATATATTGTATTACATTGTGTTGTGTTACACTGTATTGTATTGTGTTCTTATACTGTGTTGTGTTGTGTTATACTGTACTCGTGCTGTATTGTGTTGCGCATTGTGGTGAACTCACGTTTAGTGCATCGTTGTGATCCCTGGGACTGGCTCCATCCGTGACAGCACTGCCCACCACAGACATTCACCCTGCAAATACAATCACACAGGGATGAGATATACTGTAGCAATGGTTCTCAAACTTTTACATTTCAAGGTCTCCCCTTAAAGGGGTCCATTTGGTTCCATTTGTATACTGTCAGAGTTACAGACTTGTAAGGGTCAAGCTAGACCCCCCTAAAGGAACCCTGAGTCCTTGGAATCCACTTTCAGAACCACTGCTGTAGCAGGTCCCACATTCATAACACACACACACACACACACACACGCACACGCGCACGCACACGCGCACGCGCACGCGCACGCGCACACACACACACACACACACACACACACACACACACACACACACACACACACACACACATTGTTGTGGATTTATGGTCATGTTCATGAGATGCATGCAGACACACGCATGCTTTAGAGACAAACAGCAGAAGAGAAGTCAAAACACTGCATTTCAACTCAATCATATTTCACCTCACTGGCTAAGAGGCTTTCTTCAGCTGGTGACTGTTTGTCTGCACACAGTGATAAGGACTGCAAAAAACGTACACATACACACTAACACACACTCACACTCTCTCTCACACACACACACACACACACACACACACACACACACACACACACACCCCACACACACACACACACACACACACACACACACACACACACACACACACACACACACACACACACACACACACACACACACACACACACACACACACACACACAGGCAGCACAACAAGTGGCCTTACCTCACCTGTCCCCTCCACTGCCTCCAGCCTTGTATCTCAGTAAAGTATGAATCTATAGTAGGCTACCTGGTACTGTATGTGGAGGTCTGACTGTAAGGTGTTGAAATGTATTCACTAATAATCACACAGACCTCTATATGGGAGAAATAGGGGTCATGTCCTTTGACCAGCCAGGGGTTAGAGCATTTGATCTAAATGTTCATTAAAACATGATTCTATTAGGTAGGGCTACTACTTAGTTATACTCGCTGATCTCACCTGTGTTACTCAGTACTAGGCTATGGTTCATGTTTACAAAAGCGATTAGTTAATAGAGTTTGAATGTAAAAGCATTGTCAATAAGTTAAGTTATCTGATGGCGCAACACTTTTTGATGTAAGACAATAAGTTCTTCAATCAGTTATGAGGTTGTAGTAGTCTAGTACAGTGGTTCACAAAGTGGATTCCAAGGACTCTCTGGGTTCCTTTAGGCTTTAGGGGGGTCTAACTTGACCATTGCAAGCATGTAACTCTGACAGTATAAGTATACAAATGGAACCAAATGGACCTGTTAGGGTCCATTTGGTTCCATTTGTATACTGTCAGAGTTAAGGGGAGACCTTGAAATTTAAAAGTTTGAGAACCATTGGTCTAGTATGTTTTTCTATTCAAGTAGCACACACCCAAGTGTGAATTCACACTTATAAATGCCCACTCCAGCTTTTCTGATCATTCAAAACCTTCTGAACCTCAATTTCTTCTTACCCTGACATTTTGAGCCGGTGTTTTCTGATGAACGTTATGGCTGCTGTGCCCAATGACCTGCTGCCCATAACTTCTTCAATCAGTTATGAGGTTGTGCAGCAGTAGTCTAGTACAGTGGTTCCCAAACTTTTTAGCTCAAGACCCAAAAGAGAAATTAGATGTTTTTGCCCAGTACCCAAACTAGTGAAAATAGCAGATCTACAAGCTCACACTGCTGCGTTGTGAGCGGCTATTTTCACTAGGCTACTTCTTAAACATTTGCTTCTAATTTATTTAATTTCTTTGATTTTTTTAAATTTTGTATTTAATTGTTCATGAAATTCTTTTGAAAAATCATAGCAATTTTTTTTCATAAAAAAATATATACTTTTATTTTTAATGTTTTGACATTTACTTGTGAGTGAGTCGTGACCCATACAGATTGGTCTTACCCTGACATTTTGATCTGGTGATTCTGATGACTATGACTGCTGCTGCTGCTGGTGTGCCGGATGACCTGCTGATGCTGCTGCGTGAACTGCTGCTGGTCCAGTCGAACCGGGATGGGGTTCATCGGGTTGGCCTGGTTCCCCATCCTGCGGGTGCGGACCACCTGGCCAGAGGAGAAGCTGTAGGAGGTCGCCGGCTGCTGCCCCGTGGCACCGGAGGACTGATGATGAGACGAGATGGAGCTCACATGCACCCTGTCCGAGCCGCTGGGTCCAGGCTGCAGCACGTACAGTCTCCTAAAGCCTGGAAGAGTCTGATCCGTGGACACGAACACCGGAGAAACAAGCAACAAACCTATGGAGAATAATAAGAAGTCCCATCTGATCCAAGCCATTATCCACACCGTTATTTATCCGCTGAGAAACAGCAAAGGCGCAGAAACTTTTTTAGGAACTGAAGAACAGGAGGGTCAAGTAATTTGTTTCAGCTGCGGTCCGTGTGTGTAAAGCGCACTGTGTGTGTGTGTGTGTGTGTGTGTGTGTGTGTGTGTGTGTGTGTGTGTGTGTGTGTGTGTGTGTGTATATATATTACAGTATGAACTCCTGTCACTTATCGCAAGTGAAAAAGTTCTATTTCCCTGAGCATATTCCTGTAGACATCATCGACCTCCGAGCAGATTGGAAAATTATAACAAACATTCAACTAAAAGCGTACGCTTATAACTTACAAAAGTCAAAAATAAAACGAGACATGTATTAAAAAAAAAAAAAAAAGAAGGAAAAAAACAGGTTTTACTATGCATATGGGGTCTAAAAGCGGAATAAAAAAGCACCATATATCCTTCTATTCCGGAGGGGAGCTATCTGTGGCAGCAAGATGTCAAAGCTGCAACGGGGACGAATGTGCGATACTTTTACCCCGCAGAGCAGAGGAGATGTAAAAGTCTTTCAAAAGTTTCAGTGTGTTGAGGAGGGCAGGAGTTTAGTGTCAGGGGCTGAACAGCCAATCTGCGGCAGACATGACGTCAGGAGTGGGAAGCTTATTGGAACACACACTTCAGCGGGGCTGGGCTGAACCCTACAAAAAAAAGAAGGAAAAAAAAAGTTTGGAGAGCTTTTTGGGGGCCCTAGAGCAGTGGCTCCCAAACACTGGGTCGGGACACATTTGTTGGTCGCGGACACATTTTTATGGGTCACGAGTAAATATCCTTTTATTTTTTGGTTTTAATTATTATTATTAAAAAAAAAATTAATAACCTTTTTTTTTCTGAATTAAAAACAAATTAAAAGATTTTTCAAAATAATTCCATGAATGAATAGATAAAGAAAAAATATCAAAGAAATTCCATAAATTAGAAAAAAAAAATTAGCTTGTAGATCTGCTATTTTCACTAGCTTGGGTCCTGGGGAGACATCAAATTTCTGCGGTCTAGACACCGACAAAACCCCCATTTTATAGCAGCGTCTTATCAAATAACTGTATTTAAAGAGTTGGAAATATTCTTTAAAAAATCTAAATAGTCCATGCCTAGGCAATACACATCAGAATGAGCACTTACAGCTAATTGCCAAAACATTGGAAAGAAAGGCGGTATAAAAGCATTATACATGCAGGTATTTATTTCATTTTACTTGTTTTATTTTGTTTACCCTAGTTATTAATTAATTAGCCTATTATTCAGGAAATCTCATTGAGTCCTGAGGTCTCATTCTCAATAGAGACCTTCTGCTGTCTTGTTTTTCTGTTGTGATGGATGTATGTGTGTGCTTTTTCCAGTCTCATAGGAGGCAATTCAATCATAGACAATTAACCCATTGCAAGTGATCACACTCCAATGGTGAAGTAGTCTGTCCCTCTATCCTACAGTATAGCCTACATGCAGAGGCATGGTTCCTTCAAGGATGACAATGCCTCCATCCACAGGGCACGAGTGGTCACTGAATGGATTGATGACCATGAAAATGTTGCAAAAATATATACCATGATCATTATCTACTTTTCTTCTCACCAGATCAGATCTTTACGCAACTGAACAGGAACACTGTGTCAGTTGAAGGTTCTGGAGCTTCACCTGAGACAATGCTTTCCAACCCTTGCACTTAAACCCCGTATGGGTAACCGGAGTCCCTCAGGGCTCAATACTAGTGTATTTTCTGTTTTCTGTTATTGTGGGGAAAGCTTTCGCTGAAAATAGCAGATCGACAAGCTCAGATGCGTTGTCGATCTGCTATTGTCAGCGAAAGCTTTCCCCACAATACGGATGCTGGTGTTTAAGTGGTTTAAGTATGAATTGTCCTAATCATGCATGGTGATGGGCCACCATGAACGTGACATGACATACTGAAGCTCTAATGGTGGCATATATGATTATGTTATAATGAATGTCCCCTGGACAAGGGATAACCCCCCCCCCCCCCACCCCACCCCACCCACACGCACACACAACCTAAGTTGAAAGTTGGCTCTCTTGGAATGCCTTTGGATTTATGGACACTTACCTTATCTTCTATGTATGAAGAAGTTTGGAATAAACTATGACAGAAAAAAATGGATATTACATCATGTCAATTATGGCTCGGAAATAGCAAACAGACACAGTTGGAAAGGAAGACACAGATAGCTAAGATAGTGGGTAATGTTTTGTGTAAGACTATATAAAGCATGTGTTGTCATAGTCTTTGAGTTATACATTCACTTTTATTTCAGTCACACATACTCCGACATTAAATCAAAGCAGGCACTTTGGTGCGTCAGACAGCCAGGAATTCAGATTCAGCCATGTGCACGCCATCATTCATCCCAAAGGGTCTACATGAGTTGGTCTCCACATCATCATTCATCCCAAAGGGTCTACATGAGTTGCCGGACCACAGTTGCGCGGGTGAGCATTCCTGTGAACGCTTCTAATTCTCTACGCTCATGACCCAAGTAATGCTTAATTTATGCTCCGTTGTAGGATGGTGTCCTTGCGCTGAAAATAGCTGATCTACAAGCTCACAACGTGTCACATCCGTGCCACACCACCATCAAATGACAGAGCATAAATTCTGTATTTGGGTTCATCGCCATGCCGGCTTGTGGTGGATTTTTTTTGCCATGGAGGTACAAATATGACCAGAAACAGAGTTAGCTCTAAATGTATACTACTATAGTGCTGTGGTCCTCAAAGTGGGTTGAGGGACCTTCGGGGGATGCTTGAAAGTGGTCCAAATGGACCATTACAGGTCTGTAACTCTGAGAGTGTACAAATGGAACCAAATTGACCCTATGGGTCCATTTGGTTCCATTTTTACACTCTCAGAGTTATGGGGGTCCTTGAAAATAAAAAGTTTGAGAACCACTGTAGCCTACTGGTGGACTCCTAATGTGCCATAGTGTCATAGTAAATCACGGACAAGAACAAGTCTTGCAACGGACACATTTGTCCATGTACGGACATATTGATGACCCCTGGTTATTAGTGACGCTGTAATCAGTTGGGTTACCCCTGGGTAAGTGTTAAATACTGACTCATTGTAACTATCTAACAGTCTGTGAAAGATTATAGAGATGACTTGAGGGCCATCATGATGGGATTCATTATGAGTTCAGGGCTGTTGTGGGTTGTGCATCACATTTATGTTTATTGATGTAAGAGCAACGACCAATTTGGAAATGAGGAATTTAGGAAAAAAGATTCTTAGAATAAAAGCGATAATTAAAAGGCCTGCACCTATAAGTATACCCACTTGCTGAAACATTTCCACAATGAAATTACCTGTAAATTAAATAACAGAGAAATCTGATTATTCTTCATTTTCCAGGGGACTCCGGGTAATCCCCATAGGGACGTCAGACCCCACTTTGAGAACCATTACATTATTGGATACAGATTGTGTTCGTATGGCGGCTGAGAACTTCCCCACGTACGCCCCTAAAGAACACGACACCCTGTTTAATCAACATGTGTGCTTTGGAAAGAACTACGGCGCTGTGACGTCCATTGACGTTTGTTTCCTCTTGAGAAATTAATTGTTGCCTTTAAAACCACAACATCCCCAGTGGGGTTTGAAGAGGGTGTTAGCAGTGTCATGAACTATTCTTATTTATAGAGGCCAAAAAAAAACACATTAAACCACAAACATTTTCCTAGAAAATGAAATCTTTGGGTGTAACTGAGGGGGGAAGAGAGAGAGAGAGAGAGAGAGAGAGAGAGAGAGAGAGAGAGAGAGATGTGTGTGGGTTCATGAGCGAGAGAGTGAGTCTGTTCAAGAGAGAGGTCTGGTGCCTAAAGAGATAGACAAGAGGGGGAAATGGAGGAAGAGACAGAGACGGGTGGAGGCCGGGAGGACGTTTCTCTGAATTTGACACATGGAGGGTGATGGTAACCAGAACCCACGGACTGTGTAACAGCATCCCCTGGAAAGGGTGGGTGGGGGGCGGTGTGGGGCGTCCGCCAACATGTGGGGAAAGACATGCTGGCAAGGCTATGAAGAGGGTTGCGGTCATAGTGTGTACTGTAATCATCACTGATGATGCAATGTGAAATAGTTGGGCAGCGATGCAATCATCAAGTGAGTGAAGCCCTCATCTGGGTCACAAGGACAGGCATAGCATTCATGAACGGACCAAATACTCCCATCTGTCCAGGAAACCAAAGTCACAGGATGGGGACTCGAAACGGACGTCAGGGCTAGATAAAGAACCTCAAGATGTGTCTGGGAATGGGCACGTCATGCTCTGGAATGTTTAGTTCGTCGGTGGCCCTTAAAGAGACAAATTGAAGGGGATATCGCTGGCTGACCCGCATTTAAGAAAGTCGACGTGGAAATTGGCTAATATGACAGTTTTAGTGGGAAGCCTGCCAGGCTTTACTGCATTCTTCGTAGATCTTAAGAGTTTATGAACAAATGAACAGTCAACGATCGCGAAAAGCTTGAGGGCATTCAAAAAAAAACTTAGAAGTACTGTAAGAGTGTTTCTAATAGGAAATCATTTGGATCCCAGTCAAAAAAAACTTGCCTCTGGTAATGAATCAATCATCATATGCACTGCAATAAAAAAATACGGTGGCAATTTAGCACAGACTTAAATGAACCCTCAGTGTGGGTATCTGGCTGAGCAGACCCAAGTAAATTAGCCTCCTTCTCATCATTTTGCCAAATGACCCCCCCCCCCCACACACACACACACACAAACACACACTCACTTATAACACAACGTACAGTATAACGTCAGAGTGGTGGTCTCTAGCAGTGATATGGGGTGTGGGTCTTTACTTCATCTGGCTTGCAAGGATGTTGTCAGGTCCTCGCTGAGAAACACCAGGAATTCTGGGACGACAGGTCAGAGGCAAGACAAGCAAACCTCTGTTTGCTTATATCAAAGGCTGTCCTCCACAATGCTGACCTAATGGCTGCATAAGAACCACATGATGTTTGTCTCTGAATACCATTTGGAAGAGCTACAAGACCATTAAAGTCTCTCTCCTGGATGTGATATCAATTATAATGCTAAGATGGATGATGAAAGAATCCAAAATGAGCCAATACGTTTTTTTGTGGTTTTTATTTCATCACTGGTGTTTTAGGCTGGAAATGTGGCTTTGATCATTTAGTTTGGTATGTAAACAGACAGCTGTGTAGCGAAGGGATCGTGGCTTTGAGGCTAACCAGTGCCTCAGGGCATTGTCATGTACTCTATCATACCTGTTGATTCTCTTACACTTTGTGACACTTTAACATTCCAAACACCCGGCTCTGAAATGACAAACACAATGCATTTACACCATGGGAACAGAGGTGAGTGGCTTTACAAATACAATACCACTAGAGTACATGCTCCTATCTGCCTTTTATAAAAAGCCCTTTACAGCCCAATCAGTCACCCGCAATAGGTTTTCCCTTCAAAAAAGAAAACACAGGCCATCTTTTCAACTGTGACAAAGCGACAGAGGCAAAGGAAAACATCACATCTGATGGTCATAAAAACAACACAGATAAAAACCAAAGCAATGCGGGGGTCATCTTCCCATTGGGAGAGAAGAAAAACCCATCAGAGTGAAGATGGTGGGATCCTCCCTGTGCTATAGCTGCAGGGCATGGTGATGAGGCCAGATACATCATGTGCATGTGTGTGCATCGAAGTGTGTGTGTGTGTGTGTGTGTGTGTGAGAGAGCATCTAGGCGTTGAACATTTTCTCACCTCTCTGTCGGAGGACCGTGCACTGAAGGATTGTACATGTGTGTGTATCCAGACTAGCGAGTAAGTGTGTGCATCAAACAGGCGCGCACACACCAGTGTTGCCATGTCCGCTTATTATAAGTGACTAAGGGTAAATATTGGTAGTTGCGGGTTGCGGCTTTTTGGGCTCGTTTCTAAAGTAGTTGCTCATTTGCTTCCAAATGTTTAATTATTATTTAAACCAGTGGTTCTCAAATATTTTCATGCATAGATCCCCAAATTAATATGTATTTGTCCCTAAATCCCATCTGAAAATGTTTAGTGCCAGGGAGCCCTGTACCAGATTTAGAATGTTTCAAAAAACGCTTCCAAATATTCCACATTTTATTTCAAGACTTTTTGACAATAGCAGCTCTACAAGCTCACAACTCGTCACGTGTTGTGAGCTTGCAGATCAGCCATTTTCAAATAGCCGATGTATACAGTATATACTATAGGTTTAAAGTGCTCATAGGTCTAGTTGCTTCTTTTTGGGCTTGTTTTCCTAGACCTGGTTGCTTATTCAATTTCACAAAATCTGGCAACACAGACACACACACACACACACACAGAGTGCGCGTGTGCACTGCATGGGATGACACGTTCATTCCCAGTGCCTCTGTGGTGATGAATGTCCACACTCTGAGCTCCTGTCTCTGGAGCGGCTCTTAGATTTCCCTCACATTCTTACACTTCTCATTTTCACAGCAGTCGGTGACACCACCCGCATACCGCCCTGGGGTTGGGGGCGGGGGTCCGGCGTCCCCACCCTCATACTGCCCTGGGGTTGGGGTTGGGGGCGGGGGTCCAGCGTCCCGAGCACACAGAGGGGGTTGTTAGAGGAGCTGGTGCACTGTAGTAGTAATAATAATGAGGCTATATGGGCTGGCTTGTTTTTCTGTTTATAATTTTTTATTCGTGATGACTGCAAGGCAACGTTTTATGATTGCTTTCTGTCAGTTTTAAACTATAGAGTTCATGGTGTGACTGTTGGACTGTTAAAAGGCAAATCGTAAATCACTACTGAGGAGGAGTACGTTTAAGAAGAGGACTGTGGAATGGAAATACCTCTGTACTGTTACTGGCTGCAAACGCTTAAAATTCTATTCAGTAGCAGCTCTAATGATTTTTTTTCAACACGTCATTAGCTTGAATGAAGGCACATTTCGTTGAAATACAAATTGATTGGCTTCATTACACTTTCTGCAGAGAAATAAATTGATTAAACTGCGATAATCCAACATTTTCAAATCCAAAATGATCCTGAAGTGGGTATGGTACTTATAAGTACAATACTCAGTTTAGCCTCGAACCCTCGATGTCGATCAACATGAACCATAATAGAAAAAATACATTTTGAACATACATGAAAACATGAAAGTAAACATGAAAATAAACATTCCTTTGGCTTTACATTTCTAGTTTCCCATCAGTCTGTTTTATGCTCTTGCATCACAAGTAAATTGCTGTGGTTTGACTGGTTTGATTTTAACTCAAGAAAGTAGAAAGTGTGTGCCAAGCAACAGACACAGCTGAGGATTGTAAAGTTTCAGTCTCTATTCATTTAGTGTCCACTATTGGAACGTTTCCATAGTGTCTGGACCGCTGCTAGAGGAGAAAGGGCCTGTCATCATTGAGGAGGCTCATTCCGATTGGCTAGTAGGGGGCCACTCAGGTCCTGCAGCTCTGTGATGAGCCGCTCCAGTTCTGTGACACTGTCCCTTAGGTCATCGCTGATCTCTCCTGTATCCACGTCTGTGTGAGTTTGCTGAATGAAAAAGATGAAGGGGGAAAGGTGAAAGGATGCCGAGAGCCAGTGCTAGATTACATTTTAACCACTTAAACCTATACTTCGTTGTACGTCAATTAGCAAGAATCTCTGTATGCATGTATGTAGGACCCATGGAAGTGCAGTGTCGAGTGTGAATCCGATCAATTTCGCACTTGACGAGTGTATTGCCGAGAACCCAAAGGGAGTGCAGTGTCGGGGGTGAAGTCGATCGGAACAGCTGTTCTCCAGACAGAGCCCAGCTCAGAGCAATGTACATGTATTTTGAGAACCTTTCATCTGAATGACTTTACACTTGGCGAATGTATTACTACGGACAAATGGAAAAAAGCGTGATTTTGAGATCTGTTTCATTATACAAGGAGAGTGAATGGAATTGCTACTTCCAGCTTCTTGCTCACAGAGCACAGAAGCAACAGATAATTATGATGGAGAATATTTGGACGTATACGACGACCAGGTAGGTAGAGAACCCTACTGTAGGTACTAGCGAAAGTTGAAGGTCACTATAGACCAAAGTGGTAACAGACACTGTAGAGTGTCCGTCTGATTAAACAGTACCTGGGCTTTGGTGGCCAAACTCCTCAGACTGAGTCGTGTGGAGGACAGCATCGGGAGAGCTTCCTGGGGTTTAGTCTTCGTCTTACTGCAACTGATGGTGACTGACAGAAAGGGACACATAGAAAAACGGATTATTCATTAACCCATTAAAAACGAGAAAGCATCGGTGTCATTTTTTATTTTTGCGTTGGCTATTCAAATACAATGTTTGAAAAAGGAGAATACCAAACTGCATTAACATTGGTCACCATGTGCTGTTGTACTGTGCTCTCCGCTGTCATCTAATAAAGGCTGATTAAAAACAAATGTTTTTGACAAAGACTGAGCAGAACAGAGTTTGAGAGGAGAGAGGACGCGGTAGACTAACATTTAATAAAGTTAAATTGTGGATGGAATGCCGGCAGAATGGAAAATCCTGTGACACAGACATCTAATCTCACTTCATTCAGCAACTACGGACGGACACGCTGCTTAGTGTCCAAGGGTAGCGGTCTGTAGTTGCACTGGACAGCTCCCAAGAATGAATGCATGAAACTGCATCTAGTGCCGCGTCGGTACTTAAAAAGGCTATGCATAAAGCCCCATGGAACAGATACACAGGCAAATGTTAATTTAACGCGGCCTGAGAGTCAGAGTTAAATTAAAACTCCAGATTTTGTGAGGATTCTCCATTGTACTGTTCATGAGGAGGAGTGAAACGGAAACCTGCTTTCTGTAATATTGTAATATCAGCATTTAAGCACAAGAACCTTAGCACCCCGATTCTGGGAGGCAAACATTCGGCAAAAATAGCTCACGTTGTGAGCTTATAGATCGGCTTTTTTCAAATGAGATATTTCTTGGCGTAGAGGGAAAAAGGAAGGAGCCTAGTATAGACCCCTGGGGGACTCAACGAAGTATTCATGGTTTAAGTGTTTAAATGTTTCTCAGTGGGGATAATCAGTGGGGGGTCATTGACAGGGAGTCACAGGCTCCCCAGGGCCTCCAGGGGGTCTAGAAGGGATCCTTGGCGCCCCAGACCAAGGTGAACCCACGGAACCAATGGCTAAATGCATGACCAACAGATACCATATTCAGTGTGGAGCACAGGATGATGGATGGATGGAAAAAGGTGGGTGGATGGTGGGCAAAAAAGAGAGAGTGCACCGTACTCTCCCGAGGTAGGGTAACGAGCTAGTCACCCTTAACCCGAGGACGACCTTTCGGGATGAAAGAGAGAGTGACTGAGATGGGGGTGGTGGAACCGTAATGCCTGATTTATACTTGGATACGCATTGTGTCACACACCAAATATAGCAGATGTACAAACTCACGGCAACACTTGTGAGCTTGTAGATCGGCTATATCTGGTGAGCGACACCGGCCCGCAACCAAGTATGAGTCAGGTTTAAGAGATTAGGAGAAGAGAGACTGAACATAAGAGAAATACAAATGGAGGACAAAGTGGCAAGAGCGAGAACAATAGACAGATGAAACGGGGCTGCTTGAAGGCACATCATAATTCAATAAAAGCTCATTCAACGACAAGGCAGGATAATTCAGCTGAGTTGTTTACATACAGTACGTAGTGTAAAGAGTGTTCCGTTAACCTTCCTGATTTCATGCTATCTGGCATACTTTATTTAGTGGCTGAAAGTGTACTGCCACCTTCCAAATAGGCTCCAGCAGGCTCATCAATCATTTTCCTCGGGTCATAAAACTGCAGTCATATTCGCACTCATGTGAACGTGGTCTTGCGAGTTACCGTTGCGAGTCAGCGGCGGTTGTGCGGCTAGATGGCAAAATAAAGATGTCTAATGTAAACACAACTCTGCTGTGCCGTGTGATGGCATGCTGGCTTAAAGTCTTGTGTACTGTACACACGTCTAAACTGCCATTCGATTATGCATCTAATATTATAGTACTCCACGCGTTGGAAATTGTACCTTGAATACTCCAATTATAGCATTTATTAAAATGACAACTAGTAATTAGTGGTTACTTTGTGTTTGTGTGTGAGTGTGAGTGTGAGTGTGAGTGTGTGTGTGTGTGTGTGTGTCAGAGAAAGAGTCAGACAGAGTAGGGGAATGCAGCCTGTACCAAGTTGACCCCAGGCGGCTTGCAAATGAATACTTAGGCAACGACCTATATCGGCCAGGCCTGTTTAATCATCTCCCATTATCACTGTCCCCAACATCATGATCAAAAAGGCATTTAAAAAACCCACATCCAATAGCTCAATTAACTCTCCAGCAAACATGGCAACAACATCGTGCAGCGTCTATTTGGGTTCATCTTTTACAGTCCCAGAGT
This sequence comes from Gymnoscopelus braueri, assembly GCF_963280865.1. Taxonomy (NCBI): domain Eukaryota; kingdom Metazoa; phylum Chordata; class Actinopteri; order Myctophiformes; family Myctophidae; genus Gymnoscopelus; species Gymnoscopelus braueri. The sequence continues at coordinate 34,162,344 of NC_137619.1, forward strand.
TAAATTTACACCGAGGATTTTACAGTTTACTCAATTGTTGGGCGTTTAAGAATGAGCAGCTTCCCCTTTTTGTTTAAGGTCAAATGTATAAAGTTTGAGTTCTATCGGGAATAAATTGCGCTGTGTTCTGAGTTCTGCACATGATAGACTGTCTACACACAAGGCTCCGTCCCGTGGTTTAAAAGAAGGGCTCCGAAAACAAATGATTGATTGTTGCTGCGTGATACTTGCTGGTCTGATGACAGAATATTGATAGGCCATTTCCCCGCAACGTACGGCTCTTCCGCTGTTTACCGAGTCACCTTTTATCTTCCTCTTGCACGCAGGGAAGGAAAAACAAAACAAACAAAAAACCAAAGCACAGAGCCCATTTCCCCTCTTCTCTCTCTCTCTCACTTTATCTCTATCTCACTCTCTCTGCTTCTTGTCGTGGCAAGGCGGCAAGCATTTTTTTCCTGCTTTCGCTGTGGCTGGAAAGGTCAAACTGCTGTGATTTATGAATGTGGTTCCCAGCTCTTCTCCCTGTTCTGGTTTATCTGTCCTGTAGACTTTCTTTTCATTGATGTCTTGTCACCCGTCCACACGGAGGCAGAATCCTTGCCCGGTGGGGGCTTTATGCTGGCCTCTATAGGGAGGGTGGGGTTCAGCTCTTTGTCTTGGTGAATCACTAGCAGCTACTCTCCTACAGAACGAGAGACGGATCAGAGATCTTCGCGTACCGATATGTCTGGTGACATCTAAACTAAAGCTGGGTGGAAATGTTTTTTATTTTATTTTTTCAATCCAATGTATAGTTGTTTGGGCAGTCCTTCATATTATGATAGTATCAGGATTGGTTCTCAAAGCAGCGGGTGTAGATATGTTAGTGCTGCTTTTCTCCACCGTCCAAAACCCATTCTTGAATTCAGATTTCAATATCAGTATCAGGAGGTGGAGATCACTGATCGTCTGGCTACGCAGGACTAAGTGGAACGGGACACATTGGGATTCATAACACACTGTGTGCGTCTGTGGGTGTGCGCATTAGTGAGACAGAAAGACTGAGCGATATGCGGTGTGCAGAGGATGAGATCATAGTGTGACAAAGAACAAGGTGTGTGTATCTGCAACTTGTGTGACCTGAGTAAAGATGAGCATCACTGAGCCACTGGGAGGGAGAGGGAGAGGGAGAGAGAGAGAGAGAGAGAGAGAGAGAGAGACACAGACAGACAGACGGAGAGAGAGAGATTGGGGGGGAGAGAGAGAGGGGGTTGCAAGGAAATACATAGTGACAGTGTAAGCCGTCTCATTGCTCTCTGTCACATTGCTATTCCTTACATGATGGCCCCCAGTAGCCCCCCCCCCGCCCCCCAACGTCCTGTCTAATGTTTAATTCAGCGCAGTCTCCTGTTGTAAAGAAACCTGGGGATTCGGAGATTAACAACTTTACTGGAGTCAGGCTATATAGGACACAATGCTGCATCTGCCTCACGTCTCCCTCTGTCCCCACCTTCCCTCCCCTCAGCCTCATCTCTCTCTTGTCTCATACCGCCATTCTCCCCCCCCCCCCCCCCCCCTCCACTCTCCACCCTTGGAGAAATGCAGGAGTAATAGTTATGGTTGGAGAATGATGGCTGGACGGACGGAGGGGTGAGCAGCTTGTTTGCCTTTTTTTGTGGTTGTTTTTGTTAGTTTTTTTTTACCATGTCCTTGTCCATCCATCATTGGTTTCCCCAGGCCTAGGGGGAGACGTGACATTAAGCCTGATCGAGTGCCTTGCCTCGCCTAAAGACCCAAACGCAACGCAAAGCATCACGTATGGCGATGGCGTGCCGAGAAATAACGTTAACAGCGTTGTTAGTGGAGAGGTTTGTGTGTTTTGTGTGTGTGTTTGAGTGTGAGAGAACGGCTAGACATTAAAGCCTCTGAATACTAGGAAAAAGAAAAAGAAAAAAAGAAATAGTAAAAATGCATTTACTGTATTATATCAAAGACTCCACTAAAATCTGAGTGAATATAAACATGCATAACTATTAATAAGTAAGGGGTATAATAACAGCATGGGTTCCCGGTGGATCTCAGACGATTAAAAAAAAATGTAGGGATGGCGGGACAATGGATCCGAGATTATGAATTCACATAACTAGGGCGATGCCCGTGGGGAACGCATGCCCCTCCGGTTATGCAGTACCCGTGTGTGTGTACCTCTGGTGTGTCGATTTATAGTGTGTGTGCGTGCGTGCGTGCGTGTGTGTGTAGGATGAAGTTCTCACCATTTCCCAGATCGACAGCTTTCTTTATAACTTCCTTGAAGGTGGCGGTGTCTTTCTCCCAGCCACCGACTTGGACTTCACAACGATGAGCCTTTGACAGGAACTGCAGTGCCTGAAACATGCAATGACACACACGATTATTGGTAAAGAATACATATTAAAAAATTAAACAAGCATTCAGAAACACACACACACACACACGACACACTCTCACTCTCTCTCTCTCTATACAGTATATACTCTATATAGTCCATGTGAGTCTTGAAATCCATCATACACCATGAAGCCAACGTCTTTAATATAATTTTGCATTAGCAATGAACCAAACAGGTTAATCCCCTAGATAAATAGCACTAATGAACATAGCAGAAACCATGGCCACTACAGCATGACTAGCCAAGGAGAGGGGAGGTGGAATGACAAATCATGGCGCTGCCATAGGCCATAAGGTTGCACTTACAGTGTGACTGGGGCCATAATAAAAGAATGGCTTCATCAACAACCCACTGCTAATGCCGTTAAGGCACTGCAAGCCATCAATCATCACACAGAGCATGCAGAGTGGCGTTAAATTAATCTGCCGCACATTCGTTACAATCACCTATAAGTTATTAATGAGCCTATAAATAGCTTATTAACAGAAGATGGGTCCATTATATGTATTACTCTTCCGTGCCACGTGTGATGCATCATGTGTGGAGTTTGCACTAGAATGAAAGGGATGAAGGGATGTCGTTGGCAGTGACCTTTTCATCGTCCTCTGGGTTGGTGCTGTGGCCGTCGCCGCACAGATGTGCATACAGCCGCCATATTTGGGCGTCGAGGCTGTGGCGGGAGGTGACGCGGCCCATGAGTTCTTGGACTTTGGGGCGGAGCGACACCATCTGCTCGCCGCGCTTGTCCGGTAGGTTCTCCACCACCGCCCGCACTAGAATCTCCAGAATCTGCAAAAAGGAAAACATGCAGTTGTGAGAGTTGCATTGGAATGTAAAGGAAACACTCCGGGCCTTATCATATGCATACCATATAATGGTGATGTCATGCATTGGCTATGTCCGTTGCATGTTTCTACATCCAGTCCTGTGTGGTCCAGTCCTATGGAATGTATGGAATGCATGTGCAAATAAAACATATTCAAAATATAATAAAACCCAACACATAAAAATTGTTCCGTGACTCAGAAACATTGCAGTAGTCCACCACCTCAAGCCGTGAGACATAAAACAACGTTACACGCAATGACACTCAGTAAGGAATGATTACCACGCACATATACATGTGAAACCAAAGCACACCATATAGCGTTACACATCTACCCTTCCGCCAGTAGAAGTTCCATACCATGTGTTTGACTGTGGCACACAGTGCCTGGGAGTTTTTAAGAGTGCCATCTGAGAGGGCATGTTTCACACCAGACAATCTTCTGCACGCATTCACTTTCATATCTTTGCACTAGAGCTGGATGAGTGCCATTTGCTCCTCCCTCTAGAATTTCAAAACATGTTCGGCACAGGCAGGATTGAAAAAAAAGACTGGCAGACGTGTGTGTGTGTGTGTGTGGCGTCTGTGCCGTAACGGAAAATAAAATACAAAAATAACCCAAACAAAGAAAGACAGATGTATTCATAATCACAAGTATCGTCTGGCAATTAAAACAGCTTGTGTAAACAGCCCGCGGCGTTAAACAATAACAAGACATGAATTCCAACCCCCCTCCAACCCCCCCCTCTCTCTTCTTGTTTACATATACTATAAATCAAATATTCTCTAATGGGAATGGAGAACAATGTCTTATCTGATGAAGAAAGAAAATTACTTTTGGAAAAGCGTAGGTGTGGTTAATGCAGACTGCATGCTTTCACACATACTATACATATACCAACACACCTTTCACTCAGTTATATACTTCAATGAATGACAGTGTTTTTGATATTCGATATTCTACAAATTCTCTATTACACTCTACTAGTATTCCATTACAGTTAACTACTCTGTGACAATCTTTCACTACACTACAGTCTATTTACTACTCTATTACACTCTGCTATTACTCTATTACACTCTTCTATTACTCCATTACAGGAGTCAGTGAATAAGAGCGGGGGGAAGGGCGGTGATATCAGAGGGAGACATCTCTGAGGTTCACTTCAACGTGCAGCCTAATAAATCCAGGAAGTGCCGTAGCGTATCGGGCCTCATCCTGTCTGCCCAGACTGCACCCTAAAATCCTCAATGTTGATTTAACTCTTGACCCGTACGGGTCAGTTTTTTACACTTCCAAGAACTAAATGAACACCGAGGATTTTGCTGTGGTGGTGCGGGAATGATTTTTATGAAGGCAATACCAATGTTTCTAGAAGGAGGCATAAGGGCTGGGAAACATACGGTACAGGGTAAGAGACAGAGACAGAGAGAGAGAGAGAGGCTGCTGTCAACTTTCAAAAGTTTATACCAAGCTAACCTTTCCTATATGGATGTATAACCATTTCTGACAGAAAATCCGTAACGGCTCTGTTTACACTTTTATTTATTCCCATTTATATTTAATTGTACATACATTTTTGTTTGTTTTGTTCCACTTTTGCTTTGGCAATGTAAACGTATGTTTTCTCATGCCAATAAAGCTCCTTTGAAATGAATTGAAATTGAGAGAGAGAAAGAGAGAGCGCATGGGGAGTCGGTGCTTACATTTATGGAGCGGAGAGAAGCAGACACTGTAAACTGTCAATACTATTGAGGCTACAGTGTGTACGAGTATTCCTTTCTTTACGAGTATGAGTGGGGTGTGTGTGTGTGCGCGCGATGACACACGTGAGTCAACGCATGGACGGTGGGATGGGGTGGTGGGCAGTGCTGCCATGTCTGCTTATTATAAGCGACTTTGGGCTACTTTTTCCTGTTAAGTTGCTCGTAAATTATCGGTAGTTGCGCGTTGCAGGTTTTTGGGCTTGTTTGTAAAATGTAGTTGCTTATTTGGCCTTGTTTCCTAATGTTTAAACCCAGTGGTTCTCAAATCTTGTGTATTTGTTCACAGACCCCCCCATCCCTCCCCCCATCGAAACATATTTTGTGCCAGGGATCACTGTACCAGATTGGGGTTTTGAAAAATGTTCAAAATGTTTCACTTTTTCCCCGCAAGATTTGTTTGAAAATAACCAATCTACAAGCTCACAAGCATGAGCGTTGTGAGCTATTTTCAAATAGCCGATGCATACAGGTTTAAAGTGCTCGCTCATGTTGCCTATAGTCGCATCTTTTGGGCTTGTTTTTTCATAGGCCTGGTTGCTTATTCCTCTCGCAAAATCTGGCAACTCTGGTGGTGGGGGCGAGCTGTTATTTCCCAGAAAGCAGCTCAGGTTCCTTTGAAGCGGTGGCCCTGACTAGCGGTGGGTCTGTCAACGAGCAGCGGGAGCCCCAGGTGTCTGCTGGGATATAGGGTTTCTTTCTACATTATTTCCCCCCTTTGATAGTTCCATGGGAAGGTTGGGAGCCAAGTCACTGAAACCCAACGCCCCGCTCACGGTGGGCGCTTGCTCGTGGCTGCTACCGTACGTCACTGGTTAAGTGGTGGTGGGGGGAGTGTTTTTGGCATTTGTTGAAACGCAATTATGCGTCTGAAACATGGTGAATTTGGAGGATTTCTAGGATATAATAGCATTATGTCATTAGCTGCCACAAAGCTGTTTGAGTGACAGACCAGACTCTATGGCCATCTCTCCAAAGTGTCACTGCTCAGCAATTATGACATGGGGAATCTTAAAAACCCTGTGTGCTATCTGATGACCATATGGTTTGCCCTAACCGGAGCTGGTTTAATTGTCTGCAGCACAGAGGATCCTAACTGCAACAACGCTCCTGTGCTATAATTAATGGGCTACTGTATGTACCAAGCAGCAGGTAGTACTGGCACACAAAATGTAAGGATTGTGTGTTTTTTGCATTGTATGTGCATGTGTGCAGTGGTGTAAAGTAACTAAGTACATTTAATCAAGTACTGTACTACAGTACAATTTTGAGGTGTTTTTACTTTACTGGAGTATTTAAATACTTTTCTACTCCACTATTATCTTTTACGCCGCTACAATTATTTGAAAATGTTTAGTGTCTAGTTACTTACAGATATAAATTATTATACTATAAAACATATATTAACCACTTTAGCCCTATTTTATGGCTACTTGAAAATAGCCATCTACAAGTTTGCGTCGCAATGCAACGCGTTGTGAGCTTGTAGATCAAATATTTTAGTACTTTTACTTTTGGTACTCTCTATATTATATTTTGTATATTTTGATGCCAATACTTTTGTACTTTTACTCAAGTAACATTTTGAACACGGGCCTTTTACTTGTAGCAGAGTATTTCAACATTGTGGTATTGACACTTTTACTTAAGTAAAATATCGGAGTACTTCTTCCACCACTGCGCGCGACGCGTGTGTGTAATCTGTGTATGTGTGCATGGAGGTGCAGATGAAGAGAAGCTGTGAGCAAACAGATGTGACATCTCTAAACCAGCGTGGACGTGTAAACAGACCTGAGAGAGACGGTCTCCTCACCATGCTACCAGCAGCACTGTGCTCTAGTCTGGACCCGTTCCAAACCATGCTACAGAATGTTGGACCAGTTCCAAACCCCTCTGCCGTCCAACTAGCACCCCTATCAGACACTTTACTGTAGCAGGCCACCCCGACAGCTGTGCTCCAACTGTTGGCTATCCTGAATTTCATTGGTGTTGTACACTGTCATTGTAAAAAAAAAATTATCACTTATAGATTTTAGAGTTTAGAGAGGAATTTATGCCTTCACATAATCTCACTGAGATACAAATACTGAAGATGTATTATGATGGTTTACCAGGGTTTTTATTTAATCATATTGATCGTGTATTTTAAATTAATTTGATGTGTAGTTGTATTGATTAAATGCAAAATAAATAGAATCAAATCAAACATAAACGCCCCTGTAAATAGTACAATATGTATTAAATGTATTTTGACGATAGACATTAGGATTATGTATTATGTATGATACTACCGTATGGTACACAAACCATGTTTTAACCATCTGACAAACACCAGAAGTGTTGCAGAGTATATATATATATTGTGACATATTATCACAACATAACTGAGGTGTCTAAACCTCTGTGTGCAGTCGGCTAAAGGAGCCTGTAAACTGTGAATAGTGTCAGGAGACACAGGTTCCTAGTGAGTGCAGGGACCGTTTCTTAAAACGTCTCCATATGTATTTAATTTGAACAGACGTGCATCAACAGCGTGTGTCCTAGAGCAGTGGTTCTCAACCTTTTCAGGCCTTGACCCCCCAAAATAATCATATTTGAACTGTGGGGACCCCCCCCCCTCCCCCAACCCGACAAGCACTTGAAATTGTAGAGTTACGGCATTACATGTATTTTGACAGATTAAATCCACAGATAGACATTGTGAAAATAGCCGATCTAAAAGCTCACGCCTCGCAACGCGAATAATATATTATTTGACAATTTGGCCAATGTTTGACCAGTTTTTAGCATCATTTGTTGTTTACGTTTGATGCAGTAATGGTCTTATTATTATTTTTTATTAAAAAGGTCTTAAAAGTCCTTAAATTGCCACTTAACTGTCATGTGGGCTCCAGACCCACATGTTGAGAACCACGGTCCTGGAGGGTGTTTAAAACTACGCTGTCCTCTCACCTTCAGATGACCTGTTCATGTTTTGAACAATCATCATCATTATAATAGATCTATGACGCAATGATTTATACACGTCGTATTTTGTAATTTGCTGACCCCCTTGAAAAAGGAGATGGTTTCATCTCAAGGGGTTATTCCCAATATTTCAGACATAGGACAGAAAGAGGGCGCTTATGTAAAGGTCTATCACTGTGTGTGTGTGTGTGTGTGTGTGTGTGTGTGTGTGTGTGTGTGTGTGTGTGTGTGTGTGTGTGTGTGTGTGTGTGTGTGAGAGAGAGAGGGTGTGAGGTCCGCTCTGGGTACAGCACAGAGGAAAAGGTACAGAGGAGGATGAATCCACCCATACGTCTCAACCTGCTGTCTCAATGGCATAAAATAACATCCCTCTCCCCAGGGAGTGTCTCTCTCTCTCTCTCTCTCTCTCTCTACCTATTTTTACCCGCTTGCTGAAAGCTGGCGGGTCTATGCAGAGGCAGACCTATGACTCATCATTCGACAGATTCATTTGCATTCGACAGATTTGTTCGACAGATTTGCGTCATTGGCTGTCGTTTAAGCCAATGGGGGATACTTTCCCATACTCTGAACGGGCGGCCTCGTCCTCCCAAGCTATGGGACTATGCAGTCCTCCGAGCGCTAGCCGAATTTGGCTAATAGTTAGCTTGTATGATGTTACTAACTAACTGTTTTTAGCCAAGCGCGCTACTGTCCGCTCCCCATTAGTTATCGACGCAAGTCGCGTTATTACTCTCGTAATTTTCATGTATTGTACATCCCAAAACAAAATTTATTCACCATGTTATATGGTGCTGTAATGACTTCCTATTTTCTCAACATAATACTGCCTTTCACGCGACCTGCCTTTTTACCCCCGGTCTCAGTAGCGGGGGGCGGGGCGGGTGCGGGGACAGACCGGCGAGTTGAGTGAAACGAGTTGGGGCAAACGCAGTCCCCACAACATCATTTACTATTCTGTGCCTATCGGTACATAACTCGGACGGCGGTAATTAGTATACATGGCAACACTAGTACGAGTACTTTTCCCACCACTGTTGCTGTTTTTAGCATGACTGCCCTGTTTACAAATGAATGACTACACACTACAACCAAGGTTACTGTAGCAACATTTTTCATGTAAGGTATGACGCTAAAATCAGCTGCATTTTATCAGAAAAAAACAGATCTACAAGCTCACAACGCATCGCCGCCTTGTGAGCTTGTACATCTGCTATTTTTTATTATGACGTTTTATTGAATACTTCATTTACAAAAGACATTAATGAAACCAAATGGACCCATTTGGGTTTTTCTTTCATTTAAGCCAGTAGTGAAAAGGGCTAACTTGCAGTTATGCATTACAACTCAAGCCTAGCTGTTTCAAACAGTGAAATCAAAAGACACGTTGTGAGCTTCACTTTTATAAAGGGTTAGGGTTACATTGCAGTATTGATACTTTTACTTAAGTAAAACATTACAGCACTTTTTCCACCACTGTTGATGTTTTTAACATGACTGCCCTTACGCTACCTGCATTCTATGGACTCACTTAGTTTATTGTGAAAACAGTTTATTTCTTTCATACATAAATGAATACTAACTGGTCACCACCGGTCTTTTGTCCAGGAACAATGCATACAACACTATCAACCAGTCCTCCTGGGTGTGTGTGTGTGTGTGTGTCTTGTCATTTTTGTTGTTCATACATTTCTAAGTGAAACACTGTAGTTTTGACTTGGGTAAGGGTAGGCTACATTATGAAGTAACTATATCAGCTGGTGAAAATAGCAGATCTGTCAGATTGTAGATCAATTTTTTTCACTATCATTGATATTGTACACACCACACACACACACACACACACACACACACATTATATTGGTAGCCAACCAATGAACCTCTGTGGAGTTATTTTTGTTGCATTCGAATGGCTGAGATTTTATTTTGATGACAACTTTTACATTTTGTGCTGCAGATTGGGGCAAAAACAGCCTGCCGCAAGCGGGTATATTATGACTTTGTCATTTCTTGTTTTGAGTGGTGCCAACCACTCCTACGCTTGACTTTGTCCTGGTGTCCGTCTGTGTGTCCGTGTGTCCGTATGAGCACGGCCTCTCTGTATGTTTGAGCACAGCCTCAACAGCTGCGGCTGATTGCAACACAAAGATGCAACCATACAGGTACAGGTACAGTACAGTACAGACCGTACAGTACAGTACAGTCCGTACAGTACAGTACAGTACAGTACAGTATGTACAGTACAGTACGTACAGTACAGTACAGGTACTGGTAGAGGTACAGTACAGTACAGACCGCACAGTACAGTACAGTACAGTACAGTACAGTACAGACCGTACAGTACAGTACAGTACAGTACAGGTAGAGGTACAGTACAGTACAGTACAGTACAGACCGTACAGTACAGTACAGTACAGTACGTACAGTACAGTACAGACCGTACAGTACAGTACAGTACAGTACAGTACGTACAGTACAGGTAGAGGTACAGTACAGTACAGTACAGTACAGTACAGTACAGTACAGGTACAGTACAGTACCGTACACACACACACACCACTTTTGAGTAAAAATACTTAGAGTAAAAATACTTAAAATGAGTAAAAATACTTAAATATTAGTAAAGATACTTTAAAGTTCCTAAACTGAGTAAAAATACTTTAAATGAGTAAAAATACTTAAAATGCGTAAAAATACTTAAAAGATGTTAAAATGAGTAAAAACACGTACAAATCTGTACAAACATTTTAAAGTACTTAAAATGAGTAAAAACACATTGAAGTCATCAAAGTCTGTAAAAAGTAACTAATGCAATGACCTCATGAAAGGCACCACAAAATTCCACACAGAATTTTTTTTTCTTCTTTTGGCTTGCTGAGAAAAGTATAGGCCTCCCAAGTTGAAGTTCTACAGTAGCTGAGATGTGCTCTCTAACAGTGGTTCTCAAATCTGGGTGTGGGGACCCCCCCAGGGGTCCTTGGGGGGGGGGGGGGTTCCCAGCAAAATGCGTTAATACAGCATCACATTTGAACCACTTTATCCAAATTTTATACATTGGCTATTCAAAAGTAGCAGATATGCAAGCTCACATCACGTGTCACTTCGTGCCGCCCTGAGAGCTTGCACATCTGCTATTTTTGAAAAATCGTTTAAGTGTTTGAATAGTTTTGAATCTCCTCTTCTGGGGGGTGGCTCCTGGCACAAAACATGAATGAAATAAGTCTCATAAGTACTGTAGCTGTTGGGGAGGGAGGGGAGGGGAGGGAGGGGGGGGCGGGTGGTCCACAACCAGTCTCAGTTGGGGTGGAAGTATAACAGAATGTGTACAACTGACGTCTTTCTTTGGCTACGGGTGGGAAGCCTTCCTGCTCTGTCTTGTAGGTCATTCCAACATGGAAGTATTTTCATGGCTGTCCGTTCAATTTGAGCATTTCCCCCCCCTACAAAAGGTGAATGAATGTGTCAAATGAATACAAAAAATGACCACGTCAAATGTCCTAATTACTCATTTTGACTCTTTCTACTGCTTATCAATGCAGCGTGAAAAGCGTGACAACTTCAAGAGGAAAACCCTATGATTTCCTCATGGATGGCTCAGTCAGAATCAGATTCCCGCTGTGTCTGGTTATGGTGTGAAGAGAGGAAGTAAGGTGAACGACAGACTAAAGGCATGGCGGTTTACGTTAGTACAACCAATTGAAATAACAGTGAGAGCAATAAAAATCGAACCTGAGCAAAAGACAGTGTGAAGTTCAATTTATTCTCCGTTCTCCGACGGTGTCAAAAAGAACTGATCTAGAAGATAACAGAATTGTTCTTTTTAGCAAGCAACACCGTTGCAAGACTATAAATGAAGCTTAGCTGTGTGCTCAGACATGTACAGTACTGTATATAGACTGTATATAGTATTGTATTTGGAAGCGTATTTTATAATTAGCGCCACTGAAGTTCAACCACTGTCAATCTGGTGTCCATATATTGGGCGTGTCATTATAGGCAAAAAGAAAAGAAAAAGAAAAGTTGCCACAATTTTCAATATTGCTGATCTTATCTACAAGCTGATGCGTTGTGAGCTTGTAGATGGGCTGTTTTCGGTATTCATCGTATGACAAAGTATATAAGACTTAAATGGTTAAAGGGCAAGACCACTTTTTTGAATTTTTTATAAAAAATAAAATAAAAATAGCACCAGGTTTGGTGATGTTCTATCTATATTGTCAGAATCGACTTTGCTTGCATTCGTTTAAGGGATAAAAGAGCTCCCCTGAGCCTCTTCACAGTATAATGTAAGTCTGGTGAGCATATTTTGAATTATCAATTTCTAATCAATGGAGCAATTATTTTTGACTATCACAACCCAAACCTCTACCACAGTGGTCTAGCCCTTTAAGTATGCTGGGTAATCCCACACTTCCATGCACTCTCCTCATGACACATTCTGTTGGAGTGGAATGCACTGTGCTGAGCGGCCGACTTCAGTTGTCTGTCAGTAGCCTCTTCAAAGTACTCTTTCATTCCTTGTCTATTTCAGTGTATGCTTATTCTAAAAATGTCCCCTGAAGACACAAAGGAAGAAGAAGAAAAAAACTGCCAAGATACAAAGACGTGAAATATGAAGACGGGAAGACGATGAGAGAGCGATGGAATGAGAGGGTCGAGAGAAAGAGGTGGGCTGACAAACTAGTGCTTCCGAGAATAGATCTGATTAAGTGTTTAACGGAGGTATGACGCTAACTGTCACCGCTGTTCAAGCAAAACACCCTTCAAAGGTGCCAGTTTGCTTTTGGTAAAAATAGCACAGCAAATATATATATGTGCCGTGTCAAATAAAGCTTAGGAGTGATGCATTGAAATTCTGACAGGTTTGTTTTGTTGGAGGGTGGATGAAAGTCAATTTAAATAACATTTCTGTGTGATGGAGGCCACATCAATTCTATCAAACCTGAGAGACTGTCGGCTTTTTTTGCAGTACAGACGGAAGGAGGACAGAGACAAGGAGACGGGGAGTGGAGTGAGGACCGAGCTTTGAGAAACCAGGAGATTTGAGAAAGCAAAGCCAAATCCCAATTACTTGGAGATCTTACTTCATTCAAGCAGCTGAAAGTCACATTCGGGCTGGCGCTGACCTTTTCATCTTGCGTGCTTTTACATTTCGGAGCCTAATTGATGAGGCTGCTTGCAACGCGGTAGGCATAAATGAATATTTCGAGCGAGAGAGAGAGAGAGAGAGAGAGAGGGGGGGATGGATGGATGGATAGATAGATGGATGGATGGATGGATGAATGGATGAGAGAATGGCGGCGGGATGACAAAAAGTGTCAATTTTTTGTACCTCCCATGGATTTGTAAAAGATAATTTAGAAGAGAATGCGTTAAAGTGACAGGATATCATGGTTAGACAGCACATGAATCATGATAACTAGTACAAAGGAAAGAACAGTAATGCGTGCATGTGTGTGTGTGTGTGTGTGCGTGTGCGTGTGCGTGTGCGTGAGGACTGGAGGGAAGGTGCTTGACAAGCGTGCATTCTGGCTCGATACAATCTGAAGGAACATGTTGCCCCATCATCTCTCTCTGAGGCACTGAGTTGTTATTTCAACCATTCCCACTGGGCTAAGATGTCTTCCTTAAAAGTTAACTGCTCAGAAGCTGCGGTACTGCATTTATTGCAGGGGTGGAGTAGGTGTGTGTGTGTGTGTGTGTGTGTGTTGGGGGGGGGGGGGATGTGAGAAATAATAACACTGAAATTGTTATTGCTGGCTTCGCCTTGTTTATTTGACGCTGACGCTTAATTTTCTACTTAGCATGCGTTGGCAGATATGCAATTAGTGAGATGCAATTCAATGAGACTTTTTCCCCCAGTTTTTGTAAATTATTTCGAAAAGGCAACCCCAATGAAAGAGATTAATTAGCACTACCGGAGAAAATCTACATATAATTTGTCTTTTGAAGAGACATTACCCCCTGGGTATATCACACAGAGTTACCATGTGATTGGAGAGCTTTCTCCATGTTAAAAGGAGACACTAAATCAGCTTCTACTGGTCCCTGCGCCCTAACTACATGCAGACTTGTGACCACGACCGTGACTACAGATGCCATAGCCCGTGGCTAAAATGCAAATAAACAGCTTAATTTGGGGAAAAGTGAAAAAGCAGCTTGTTAGTCACTGCATAGGACAATGCACATGTGCATTTTCAGATTGAAAATTGGCCAACTCACTGAAGAGAAAAATGCATGAGAACAGTCACTTAGAGGTAGGGTAAGTGATATTTTTTGGTAAAAACAAAATGTGGGTGACAAACTTCCAGCCAATCAGGCTACTATCAGAGAACCCATTTATCAGCTTAAAATGTATAGTGTTCTAGTTGCAATTTTGTCTGCTCATTTCTTTCTGTCATCACTTCCAATTCCACTGGTTTAATCTGTATCCTGTGTGAATTCTCCATCCTGATTGGATAAAATTGGTATCCCGACCTGAAAATGCATGTTCTGTTTAACTCATTCCCTGACTAGAACGACTAAAACGACTTCTGTCCTTTAAGCCCTGTCTGCCAAGAACGACTAAAACGACTTTTTTTTTTTTCTTCTTTTTTATTTATTTATTTAACCCAAAGACCAAGGAGATATGATTTTTCGAAGATCTAGACTCCCATCCACTTCCTTGTTAACTTAAAACTTAAACATTTTGTATCTCGGCTCCTGAGTACTTTTTTTTTTCAATGAAAAATCTCTGGCAGTGGGAAAACGCAAAAAAAAAAAGTTCTGGCAGTGAATGAGTTAATAAAGAGCTGGAGAGACATGGAGAACCCTGTTACTGAACAAACACTTTATAGCAATGAGTACTATGAGAATATAGAGCTATTTAACACTTATTTTAACTAAAGAATATCACTTACCCTACCTTTAACTGTATAAATAAATATCCCCATCTGCCGATTGGTTGTGATGCCACCCAGACACCAAAACCAATAATCAATTACAACCACCCATGGCCATCCGTCCGGAATATGGGACAGCGACTGTTAAAGTTAAAATACTGCATGTCCTTGCATGTGATTAATGATTAATGTGCAATTTCAGATCGATTGGCCAACCCACTGAGGGGGGAAATGCATTGGATGAGGATGGACAGAGTCTTGATCGAGCGACAGAGTTCACAAAAACTATGAACATCTTAAAATTGGGAAAAGTGGAAAATCAGCTTCTTCACTCCCTGCATGTACTGTAGCAATAGTCAACACACATTGTTTGTTCATTGTTCAATGGACAGAGTTTTGTTCATTTTATAGTAGGATGTCAGTAGAGAATGCATTTCATTCAAAAAGCACCTTCACCAGGATTTAGGCACTGCATATACAGTAACAGGCAGGAGGTATTTTATAAGCACTGAAAAACACTACAACAAAGGTTTGGAATTTACTTCAAATGATTAATGTGTCCAATTCTGCCTCCCTGATCTCAAAGAACCACAACACTGAGGTGCATGCTTCTGGTTAGCACTGAGATGACCCTCAGTTGCTGATAAATCATATCTCAGTATTGAGATGTGTGTTCACTGAACCAACCAGGGTAGCTTATGGACTCTCCTTAACCACCCAGGCACCCGCAACAGTAGGTTATTCTCATGTGCAGTTTACTGCCACCATCAAACAAGGCACATACTGTATATTTTCCATTCCCTGGGGGGGCGCTCTCTAACTCTCTCAGCCTCTTTCTCTCTATTTCTCTGAGAGGCCTCAGCCTCGGTGGTGGGTTGGGGGGTTGTGGAGTGGTATGCCCTTCTGTGCTCCATTAACATATGGTACTTTAATCATTACAACGACTCCCGTTACTATTCATATATAAGGGGAGTCCTTATGGGATACAGCACTGGCATTAACAATGGAGACACCTTGTGAAATTGATGGAGCAGATGGTCCTGTGTGACAGAGTATAGCACTGTGGGTGGCAGGTTCAAATCCCTAGCTAGCTGGACAGTACACCGTCTGCTGTACCCAAGATGCTAACAACACGTGGGAAGACCACAACTTAATAGATTTACTTCTAAAATCATATGAGACATCACAGCTCCTTGAACAGTTATTTAACTCTGTGTTGGAAAAAAATTCTGGCAAATGTTTCCAATTTTGACTTCTTTTCTAAGTCAGGAAATCTAAAATGGTGTACTGCCACCCATTAATTACTCCAAGTAAAAACTTAATTTCACCAAAGTCATTGGAGCTGCTAAATGGAATCAACACATAACTGACTAGGGATCAGAAGCCTATGACAGAGTCTATTAAATCTGACACTGGTGAAAAAAAAAAACTATTTCACCAACATTGGAGATCCTGATTAGAGTCTGATGAGGTTCTTGGCCCGTTGCCTACAAATATTTAACATAAACAGCTTGCCTCCAAACACCTGGACACCAAACAAATGGGGGGGTACAGTGTTTTTGGATTATACTTTGCTAGGTTGTGTAGTTCCACAGTGTGACATGGGTGGCGTGATAATCTAAACATTTGATTTGCTGTTTGACAAGTATTGACAGGTAAAGAGCAACACCACTCCACTGAAAATGTGCCGATAATGACCCAGCTCATTCACATCAGTGGTATTGATCCTCTGTCAAGTTAGGTTTAGCTTGTGATTCCATGCTTTATTTCCTAGTCATATACTGTATTACCAGGAAGTGCAGTTGTTACCCGAAGGAATAATAATAATTAGAGGTGAAGCAATTAATTGATTAATCGTAAATCTTATTTTACTAAAACTTAACCCTTTAATTTTAGCAAACAAATCGAAATAGTCGAAAATTACAAATGTTGTGCTATTGTATTTACAACCTCATCAAAATATGAAAGCTTGCCTTTGTTTCATATTTGAAAAAAAAATTATGTTTTTGCGTGCTGGATCAACATCCTATTATTAAAGTAGAAAACTGTGCTCCTTGGAGCACAGGTTTCCGCCAGGCTGGTTGCCTACCCAGGGCCCGCAAACGTATACATCTTGATCACTAGTGCCTGAACCATTAAGCACCAGAGAGCACGTGCTCCCCCACGCTACCATTGCCCCCCCCCCCCTGCAGAGGTTCTGCTCTCACACCGATCGGTCCAGCGGTGCCGGAGATTAGCTGTACACAGACAGACGGACAAACACAAACACACACACGAGGACGGATGGATGGGGGCGAAAATATAGTCTCGGCCACGCCTTCGGCCTGGCGGAGACAATGAACACATCTCACTGACATATACCGGGAATGAGGAAGGCTATGGATCCGTAGTCGTGGATAAGCCTGTCACAATTATTACTAAATCGTATCAACATAATCGATTCCATGTTGAAAATATGGACATTTTAAGTATAAAGTTATTAAATATGTCAGTCATTTTCTTTGTATACTTAGGTCATTTGTCAAATCTGCCATGTGCAACTTCAAAGCCTAAAAGGCAAACAGAAATGTAATTCTTATTCATATGCTCCAGTGTTCAACGGCAAAAACAAATTAATCGTTAATCGCAATTATTTGTGTGAAAAATGTCATAATCGTCATAGCCCTAGTCGTGGTCGTGGTCCAATAACCCGGACGGATGGTGGGTGGAAATGGGGGGAGTGACTCACGGGAGCAGCTACACACACACACACACACACACACACACACACACACAAAAACACTGGAGACAACACCAGCAGAGAGAGAGAGCTGGCTCAATGCTGCAAAGTTATAAAGGACTTTGATTTAAACACATGGCAAGCAGCAGACCCAGCAAGGCTGCTGTTGTTCACATAGTGTGCAGTCAATAAAGCGCAGCTTTAATTACAAAATGGTCTCATCAATTGTGTCGGCAAGAACTCACAGTAGCATTCAGTGAGCTGACCTAATGACAACTGGCGAACAGGGACATGTATACGGTTATGTGACCCTTCTAATGCCTTTTTCACCTTATAGCTTTGGGCTCTGTAGTCAAGGTAGTCAAGTTTGAGTGTGCACATTCTCGGTATGGACTAGTAGTATTAAGCAATTTCAATTTCCATTTGGATTCAGATAATCATTTTATGATCTAAATTAACCAGATTAATGGATTAACACTGGAAGATCACTGATATGACATTCATTCAGTTTTACCTGAAAGTCTTTGTATTTCTCCCTGAGGTCCATGAGACGGTGGTAGGCCTTGGTGGCTTCTGAGAACTCCCCGATGTCGATGCACACAGTGATGAAGTTCTCCCAGATCTGCCAGTGCTCAAAGTTACACTTCAGGGATTCCTGCAGGGTACGGAAGGCTTTGTCCCTACCGAGCAGGTAGAGGCAGGGAGAGAGACACACATGCGAACACACAGTTACACCCGAGTTTATTAGCTGTGTTGTGCACCAAATAAAGCCGATCTAAAGCTCACAATGCATCACAGCTATATAGACAATCCTAAGTGAAAAGGTTTCTAAAACAAGGAGGCTGCTCACTCATAATACCCATTTTGACATTTTGATAATGGAAATGTTGACGGAGAAGATGCAGTTCTGACAATGACGCACACACCTACAAACTGTATGCACACAAACACACAGACACATGTGCGCACACACCCTAACACCGTAGAGATTTTCTCACCCACGCACATCCATTTAAAAAACGGAAAGATGAGAAAAGTGCTTTGGCTGAATTAGTAGCAGCGCTAACCAGGTTTTAATAGAAGGTTCCCTGCTTTTTAATTTCAGGCCTGAAAGCACACAGGGTTGATTTGAACAGGGACCGAGAGAGAGAGAGAGAGAGACAGAGACAGAGAGAGAGACAGAGAGACAGAGAGAGAGAGAGAGAGACAGAGAGAGAGAGACAGAGACTGGGGAAAGATTCACTGCCGGAAGCTTCTGGTTTCTTTCTCAACAGAGGTTCTTCTCCTCTGCCGAAGGAGCTGTATTTGTGTGTCAGTGTTTGCTGCATTAGCTAGCTCATACTGTATGTGTCATGGCTGTAGACGGTGCTGGGCCAACCAGTGATTTGTGAATGCCATCTCTCTTTCAATGCCAGAAGATGGAGAGCATGGCCTTATAGAGGGAGAAATGGGACCATCGAGTTCATCCCCTGTGTGCGTGTGCGTGTGTGTGGGGTGAGCATGTGGTTATGTGGTCGAGCCCTCTGAGCTGCCAGAATGCCAATGGTTATCTCATTATGTGCTAATCAACCTGAGTTTGATAAATCTGGAATCATATTGGAATCAGTAGGGCACGGGGAGGCACTAGGTTATTTGCTGTTAGTGTGTATACTGTATGTGTTCTGAATATGTGTGTGTGTGTGTGGTGTGTGTGTGTGTGTGTGTGTGTGTGTGTGTGTGTGTGTGTGTGTGTGTGTGTGTGTGTGTGTGTGTGTGTGTGTGTGTGTGTGTGTGTGTGTGTACATTCTTTTGTTTAAGTGTGTACTGGATGTGTGAACAAGACAGAGAGCGAAAGACAGAATTTAAGGAAAGACGGAGGTTTATGCAAAAACAATAGCCACAAACAATGGCCCGTATCTGTAAAACACCCCTGTGAGTGTGAGTGTGAGTGTGAGTGAGTGGGTGTGTGTGTGGAGTGAATCAATCAGCTGTGCTGCTACTGATGTTGTGTTTGATGAATCTGTTGTGATTTACTGTACAATCTGCCTTCCACAGGAACAGCTGGCACCACATTCAATACTGTCAAGCTGAATGGAGATCTGGTGGCTTTTGGAAGAACTTGAGGTGTATCTGTGTGTGTGTGGTGTGGTGTGGTGTGGTGTGGTGTGGTGTGTGTGTGTGTGTGTGTGTGTGTGTGTGTGTGTGTGTGTGTGTGTACGCGCACGAGTGAACATATTCTCCGACAGTGAAGCTGAACTCCCGTCAAACACGCGACCGGAGTGACATTTCCACTAGAAAAGCAAAAAAGCGTTAAATGTCTCTCCTCCTCACCATAAATGCAAATCAGCTGGCAGCCAGTGAGATACTGGTCGAACTGGAAACTGTTCAAATTAAAGGGGAAGGTTTGGCTATGGAACACTTTCTGACCAAACAAAGCAAGAGAGAATAAAAGCATTGAACATATTTTATGGAGATTACTACCTCCATGCATACCTGACGTTTTTCATTTCTTTAACCATGTCATTAACCATGCACATCAAACTGTGATTGTATATACTTGCTGCTATTTTTATATTATCATTATTATTATTATTCATTTTATGCCGGATATGTTTTCCACCTGTGCAAGAAGCATTTCTGCCTCTCGTATTCCGGCATTAATACATAGCTATTTTTAATAATGCATGCTATTTTTTATATGTATGTTGGACTTGTATATTTGATTTGTCTGTGCCTTTTTCTTATCTGACTTTATTCTCTTATCTGACTTATCTGTTTTATTCTCTGTTCTCTTTCTCTTTTATCCTTCTGTGAATTCATAAAATCTCTGTGAGCGTGCTCGTCAGAATGTGTATCTGTCCTTCGCATATTTTGAGAACCAGCCGACCGATCAACTGCATATGTCAGTGAGGATAGATTAGCGTATACTGATGACATCAGGGAACGCCATATATGGACATAAAAGGGACAAGGACAGACAGATAAAGATGTATGAGTCTACATAATACTGTATGCACTTTGAGATTTGTTTCAAATGTTAAGTGCATAATAAATACTATATATATATATATATATATATATATATATATATATATATATATATATATATATATATATATATATATATATATATATGGGCATAAAAGGGACACAGGCAGGCAGACAGAGACAGATAGATACAGAGATCTACATATATGGGCATAAAAGGGACACAGGCAGGCAGACAGACAGATAGATAGATACAGAGATCTACATACAGTATATGGGCATAAAAGGGACACAGGCAGACAACAGGTAGAACAGGTTAATGGAAGGGGCATGCACGACTTTGCATCGTGCCTGTTGTTCCCAATTGCCATCGTTCCCAATGGGCATCGGCTTAGTACCTGTAATCTTGTGATGTGACAATAAAGTTGATTCTGATTCTCGATTTTACAGATGTCTAAGCAGTGAATGCTGCATCCAGTAGAATTCATGACATCATATAGAGTACCTGGTTGTTTCCTGTCAGATGTTGATGTCTGTGTTCTTTTGCTTCGTTTGTCTTCCGAAAATGTTTCGTGGCCAAACCATGAGCCGTGTAGCATAAACTGTTGTCATGTGCATGGCGTGGAAAGATTGATTCATTTTACGCTTATTTGCCTTCCTAGTGGAAATGTCAGTCTAGTGGCGTGCTGTCTTTTTTACGTTGACACACACACACACACACACACACACACACACACACACACCTCTATCACATCTAAACAACCTGCCCTCTGAGACAAACATTTTTTTTACTCACTTCTTCCCGAGGCGAATGAAAGCCGTGGAGAGGTTGTTCCAAGCCTCTGCATTCTGATAATAAAAAAAAAAGAGATGACGCAATGTAGGAGGAGGAGGACAGAAAAACACAATTTAAAGTTTACACACAAGTAAGCACAGGGGGTTTGTTTAGGAGGCAACCGCTGGAAGAATGACCAGGGGCCCTACAGGCCCCATCGAGCACAAATGGGTTCTGCCGAGTGGTCCGCTAAAGGACATTGGCTTACCATGCCATGCGCACACGCACACACACACACACAATGGGTCATTAAGCGGGATTGGAAAAGCTGCTGCAGGACTGCAGGCATTGTACACAGGTTACGGGGAAAAGGGAGTGGACTTGAACCTGTGTATTTGTGTTTGTGTGTGTGTGTGGTAGAACGGGTCAGTGCATGAGGGAGTTAGGGAGGACTACATCGTTGTTATGTTCGCCCGGTGTACAAAATGCTTGTCCTTTCCTTCATTATGGGGCGGCAGTGGCTCAGGTGGTAACCGGAAGGTTTCCAGTTCGATCGTGGGCTCCCCCAGAGTTAGTGTCGAAGTGTCCTTGAGCAAGACACTGAACCCCTAAGAGACCGATAACTGAGTCCCACCCGACAATGGCTATTGTCCAATCCTAGCTTAGCAACCGTTGCTACTTAGACAACGCCACCATTCTACCTTAGGAGTCCATATAATCTACCACACACAAACACGATAACTAAGAACATTAATAACACCAACAGGATACCAGGTGAAACGTTGTTCCCTGGTAATTCCATTTCCACACACACACACACACACACACACACACACACACACACACACACACACACACACACACAGAGTCCGGGAGAATGACACAGCTCACCGGCCCAGGTGATGGCAATAATACTCTAATGATTATAATAGCCCAGCGACTGGTCTACTGCTACCGATGGGCAGGTTGGTGCCTTGCATGGTTTCCTCCGCCGTCTGTTTATGAATGTGAGTGTGTGAATGGGGGAATGTAATGCACATTGTAAAGCGCCTTGGATAAAGGCGCTATATAAATGCACCATTTACGATGTACCTACTGAAACTGGTGTCTGTGTGTGTGTGTGGGGGGGTACTTAATAATAATTTAGTACTTAATCATTATTGTATTACTGTATAATTGCATATACAGTACATGAAATGTGTCCTCTGCATCTACCCATCCTATAAATATTAGGAGCAGTGAGTGCTGTTTGTACTTACATCCGGCTCCAGTCTCACACACCACTGGAAGGCTCTGGCTGCACCCACATAACGCTCATTGCCGCTGTCCAGGGCTAGGTAGGCACAGCCTAGGGAAAACCACACCCCCAGCTGACCACACACACACACACACACACCAAAATGTCAGTCCATGCATAAAACATCAGCATAGTAAAAAAGAACAGTACAAATACATTATTAATACCCAAATCATTTGCTAGAAAAAGATTTACTGGTAATTTACTGTAAGTGCAAATCTGTAAGATTTACTGTAAGAGTGAAAATCACAGGGCAAACAAATGACCCAACTATTTGATCACATCCGTATCAACATATGACAGCATGTGCTTTGCCAGGTTGACCTGTCGCACACAAACCCGCTTCTCCCCCCCCACCCCCCCCCAGTACAAAAACATGCACAGCTTTTCTGCTTTCTTAAACTCCTGCTAAGTGAAACCTCATCACCGCACGTGGCACAGGAGAGAAATATATAACGTAGGAAAAATACTAATAATACTTAAAAGAAAATGAAAAAAAAGCCTTAAGAAAATGTCTCTGTGCGCTCCACCCGTGGACGAGTACAGGGGAAAGTTTTCCTTGGGCGGTCGCCCACCTGTCAGACACCCAGAGTGACAGCGCTGGCTGGGGGCCCCTGGCCCACTGACTGACAGGACCCCGTTTATGCAAATCAGCCCCACTGTCAGTCTTCAGGAATGGCCTCTTTCCTCCCTCCCTCAACGTCTGTCTGTCTCTTTCCATCTCTTTCACTCTCACTCTCTTTGTCACTGTCTTGTTTTCTCTCTCTCTCTCTCGCTCCTCTCCCCGTTTCATTTGGTCTCTGTTTCTCTCGACAGGTCTGACAAGAAGAGACAGAGAGTGGCTTCCGTTTGCTCTCGCAGCAAAGACCGGTACTTTACGTGTGAGGTAGAGAGAGCAAGCGAGTGAGAGGCAGAGAGGGAGAGAGAGGGAGAGAGAGAGAGAGAGAGAGAGAGAGAGAGAGAGAGAGAGAGAGAGATTTGTGAGTATGCGCTTTGTGTCTGCAGTGCGTGTTTATTAGGCCCGTGAACACCAGCATCATCATCTGTATTATACCAAGTCAAAGCGTTAGCCCGGCTACCGGAAAGCCTCTGTAACTCCATCAACAACACTGGGTGCAAAATGAAAGTGCAGGTCACCGTGGCCAAACAAGTTAACCCATTAAGACCTGAGGCCGATTCTACAGATGTCTTCTAAATCCTTACAGTTTTCTGAAAAGGTTATGTTACTATATGAGTGGTGCTCAAACTTTTTCATGCCCTGGAACAAAATATTTTGAGATGGGGGTCGGCGGCCAAAATTATGTATTTAGCAGCCGACCTCCATCTCAAAATATTTTGTTCCAATGACCCCCTGAAGCAAAGATTTGAGTAGAAAAATTGCTTTCAAAACTATATATATTCAAAGATTTGCAAAAATTTTCAAGATTTTTCAAAAATAGCAGATCTGCGTGCCGTGCTATGAGCTTGTATATCTGCTATTTTTGAATAAAATAAAATAATGGTTAAAGTGGTTGAAATCTAAAATGACACAGATGCTTTCTCGGTTTTAATGGGTTAATTTCTGACTTCCTATTAAGGGATGACTCATTTAATTAAGTAAAGACAGAGGCCAGGAGAGTGCAGGACAACAGGAAATCAGCTCACTTCCCTCCACTTTCCAGAGGGATACTGAACCAAACACCCCTCCCCCTCCTCCTCCTCCTCTCTCCTTCATAGGACACCGCCCCCCTACCATGACTCAATGCCACTTTCACTAGACGTACTCCTCGCTCCCCCTCTCCGTTACTGACACTTGGGCTGCAACTATTGATAATATTCTTAGTGATTATTCTATTGATAACTTTTTTGATTAATCAAATAATCATTAAGTGCATTTTTTTATATATCAATAAAAATGTATAGATTTTTTTAGAATGAACTAAATCAATTAGTCTTCTTCAGACTACTTAATCCCTGTTTTATTCGTACAATGGTGTCATGCCAAAATAGCAAAAATAGTCGATCTACAAGCTCACAACATGTTGCTTTTTTCCGTTTTTCTTAGCGCCTCCCCGTCTTTCAATTCCTGCTCTCACCTACTGTACCAGTCTCCCCATCCCAGGTCAGTTTTTACAGCACAGCTCTGTAGGAGGCCAACCGTCTAGAAGTGGGTCTCAGGGCATGCTCTCCATCCATTGTAACCCTATTTGACATAAATTAGCTTATATCATTTGAAAATACTAAAACCAGATTGTATTTTGAAGTATTATTTGAGAACGAGAGCTTTTTATCTGCAGTGTATCGACATGCTGACGTCACATCAGATTACTTCTGCAGTCCGCACGTCTTATTGACATCTGTTCCTGGAAATGCTATGAATATTTCCAGCTTGTCGGAAATACTGGGTAGTGTTGTCAAATGATATTATCTCATAATGTCCAAAATCATAAGGTTACAATGGAGATGCCCGGGAGAAGGGACACAGCTTTGACAGTGACGTTGCCATCTGGTCTACATGTCATAAATGACTGATGCCACAGAATGGCCACATGAAGTCTGAGATCCGTTATAAGACCCCGTCTTTTGGGTTTTTGCTCTATTGCTACAGCCCCCACCTTTCCTTCATTGTGACCTCTCAGTTTTCATCCTACAGTACATATTAATACATTCCTCCTCTCTTCCCTCCCGTCTCCTCCTTACCCACTTCTAACGTATTTGTGTCTCTCCTCCTCCTCCTCTCTCCTCTCCGCTGTCATCTCTGCAGGTTGCATAATTTTTAAACCCCTCTCCTCCAAAACACCCCCCCCTCTCTCGCTCCCTCTTCCAAATCTTCGTTCCCCACCATTCCCTTTCTGTCCAATCATCTCCTCCATTGTGCTCTGGCCTCAGTCAAATTCTCAGGGTTAATTTACTCAGACCCAGATGGGTCTTTTCCATTGGTACATTTTTTACACTCTCACATTTACAGTCAGTGTGCAGAGGCTGCAGCCTGGTTGACACATGTGAGATAGAAGCAGACTTGGGTAGCGACAAAATCCCAGACACCACTTCCTCAGAGCCTGAAAATCACGTATGTGTGTGTTGCCTGTGATGTGATGTCTGTCTGTCTGTCTGTGTGTGTGTGTGTGTGTGTGTGTGTGTGTATGTGTGTGTGTGTGTGTGTGTGTGTGCATCGTCTGAAATGTGTGTTGGGTTACATATCTGCCCTTTCAATGCACTTCATCCGATTTATTTAAATAAAATAAATAAATAAACAAATCTCCCAAATTATTTGTTTGTATTTTCACTCATCTGCCAGAAAACTATGTTGTGAACTACGTTCCTCTGTGTTTTCTTATTGAAAAATAATCTATATTGGAACACTGCATAGTGTTGGCATTTATAAATAATGGCTCACTGAAATCCAAAAAGGATTGTTTGAATTAGATGGAAATGACTGTTGGACTGCTGTTCCGTTATGCTCTCAGCAATGTTTGCAAAGATTTAGCCTTTTGGATTTGATAAGAGTGTCTAATGAATATTGATTGTACTGCTGCACCATATTTCAATGTGTATGAGCAAATGAGCTGCAATATATGTGTGTGATGAGAATGTGCATTTGTGTGTGTGAGAGAGCTAGAGAGAGCATAAAAGACGATGAGGGTGGGAGAGAAAGATGGATTAAATAAATAAAGAAAGGGTGTGTGTGTGCATGCGCGTGTGTGAGACTGTATGAGGAAGAGAGTGCTAAAAAACAAGTTACTGTATACCACAGTGTGAGTCGACCTTGCATTGTGCATACATTTATAGTAGGGATGATCATTTACAGTTTAACCGTTAGATGACAATAATAATTTTGATTGAATACAGTACTATCAGTTAAATGGTTACATTTGTATTTATATCGTCTCTGCCAGGCCCGACGGCTGAAGGCTGGAGACGAGGTTTTGGCTCATGTCCGTCCGTCCGTGTGTGAGCGTCTGTCCGTCTGACTTTGAGCAGCTAATCTCCGGCACCGCTGGACTGATCAGCGTAAAACTTTGCATGCACATGAATGTGCTCTGCCCCACATTTTTCAAATCGCCCTCATGGTGGCGCTATAACAGGCCACTTCATGTCCTTGGATCATGGCACAACCCATCCAAGCCACGCCCATTTGCACCTGATACGATTTTCAGCCATTTAGCATTTTCTTCAAAACACACTTTTTGCTACTAGTGCTACACATTTTGTCCAAAACCCAACCAAAATTTGTGTGGATAATGTGTACCAATTTACTTGGTATACATTATCTCTGGAGTCATGCGATTAAGATGTATCATTCAGATTTTTTATATTCCATTCTGATTGGTTATGACTGACCTCCACATTTAGGCAACCTGACCTGGCGAACACCTGTGCTCCGAGGAGCGCACTTTTCTAGTTTTGAGTGATTTTGTTGGGGAAGGTACTTTGTTCCCCCCTAAAATGACGGCCACATTATGAACCTGCAAATTGCTTTATGATTGCTGCCTTACACACGCAACACAGAAAGATAAGGAACCTTGCACACTTCAGTAAGTTGAAAGGCTAATCTGTGATGCCATAGGATTTTAATGTCAAAACAATGTATTTTTGCTGACTAAAAATTGCTATAAAATTATGATCGGAATTAATATTTTAGCTTTGCATCAAGAATTGCATGGCTTGATGACTGAGACAATTACTACAATTGCTACACACGACGCACCACGGCATATCTAGTAGATTGTGGCTACCGGCCAGAGTAGAGGATGGTCTCTAATTTACTCACAAAAGACTACCATGCATTTACCCGGATGTGGTTATACTGGGTTCCTGTAGCAGTTTCATGACTGCAAATTCAGTCCTGGTGGGTGTTAATTTGGGACCGGACATTTGAGTCACACACATTCGTCCATTCTAAATAGTACATTAATCGGTTAGCGGTTATTGACCGCTAACAAGGGTCGGTTATGTATTATTACATTATTCATCCAGGTTCTAGTACAGTAGCTCAGTGTCTGTACCTGTAAGGGGTTGACGCGGACAGACTGCTCGAAGCAGTCCACGCACTGCTGGAACTCCTTGTTGCGCAGGTGCAGTAGGGCCTTGGAGCGCATGGCACGGGCACTGCGCCCACCCGAGAGCTCCCACGCCCGGTCAAAGTACTGATGCTCCCTTAAGACACTTCCCAGCAGACAATACAGACTGGGAGTCTCCTTCTTCTCCAGCTCCCGCCGCAGGATCTCCTCTGCCTGACACACACACACACACACGCACAAGATACCACCATGATCAATAATCAATAACGTCAATATATTGCTTTTTACATTTAGTTTGTTTATATTTTCTCCAAAGGAACGATACCGAACTTACTGGAATAATTGAGTACGTGTTGGCCAAACACGAGTGTTAACAAACCTTTGACAAAGAATAACAACACGATGAAGAAACAGTGTTCAAAACACTTTACCTACAGTATGACATGGCCAAAAAAGGGATGCCAGGTTGAACGTGATGACGGGAGGTCCAAGACCAGAGAATGAGGAATGAGAGAGAGAAGATTTGTGAAAATAAGATGGGTGGGACAGGAACAAATAGTTTGAAGGAAGTAAGGGGGGAGACTTTAGGAGAAGAGGGTATAGTGGTGCATTTGGGCCAAGAAGGAAGAACATGAAAGTGTGGATGGAGGGGAGAGAAAGGCAAAGGGTCAGAGAGGGATTATGGGGTGGATGCTGCTGATGTCAGGAGAGGAGGATGAGAGAGAGGGCAGTGGAGGAGGCAGTGGAGCAGAACAAGCAAAGGGGAGCAGGAAAGAGTGTGAAGAATGGAAAACGTGATGTAGAGAGAACAAAAAAGTGTTTTTAAAAAAAAGTGTACAACTGTGAAGAGAAAGTTAGGAACAAGGTTTGAGAGAGATGAAGGTTTGCAGTGACGAACAGATGACCTGAAGAACAAGTGCACTTCATGGTCCTTACACTAGACTGGTTTTTGACTACCCATAATACTTAGCGGTTGAAACTCAACCTCAAATCAAACAAAAGCAGTGATTCCCTTGTAGCAAATTGTTCAGGGCAAACCAATGCTAACATATACAGCTGCTCTCCAGCAGACACAATTCCCAGAGAGTGAAAAAACTGCTGTAGGCGTAGAACAATGAGTCGACTCAAAATCTTTGAGTTGAGATTGTGACGTGTGCCACTGCTGTTGGGGTCAAGCCCCCTGATCAATATTCTCTTCACTGTACATCTACTGTACCAGGCAAAAAAAAAAAAAGCAGGACCGGACTGGGACCAAAATTCGGCCCTGGCATCTTCGCACAGATAGCAGATACTCTACCGCAATTTTCCGCATACACCAGCCTCAAGCCAGATCTCCTAGCCTTCCCAATTGTCAGGCTCACCTGCCGCCTATGGGGCCAATCATGTGATGTCTCTCTCAGCTCTGTGAGCCGGTGCTACTGAAGGATTGGCCCTCTCCACTTAGAGGCCACCCAGCCCAAACATTACCGTAACTAATAATTGATAATTGGGCCGCGCAACCCGGAAATTACCGTAATGATTATTATTATTTTTTTGGCCCAGTGGCCCAGTGGCCCAGCGGCCATATGCCCGGTATGCCAAATGGCCAGTCCGCCCCTGGCAATCAGGATGGAATATGACATATCTGAAATCATCTTGATCGTATGCCTATAGAGATGTATTGATTTGCATGAGGTTTGCATAAAATCTGGTCATTTTCCACACTGCATTGGCACACAGAGGGGAGAAATCCAATCAAGCTTTGAATATTTCACGAAATTGAATAACATTTATGCGTGATGAACGTCCCCGCATGTGTGAATGGATTCTCTGTCTGCAGAGCAGGGGCAGGGCTGTTGGTGTGAGGTTAACTATCCCTTTGGTGCTGTGCAGAGGTGCTTAAAACCATGTGCCAGTGTCAAACATCCATTTCTCAAACTTGTGTTTTGGACTAGGGCTATTAACCACACGAACAATAGCTGCCCAAGTCTGAGCATGTCATGATGGGAAACATTCCGTGAAAAATATTCCTAATTTGATGTACATTATACTGTATATTATATATGGTTTTAGCGGTCAACTTAAACCCTGGCTGTGCATGCTATGCCTTGTACTACAACGTAAGTAATGAAACTCCTTTTTTTTGCATGAAGACACATGTCTATGTCATACAGTATGTGACTTGGTATGTGGTTGGACCATAAGTAAAGTAATAGTGTGTGTAGTAATGCCAATATGGACATCAAGGTCAACCAAACACTGTTGGTAAATGTTAATGCACTATCTACTGTACAGTAGATAGCCTTCTGAAATTTGCACTGCTGAACCAAGTGAACAGATGAGTGATCTGCACTACTTGTGCACCAACACAAAACTTGTGCTGGAGGCCATTTCACTTTTACATTATGTTTGTAAAATAAATTATCAGCATTGTGCTGTACAGTAAGTGACAATGCATTTTCCAATTAGAGATTAATGATCGATCAATCCACAGACCACCCAACCAATATGATCATTGAAGATGATGCAATGCTATTGTAATCCAGGACTAAAAAAACAAGTATGTCTGTGTGCGTTTCCCACTGCGTATCATTGTGCATTCCTTTGATTGGTCTACACACTGGGCGGAGAAGCGAAGCGCATCAAACCAAGACAATCTCACATACCTATTACGGCTGTCATTCAAACCATGTTACCATTTGTCAAGTCGTGGAAATGAAAGTGAAATTGTGGAAAATTCATGTAAACAATAAAATGAATAGAAATATAATTTGCTGTTTTTTGATAGATTTATTCAGCTGCTAGGTTAGGCAACAACAATGCAATGCTGTCTGTTTGGAAGAAAATTATAAAGAAAACAAATTGAGCTGAAACTGGGGGAAAAAAAGGCTTATTCTATGTTTTCAAAGGAGCCTGAAAGTCCAGTCCGAAGAAAAGATGTCTGTGTTGCTATAATAATAATAATAAAAAATAAAAAAAACAGACAATTTTGCAGATAACAAAACGAGGAAGGAAACAGAGACAGCAAAAGTTTAGACTTTCTTCAGTATTCCTTTCCCGTCTCCACCTCATTGGCTTTCTGCGGTGTGCCTGGTTCAGACTCATACATTTAGAAAGTGGAGTCGGGGGGGGGGGGGGGGGGGGGGTTGGGGTGTTGCAGGAACAGAGTGATGAGAACAGAAAGTTTTTGTCCAAAAAGGAGAGAGAGACGTGGTGCTGGACTGAAACCAAGTCCAGGCCCCAGACAAATGGATTGCCTGGCTATTCTGTTCCCCGTGTTACATGGAGTGTTGGCCGCCCCTCGGCACCACATGGTTTAGGAGCAGAGGACTTTTATTATTGAGCCGAATGCACCTGGGTAATCAAATTGGGAGAGACAAAACAAGCTGTAATTCAATAAGGGAGGCCCCTGCAGCACCGAGTCCCACACATGGGGCCTGGGAGAGAGGGGGAGTGTGTGGGACAAGTCCAGGTCAATCCGCCTCACCTGGAAGACCGAGCACGAGGGGCAGCGCGTGTGTGTGAGGCAGCGTGTGTGGAGGAGTTCTAATTCTACTGGAAGTGTTCTATACCACTTGCATCTCTGTGCTTATATCAGCTAGTAGGGAAAGCGGTTTGCTCTGTGTAGTGCATGCTGTGAGTGCTTGACTGCTAGTTCAATAAGCAGCATATTTGCTTGTGTACTTCATGTACTGTATGTGTATAAATATAAACATTGCAATGCGCCGTGTTATGAGCTTGTAGCTGCTTGTATTTTTGCCAATTTTGGTGTTTAACCCATTAAAACCGGGAAAGCATCCGTGTCATTTTAGATTTTAGCGTTGGCTGTTAAAAAATAGCAAGATATACAAGCTCACAGCGCTTTGTGCTGCACTGCGAGCTTGTACATCTGCTATTTTCTAACACTTTTAAAAGTCTTGAAAGTGTTTGAATAATTTAAAATTTTTCAGATGGGGGGGAGGGTCCGCGGTCAAGTATATATCAATTTGGTGGTCCTTGGCACGAATGGCATTTGTAGAATCGGCCTCAGTGGTTTAAATCCCCAAAATCACTCTTATGGAGGCTCCTATATTGCCATAACTAAAAAGCAAGTGCGAGTCTGCAAACACACACTGGGCTTCACCTGCTTTACACAATGCATTAAATATATATGGACCCTATTAAGAATTAATACACTGCCTATATTAGGGGGGGCAGTCCCTGATTAAATCACATATTTCCATGGTTACAATCTATATTACAAAAATCCACATAGTATGTCTAATCTAAGTCTCCAAGTCTTTTTCTAGTAGTAAGAAAATCCAATTAATGCTAATAAAGTCATTAGCATTAATTGCAAATCCAGAAAAAAAGAAATACTGTAAATCCACCTGCTTTCATTAGGGCTCCATTGCTGCTGCAGTGGACTTTGTTTTAATTGTATTCATACGTACTACAGCACTCGTGTTGAGTAGTATTCATACGTACAGCACAGTGTTGAGTATAAGCACATTCACAACCTCTTTATTAACCACTTGTACTGTATATACTTTGTTACTTACTATATACTTAGTTAGTATAGTCCCCAAGGGGTCTATATTAAGGCCCCTCCTTTTCTCTCACTACACCAAATGTCTTCTCTGAAAATAGCCGATCTCCAAGCTGAGCAGCTGACAACTCGTCGCAATTGTAGAGCTCCCCAAATAGGGATCTTAGAGTTTATGTTGTTACTATACAGTATATTAGAATAAATGTGCTGGCCCAGAAAAACCATAAGGTAGAGCGGAGCCTCCATGAAGATGATCACAGACTATCCTCAGTCACTTATGAGGGGTGTTACAGAGGCACAATCAGGGTTGCATTGCTCATGGAGGAACCCATTTGACCAGGAGCACGCGCAGGCACACGCATAGATTTAAAGGTTTCATGACGTTCAGTTTAACCACACATTAAAAGTATTTGTCATGGTCCTTCAAACGTGTATAGAAAGTTTTAACAAAAAATTCCACTCCATTGATCCATGGCAGGTGTTTTTCTCTCACATTTCTAAAGCCTTTTCAACTGCAATGAAAAAAGAAATCTTTGCCTGCGGGTGTCGCTGGTGAGGGATTTTGCCTGTCAATCATCGCCTCTGCTCCGCCCCCCCCAAAGGAAAGGATAGGGGAGGGGAGGGGCGAGGAGGAGAGTGGGCGGGATTAATCGGCTGTGACCTCACTGCCGAAGGGCCAAGCTCAGATTACTTTTCAGCCTAATTATTCAGAAAACCCCAGACCACAGAAAATCCACTGAATGTTTTAAGTTCAGATTGTTTGGGTGTAATTGAGGTCATAAAACCCCAAAAAAAACATAAAAAATAAAAAAAGGGAAAATGAATGTCATAGAACCTTTAAAACAACTTTAAATTCACACCTCAACAAAGTTTCGAAAGGCTCCCTTTCACCAGGTGGATTAATATAGGAATGAGCCTAGATGCATATCAATT
The DNA here is from genome assembly GCF_963280865.1 of Gymnoscopelus braueri. Lineage (NCBI taxonomy): Eukaryota > Metazoa > Chordata > Actinopteri > Myctophiformes > Myctophidae > Gymnoscopelus > Gymnoscopelus braueri. The sequence goes on from NC_137619.1 coordinate 34,195,387, forward strand.
GTCCATTGTGTGACCTGTAGTGTAGGTGTTAAGCGACGTGCGCGTCACGTCATTAAAATAAGAGTGCTACCACGTTCCAATTCAGCATTGCAACACTGGGCACAATCACCCCTAGTCAGCGGTCTGTTGAAGGTAAAGTAGTGTCAACGGTCTCTAAATGTAACGGTTATGATAAATGAGGCATCATTGTGTCTGGATCTGAACCGTTGCACAGAAGAGTGCAAGGAAGAAAAGACGGTAACAATGTGCTTGTGACAATTCCTCTAACAAGGCAAGATTCACAATGGTTAGATCTCAACTGAGGTATTTTATATCAAAACAAATTAACCTCTCAACAATAGACAATTACTGAAAAGATTTGTTTGGTAAAATAGCATAGAGAATATTGAAAATGCACCTTTGTAGTGTTTTCAGATTTAACAACATATTCTCATTAGAAATAAAAAGTGACTGCATTTATTTTTTGTGTGTATTTGGCCTCAACCGGAAGTGAATTTGGTTCTGACGTGGGTAAATATTATATTTCCTACTACAAAATGTATGAATAACAAAACAGTGTAAATCTCGATTTAAAAACAGTGCTTATGATTTAATTTTGCTTACATTTCATAAATGAGACCCAAAGCAAGTAACAGGCAAAGACTAGGCTCATCTAACCAGAATGGGTGACTAGCCCATTAAAACCGGGAAAGCATCTGTGTCATTTCAGATTTTAGCGCCGGATTGTTTTTTCTCTGGGCGACGCACACTGATACCGTTTGTGTTTACAAACGGTCAGACGATAGATCATAATGAATATACATTTTCTATGACCAGTTGAAAAGGTAAAAAAAATGAAAATCGCTGGTAGTGGGCAAACACAGACAGAAATAAGTCTGGCAGTGAATGAGTTAATGGGCTAGTGAATGAAACTAGATATTACTGATGATTTACCCCTCCTGCTCGGCCGGGAGGTCGAGTGCTCAGGGTCAGTGACTGAACAGACGAAGGCTGACCACCTCAGAGTCCATTCCCACTCTACTGTGATATGTGAGAATCTGAAGCCTGGATGAACCAGATGGCCATTACCTCATGTTTCTGGAGCTCATCCTCTCAGCAGCCACGCTGGGAAAAAAGTGTCTGACAGCACCACTCCACTTGGCACAGGCAAACAGTCGTCTGCACCCAAACGTCTGCCACTGTGGGGCATCCTGATGGCTAACCGCAAATATAACATCTACATGTTCTTGGTTTGAATGTGGTTTGCATTTTACACATGAAATGGAGTGAGGCTGGAAAATTGGAAAGAGTACACAGCAAATTCTGGAGTGTTAAATTAACACAACTTCTGCACCATAATGTGTCAATAAAGTCACAGCACAGGAGCGCTTAAAACGTTTTAATCTGGCCTCACACAGTGTGAATTCAGACTTTGCGCCGGTACCTGAGCTCATTAAAAGATAAAAGGGTCTTGTCATATGGTTCTACAAGGAGGCCTGTGATGTACTCAAGTGCATGGATAAGAATATGTGATGTTATTTTCTCCCTCAGCTCTGTGTGAATAGGGCAGTATTCAATTACAGCTCTACATGGGCAGCTTGGAACGAGGTAACGGTGACACTTTACTTTGGCTGCTTATTGTTAGTCTAAAGGTGCTTGCACCCTGCGTGGTTTGGCCATCTAATACGTTCATTACATGTCACACGGCAACGGGGGAAAAGGGAGAATTGATCATCCCCCTAGTCACACTGTGAATTGAGTCTACAGTATATGTCACACTGTGAGACGAGAATACAACCTATGTCAGCCAATGTATACCAGTGCAATGTTTACCTCAATAAAACCAACTAAAAAGAAAACAAAAAAGAAAGGAGTGAAATTTGGACTCAGACTTTACTTGCCAGACTTGGTTGGTAATTCTCCAAAGGGAGATTTTTCACAAAACTGTTTGCAACAAGACTAGCAGACATTGATTTATTCCCTGTGATTTAACACCTGTAAAATAGCTGCAGTAATCTTTTCTGTAAAACTAGTTTCTGTCAACACAAACAGTGACCTTACTGCACCTTCATTTTTACGTGCTGATAGCTGTTATAACGGTCTCACATTGACTATAGTCGTGGCATAGTCACGACACAGACACATTTTCGGTCACTGCCAAGAATCCATATGGCTGTCCATGACCTTGACACACTGAATGAGAACAACCAAAGATGCTTACAGCAAACAATTTTGCCTCATTTATGCTTAAATGTGGAAATGTGGTCAAACTTGAGGCAAGCTGAACTGAAAACTGAAAGTGTACTTCAGTGTGTACCTGACTAAAAGAGAGAGAAAAGGACAGTATGTGATGGACGAGAAGAGAGACAAATGATTACAGTTGGCGGAAAGCCACAGGATGATTTTCTCTCATTTTACGGAAGAGTGAGACACTCCTTTTAATTTATCATAGGTGCCATTTATTTAATTATGGCCGGATCAGTGCCAAAGATCATCTGGCACTAACAACCTGGGGGACACTATGTTTTTTTTGGCTGGACTGTCAGGCCAGAACTACAGATGGGCATATCTTTGACTGACTGACTGATTGACTGACTGAGCCGTTGAGTGATCAAGTTACAGCATTGGTCAGCCGATTTGCCTAACAACAGACTAGCCAATCACAGAGCAATCATTCCTCCTTAGTTTTAACAATAGTTCTTGTATGCTTATTCTAGTATCATTTTGTTACCTCTGCTGTCTGGGCTCTGTTGCTTTCACCCTTCAACTACCTGGAATGCTAGTGATCTCTAAACTTGAAAATATAATGCATGGAACTGGACTTTATTTTCCCTTGCTTTAATTTACTACAGGTTACATATATTTCTTAGGAAAAAGGTGTGGGGAAATAAAATCCTTCACAAACAATCACTGCTGATGCTAAATCCAAACACAGCCGAGGTCCACAGTATTTTTCCTAATCAGATGATAAGATCAGTAAAACCCTGATGTTTTATCAATCAGCTGTTCGACAGCACACTGCAGGCTGACGTCCTGGCACCTAAAAGAGTGCGTGTGAATGCAGTCCAACTCAAACATACATTTCTTTCTGCCTATCTCTCTGGGACTGTGTGCACTTGCATTTGTGAGAGAAGATTTTGTAACAGCCTGGGTCTTTTAATTGTGTGGGTGTGTGTGTTTTGTGTGGTGGACATCCCATAGGTATTTCTTGGGGCCAGGCAGGTTAATAGCCGACCAGGGAAAGGCTGCCCAGACTTCAGCCCGTGTGAATGATGTCTGTCACATCTGCCAGACTACAGCAGAAGATAAGCAGGTCTACCAGCACATCGATGGACAGATGGACGAATGGATGGAAGGATTTAGGGAGGAGAAGGGAGATAGCCAGGTAATAGGATGGACAGAGGGGCATTCACTCCATTGAGCCAGCTCTGCCACACCAAACGTGAGATTAACTCATCTTTGAGCTTCCTGCTTGCTGTGCGGTTGTGTGTGCATGGATGTGTGTGTGTGTGTGTGTGTGTGTGTGTGTGTGTGTGTGTGTGTGAGAGAGCAAGTGCGTTTGTGTATGCGTGTGGTGACAGCAGGTGAAAAATGGGCTTGTCTGCACTGAGAAGCATTGGGTATTAAATGGTCCCTCAGCTGAACACTGGGAAGAGGCTGCTGCAGCTCCCACAGGGCAGGGTGGTCACTTCTTTGTGTGTGTGTGTGTGTGTGTGTGTGTGTGTGTGTGTGTGTGTGTGTGTGTGTGTGTGTGTGTGTGTGGGGGTGTGTGTGTGTGTGTGTGTGTGTGTGTGTGTGTGTGTGTGTGTGTGTGTGTGTGTGTGCGTGCGTGCGTGCGTGCGTGCGTGCGTGCGTGCGTGCGTGCGTGCGTGCGTGCGTGCGTGCGTGCGTGCGTGCGTGCGTGCGTGCGTGCGTGCGTGCGTGCGTGCGTGCGTGCGTGCGTGCGTGCGTGCGTGCGTGCGTGCGTGCGTGCGTGCGTGCGTGCGTGCGGGGGTGTGTGTGTGTGTAAAGTCGATATACTGTATGTGAAAAGCCTATATACTGTATGTAAAAAGCAGAAGTTGTGCATACGTATACGTACAGTATGTATACCTGCATTTATTCACACACAAATGAGTTTGTGTGTATATGTGTTTAGGTACGTTTATTTGGATTTGTGCATTTGCGTGTGTGTCTGGGTGTGTTTGTTTTTCTGTTTATCTATGTAAGTCTGTTGCCATCTGTGTGTGTGTGTGTGTGTGTGTGTGTGTGTGTGTGTGTGTGTGTGTGTGTGTGTGTGTGTGTGTGTGTGTGTGTGTGTGTGTGTGTGTGTGTGTGTGTGTGTGGGGGTGTGTGTGTGTGTGTGTGTGTGTGTGTGTGTGTTTACCTTGCCGTGTTGACCAAGCCTCTCATAGCAGATAACCACGTCCTCCCACAGTTCCAGTTTCTCATAGATGAGCAGAGCTGAGTCCATACAGCCCAGGTCTGTCAGCAGGCTGGCCAGCTGTTTCTACAATCACACCAGATAAGAGGCAAAAAGAAACAAAAAAAGAACTTTAACTTGGCCCTTTTCCTCATGCTCTAAATAATCCCTGGTGATTGGTCCTTCTAACTGGGCCAAAGTATCACGTCATACACTTCACATCACATACAGAAATTATAGGAAACTTGCGCAATTAGCTGGCTTAAGTTAGATAAACAAGTACGTGTATGACTGTATCTATCTGCAGTCCACCACAGACTTCTCCCAAGTCATATATCATTTCAAACTTCACGCAAGTAAAGATCCCAAAGGGAGTGAAAGTTATGAACCTTTTGCATCAAGATTTACGTTTTTCATATACTTTTGGAAAGGCTTAAATACCTCAAGTTTTAGACTGCTCATGCTAATCATCGATTTGTGTAATTTTAGCTCCACTGGCAGTAGGTCTCTAATGATGGCAGTGTCGGTTGGTTGGTTGGTCAGTCCAACACCTTGGTCCAAAGCTAAATAAATGATCTCTACTGGCTGGATTACCACAGAATTTACTGTGCACCTTCATGCTTCCCCAAAGCATGAACCTTACTGTTTTTGGTGACTCCGTGGCCTGTCCTCTAGCACCACCCTTGAGCCAAAATGTCCACTTGCACACAAGGTATCTCAAAACTGTGCTCATGGTGGCAAGTTTAATTCTTTGTACACATGATGCTAATGTTCTAAATATGCGTTTGGAACACAGCATGTCCATGTACATACCTGCTACTACATATGCTAACTATATCCTAGATTAAAATTGGCTAATGGGAGGGCCGGCGGACCACGGCCATGTCACTATGACTCAGACATAACCATAAACAAACCCGATACGGCCCATATATCGGCATATATGGAGACCCGGTTGTCCATAGCCACAGATCCGACCGCTATGCGCATATATGGTCAATTGCATTATGTTATGTGCTTGCACATATGCACTCACCTCATTCTATAGCACTTCTGTTTTATGTGTTCAATAATGTTTCTCTGTCCTCTTGTTTAGTGTCTACACCAGTGGTTCTCAACCCTTTTAATTTCAAGGACCCCCATAACTCTGACAGTGTATAAATGGAACCAAATGCCATTTGGTTCCATTTGTACACGGCCAGAGTTACAGACCTGTAAGGGTCCATTTTGGAAACCCCTCAAGGAACTCTGAGGGTCCCTTGAGGGGTCCCTGGACCCCACTTTGAGAACCACTGGTCTACACTGCCTTGCTGGTTGGCTGTTGGCTCGTCCATGGCTAGACACTCGCCTGTGCTTCATCGTGATTGCTCTGGAAGCTCAGCTGTCCCTCATGCACTCATTAGGGCCTTAGTCTATAAAGAGGAGCCGTTTCCAATTCTCACTCGCTCTCCTGCACCCCAGCTGAAAACTCTTTTGTTCCCTTAGTTCCTATTTTATGATGGGCCTGGCGGTAGTAAGTACTTTATTTGACTGGTTAGTTTAGTTTCTTTATTTTGTTTTGGCAGAATATGGGGCACTGGTGGGGCGGCAGCCACATAGTGCTTGGCTCACCAGACTCACCACTTTTGATTTTGGCCAACCCATCATTTTCTTTTGTTTGTAAGGATTTTAGTTAGGTCTTCGATATTTTTCATATTACTCAATGTCTTGCTTATGGGAGAGCGCCCCCTGGCATTAATTATACACTTCCAGACAATGTATTGGCTGGACCAAGGTTGTGTCAGGCCACAGCAGCATGGTACCACCCTTCTTTTCCTATATAAAGGGACTGCTGTGGCCCGGTGTGTTTATTCAAGCTTTTCTTCTCACATGTATCACAGAGCACGTATCTCTCAGTCTGAGCAGCAGTCGAGTAGTTTAACAGTTCACTTGGACGGAATCGTATCTTGGACTATCGAACGCTACCGACAGCCTGTCTTGTTATGTGCAAATAAAAATATCTGAATATAAAATACAAATTCATTACAAGTGAGCCCTGACTCTGTCCTATCATTATATTATTGCCATTGGTGTTCGAGCCAGTTGTAATGGCCGTAACAGCATATCGTCGCTGTCCAGCAGGGACCAGCTAACTCCATTTTCATTTTTTTTATTGTTTTTTATTAAAAAGCGCCTCTGACAAAACCTCCCAACTCCATAGGATCCTCAAACTGTCCGTCAAAACCACGCAACTCCCCCTCTCTCCTCTCCTCCTGCCGTTGTACAGCACAGCGCAGAGCACACTGCGCAGTGAGCGAACACACACAGAGGAGATCTACCGTGGAGCATGCAGCAAACAAAATAACGACGCAGGGTTTTCCCCTTAGTCTGTTAAAACTATGCATTGTACCTGTTTATCAAGCTTAGCACCAACGCTAATAAGTAATTCTATTTCTAAGGAGTTCTTTGAGGAGAGCAATGTGACAAGAAATGAGTTCATAGCATTTCTCTCGCTAGTTCTACTGAAACTCCAACTCTGTGAAACCCTCTTTGCAGAAGTTATTGTAACATTTAAAGTCCTGTTTATCATTGTTGGCCTATATAATAAGTGTTATGAAGCATCAGGGTATTAACCCATTAACTGTCAGAAGTATTTCTGAATATTTCTGGCCAGTGCCAGAGATTTTTCATTGAAAAAAAAAAGTACTCAGGAGCCGAGATACAGAATTTTTAAGTTTTAAGTTAACAAGGAAGTGGAAAATTTTAAAAGAGATCTACGCGACTGGCGCGTGGCGGCTTTAAATAGGTTTGCGTAGATCTACGCGATTGGCAGTCAATCAGTTAATTCACACGTTGTGATGCATTGTGAGCTTGGAGATCCTTTTTAGCCCCATTTGGAACCTCTCCCTCCGCAGCGAGTGGAGCTATTGACAGCTGTTCTTATCAATGACCGACAAAACTCCTAACTCCACTTGAGCTGGATTTGGGGAAAGTGGTGATAATATAATGACACACGCAAGTATCTGACAATATATAAAGTCACTCACAATACCAACTTTGATGAGGCAGTATTGCTTTGTTTTAAAAATATAAGGTTTTCTTCATTTCCTGAAAAGTTTATATTTTCTTTTTTCATTTCCCGAAAAATGAGCTGGTTGCTGCCGGACAGCAGAGATATTCTGATGACATCAGGGATCTCCATATATGGGCATAAAGGGGACAAGGACTGACAGATACAGAGATCTCCATTTATGGGCATAAAAAGGGACACAGACCGACGGGTACTCTGAGAAAGACCCTGACACTATGACTCAGACATATCGTTTGGATTGGCCGTGGGCCATAGGTGTGAAGGCTGCGTAGTCGCCTGAACCTCTAGTATATACATAATAGTGTATTATACATAATCTGTTTTGATTATTTGACCCGTTTCTACCCTGTGTTTTTTATTTTCTTCTGTTAATCTATCTTCATATCCTCTCCCTTCTCACACAATAACTACAGAATGATGAATAGTTCACACCACTTTGATCCTGTTGGGCGGTGCTAGGAGGATTTTTGACCTTTAGTCTAGTTAGTATGTAAAGTATGGTGGCTTTTTGACTAGTACGGTACTGTATATGCAAGTTCCAATGAAAATCAAATCATAGGATGGATATCACTGCATCGAATTACATGGTCTCTTGTATTATCATATTATACGTATTATTATCATATACGCACACACCCACTCTCCTAGACGGCCCCTCTGAGACACACCATAAAAAACACAACAGAGTGTGAGAGCTGTAACGGCAGGCAGTGAGAGACAGAGGGAAAGGTGTAGAAAGGTAACAGTGCAAAGTGTGGGTGAGAGAGAATGTCAAGGCAAACTACAAGCAGAAGAAATGGAAAAACTGATCAGTTGACCTGGTTTCCCTGCTCGCTCCAATAAGAAGGACAAATTCAGGTTGGCGCATAGGGCAGGAAAGATACAGGTGCACACGCAGTCAGACACAGGCAAGCACGCATATACATAGACTAATTCAAGGCTAAATCAAGCTAGCTCACATGAACACAGCTATTGTGTGGTGCTTGTACTGTCCAAACCTCTGGACTACAGCTGGCCACTAAACCAAGTAAATCCCCACTGTCCAATAGCACTGGCATGCTGCCGGTGGCAGGCAAGCAGTGGCTGCTGCCAAGCCAAGCCCCCAGGCGACTAGATCTCTACAATAAACTCTGGGATGGTGATGGCCAGTCACTCTACTACCCACATACTAATTAAAACAGGGACAAGCGAATGCATGCTCGCGAACACACGGTACATTGGAAACCGTGGCTCTGTCACTGTCACGAACCTCTTCCACACTCTACCCCTTTTCCCAAACACTAACATAATACTGTATGCAGACTATGCACACAGCTACCTGGCTAAACCTAATGCTAATGACACGTTCAAACTCTTAGAATAATCAAGCTCTTTTTCAGCCCCAGGTCACTGTGACGCAGACCCTCTCTGTCTCTGCCTCTCTCTCTCTTGACAGGAGGAATGTTCCAGACTTGCAAATAAGAACGGTGCTGCTCATCAGCAATCAGATTGCAGCCGCTTCACCTCGTTTTATTTTCCTAAACATTTATTTTGAGATTGGAGACACAGGGATGAGTGACGGGAATAAGGGACCACCACCGCCCAATTCAGACCACCGGTGTCAACACTAGTCCTTAACCAGTTTCAATGCTAAATCTATGTAATGAGCGTCTCCGCACTTTTGCTCAGCGTCGCGACGCTCCACAGCAAAAAGCATGCCGCCTGAAGAAGGTCATCAGTGACCAAAACGTTGCTTCTTTGAATAAATCGTTGCTCCTGTACCGTGCAGTTCAGCAGTGTGCGGACAGATTCTTTTTATTGTCAATCTGTGTATATAAAATATACATATTCTCTAGCAAATCTCTTAGCTACAACAACATTGTCCTTGTCATGCAGTTTGTTTATGCTTATATATTAAGATCATAATTATCACTTTCTACAGGTACCTTCCTTTCCATGGATGCTGTAGAAGTTGCGACTTTGTATATTACATTACAGTCATTTAGCAGATGCTTTTATCCAAAGCGACTTACAATAAGTGCAGGTAGGCAAGGGAACTACTAATCACCAGAAGTCTTAAGTGCATTCTCTTCTAGAACAAGTAACTAAGAGTATACCTAGCGCTAAGGTAAAAGTGCAATATATCAGCTATCTACTTTCTTATGAAGTAGATAGAAATTCTAGATGAGACAAAGGAAAATCAAATGAGCAAGAGTTAAAACAAATATATATATGTATGTATATCATGTATATCAACGTTTACAATGTATATCAACGTTTGTAACTAGCAGCTGTGCATGTGCGAGTAATGAAGCTTGGGCATGCAACTACATGGCATATTTAATGCCTAAAATGTATAAATAATTTACAAACAAGCCACAGGAGGTGAGATTCTAGTGCCTGTATTTCTCCTGCCTGTGTCTGTGTGCTTTGTTGCTGGATGCAGCTGGCCACTGATCATTGAGCACCGTGGCTCTTGCTGGCCATGGACTAGAAACACATCACTCAACACCACTAGCAACTGACAGAAACAAAGTGCTGTATGCACATAGGGAATATTTAAGTTTTAAACTAGCAGTTACAGATCGATAGACAGCAGGTGCGGTCACGACTCGTGGGTGGTCTGAATGGCACACCAGCTGCTCTCTGCCCAGACAGTGACGCAGTTGGGGTGGCGAAGTACAGACGGAATCCTTGCAGGACTCCGCTTTATTGTCGTGCTTAGCGTCATGGACTAGTGTCGATGTTAATTCAGCGTGAGGGAGTTTCAGAGAGAAGGACCTGAGAGGTACAGGCAGAAGGAAAAACTGAGGTCATTAATAAATCTGATTGAGAAATACAGTATAATGAAGTAAATGGATGTATACATATACAAAGGTGTAATGCATGTTCATTAGAAGCCTACATTATATACTAACTAACAACTAACTAATTAACAACACCAGGTCAAAACCTAGCATATGGCTGGACCGTGTATGAAATGCTAGAGGGTTTCTAATTTTAAATGACGGATACAGAAAGTGTGACACCACTATGCCAAGGTGAGTGATGAAGATACACCATTGCTTGCCTTCTGAGGGCACTGAGGACATAACCCTAATGGAATCTGTGGAGCCACATGGAATCATTTTGAAAGAGCACCCACCAGTGGCTCAGTCATTCAGTCACTGAATCAGTCAGAGACATTCACATTTATGGGGCTGGCCCCTCTGTTGTGGTCCAGCCAAAAACTCACACATACGGAATTCCTATTGTACTCATACGCATAAGTAACTAGAGGTGGATGATTAACCAATCTCATTTTACCACAAGACCGCTATTTATCAGTCATCCATGTACACAAACATTGTAAATAGCAAAGTAATTTTTTTCTTTATTTGAGCAAAGATTTAGATTCAATCCTAAAGGCAGAATGCATTCTTGACAAAGTGAGTTGATTGTTTATTTTATACAGAGCGTTATCATTACAGGATGTTGTATTAATTCATGATGTGCGTATTGATAATACAGTATGTGGCTGAAAGTTCTTTTTTTCTTGTTTACTGCAATGCTAAAGATCTTTGGCTAAGTAGGTTACATATGAGCTTGGTAAATTAAGTTAATGGTTTTGGCTCATGACATTACCTTTCCCTTTATAATATTTTTCATGAGGCCTTAACCTAAAGTGGAAAACCAAAACCAAAACATTATGTATGCATTTATGCATTATGTGCATTATGAGTGGACAGTAAGGTGTGTGCATTGTAGGCATTCCGTAGTGTAATATGCATCTATACTGTATAACTAGTCATACACATATTCCCTATAGTATTATTTTCTGTTATACCCCATTTAACATAGGAACAGTTGTATTCATTTATTCAACTTTATATCCACATATTTATGTATTTATTTCCGTATCATATGAAAACCCTGAAATGCGATCACAGAGTCATCTCTGAGTCCTGTATGCTCTTTGACCGGAGCCCCGTGGTGGGTACTTAACTCTTTAACTGCCAAAAACGGGAATTCCCGTCCGATGGCTCTATGGCTATCATGGCCACGGACGGAAATGACGAAAATATTTATTTTATATATATATTTTTATATATATTTTTTAATTTTTTGGTTTTTTTTTTTTGTTTATCTCAAAGGAACTAGGAGATAACGCTATCCAAAAAATTGCTGCTCCATTCACTTCAATGTTAAAAAACAAACGGAGGAAAAATGCACCTTTTTCCTGGCACTGGGACGACACAGTCTGAAATAAGTGTGGCAATGAAAGAGTTAAGCTGGGATAAGACTACAAGATAATCGGGGTGATTTTGGGTCAGAAAAAACCCTCCAGAGTACCGGGTGGCGTGCGGTACCCCAGCCTAGATCGGGAGCGAATCTCAGGCATAATTATCCTCTAGAGTGAGCGGTTCAAAGATCCAATCTTAAGCCTCCTGACTTACTCACAGGACGGTCGGGCCGACCCGAGAATGTTCAAACATGTTTGATATTTATCTGGATCGCTACTGGCCGAGTGGAACGGCATAGCGGGACTCCCGCTGCGGGAGTCACTCGCGACCGATAGAGAGACGTGACGTGAATGAGTGGACTTTTGGCACGGAGACCGGTCCAAAACAACGGTGGTGCGTTCCGACAGCTGATGCTTGTAGATATGTGGGAAGAACAAACACTGTATATGACTCAGACATATCCCAAACGTTCGCCACCACTACAAATTAAACCGTTATTTACATCTGCTGCTGCTTCCGCATGTGATCACGTGATATGAAATGATGTATGGTGCTGCGTTCGGGCAACCCCAAGAATCTTAATAGAATCCTGAAGTGTGTGATGCACCATTATTTTAACATGCTGTAGTGTGTGCATGTTTAAGATAATCTGATGAGAGAATCTTATAAGATTATCCTGTAGTGTGTGATGCTACCAAATTTCAAAATCGTTTTAAGATTTTAAAAATCCTTACGTGTGAGTCCCGCTTTAGGCATGCCTCAACTAAAGGCTCACTAACTAAAACTAAAACGAAACATTTCCACACATATACTGTACTACATCTACCAACAAACAGCAGACACGTGAAATTTCATTTCATTTAAAGCCCTGCATGTGCCAATTCTATTTTTGGTCATGTATGGTTTATGTCATGTATAAACACAATAAAACGTAACTATACTTGTAAATCAGGGGACCTGTATCAAGTATCCAAATGCAAACTCAATGTAAGCAGAGGATAGCATAGTAGGTCTGGTAATCTCCACTTAATTATAGTGTGTAGACCTTTTTTTCTGCAGCTGTGACATTCAGGTATCCAATTACTAGAGTGTTACCAAGGTGCCTGGAGCCTATAAACCCACACTATGTGATACAGTAGAAGAACATGGGGTCAGAGCCCTGCTCAGGAAAGAAAACAGAAACACTACAGCATGGGTAATGGGCCGTCCACACCGAGCACTAATTATAACTATAAAGATACCACCTCTACCATCCACTCAGGTGGATGGTAGAGTCAACATCACAACTATAACGATGGCAGTGGTAAACGATATATATATATATAGATAGAGTATAGTTATAGTACTTGGTGTGGATGGCCCCTTAACATTATGTATCCCCAACCACTCTAAAGCATTGCTTTCTTTGTTTTCACACAATTGTTTAAAACTGTCAAATAAATTAGGCGCTTTTGAAAAAATGGAAATGTAAATGAAGTCTGCATGTTTTAAGGCAATTTCCCACATAACCTGGAGTTCTCTGCCACATTTTAACAATATATGAATGTTGCTGCTGTATGTAAGTACAGTACACACATTTTTTAGCACAGTGTTCAGAGCATTTCACACCATCATTTCACTGCACATACTGTACTTGACTGTATGAGTGAGTGACAAATAAAACCCCTTGAATTTGGCTCCGAGCTCAGCCAACAATGCCACCTTGCCTCTGACGCTGTTTGATAAGCTTCACACACTGGGAGTCAATCAGTCTGTGGGCGGCTGGACAATGGACTAACTGTATGACACGAGACACGTGGTCAACATTGACCACATGCTCTCCAAACCCAGTATGATAAGCATTGGCACACTCATGAGGGGTTTGCCCTAATACCATGTTTCTATTCATCATAACAGTGACTTGATCAGAACAGTGGCAGCTAAAGGAGGTCGTCTAAAGATGTGAGTTCAGTGCTCTTGCCAGCACCCGGGTGGTGCAGGTGTTTTATTACGCTTATGTGTATATCCTGGGTTTAAGTTATATTCTTTTACCAAAATAAAATCAGAGGTAAAGCACCTGCGCGCACAGGCGGCGATCCTGCGAGTGCTTCGTTGCCCGAGCACCTCTGAGAAATGCAGAGCACCCGTTAGAAAGTGCCCTTGATTTTACTACTCATGCGGCCATCGTGCTGGGACAGATTTACATTAATCCACACAATGGACCATTGATATGCATCCAGCGTGGTCATTCCTGTTAATTCATGCTGTAGTAAGAGATGTGAAGAAGTGTGTGTGCGTGTGTGTGTGTGTGTGTGTGTGTGTGTGTGTGTGTGTGTGTGTGTGTGTGTGTGTGTGTCATGGATTGCCAATCCATGATCCACAGATAGCTGCCGCAGCACCGACTCGAGGGAGTGAAGAGGGACAGTCAACGAGAGAGACAGAGAGGGAGCGAGGGAGAGATGTTTCCTCCACAATTTAAATATGACATATATACATATGCCATCCGGGTATTTAATGTCACACATACCATCCTTCTTTTACCCTGAAGAAGGCAGCTTGTCTGTCTGAAACGTTCTGTCTCTGTGTCCACAATAAAATTTGCATCGGCAGTTACGAGTGTGCGGCTATACTATTTTATTATTTAGTGTTTATTCCAGTGGCTGGCACCTCACAAGGACCGGTGTGCAGTGCACCTTTTGATAAGCGTAGATGGAAGAACTACCCTTGTGAAAAACCCCAAGGAAGCTATGACACACTTTTATAGAGCTCTGATTCAAAGTGTTGCCAACTTTTCCCAACGTGGTTGTTAGGGTGTTTGTAGGTTGTTGCTAAATTGTGTGAAGTCCAGGGTGACCTCTACACATCCACCAATCAACCTCAAATTTCACACTCAAGTAAGTCGACCCTAGTCGACAAAAAAACAGGAGAAATGATTCACCTTCGTTTATTTTTGGAGCACCCTACTTGGATGGGAGTACGCCTGCATTAGACTCGCAAGCCAGTCTCTTCACTCTATTCCTCTGGGATAATTTTACTAAGACCTCTGAGGGTCACAGTCGCACTTTTTATTGATTTACTGGAGGCATTATTTTTATTTGGACCACTTTTCATTGACTGAATTCATAGCGTTTTTTTTTTTTTTTTTTTTTTGTATTGTTGGACTGACTGCTAAAACTAGGTTTCTCTCAAGGAACATGACATGTTTATAAACAAGGTTTATACACTGTATACAATAATGGGTGTTAAGGCGATATACACGTATGCATCCCTTCATGTTGCAAATCCACCATAAGCAAACGGGTAAAATTCCATTGGCTACTATGGCTATTCATTTTTGAGCCTTGAAACTAAGTACCAGCCAAGTGTGGTTCACCTGACTTACCACTGAGTCGTAGTGTGAGACATGTCTTCCCGTGCACATGCCACCTGGGTACACATGCACGTGTGCAAACACACACAACCCGCACGCACACCTGCCCTGGTGTTTGACAAATCCCATCCCCTGCCTGGGGAATGACGGAGCCAAAAACGTGAATTTATTCCTCTGCCTGCTAACCTATTGTATGTCATCTGACATGGCTTAAGATTGGCAGGCAGGAGATAACGGCAACAGCAAAACGTCTGCAGAAGATGACAGCACACATGGAGCACAGTATTGTAGTATAGGAGTTTGCCCTAACTCCAATTACCAGAGAAGCCTTCAGATTGTGGCCTGTGAGTCACCTTGAATAACAGGAGGAGGTGGTTGCATTAGGGCTGGACGATATGGATAAAATCAAATATTATTTTCTATATCGATATTGTGACAATAATGTCTTACTGTGACTGTAATATCAATAGTCAATAGTTTCCAAAAATAGCAGATTTGCAAGCTCACAATGCATCACGCCGCAGCACGTTGTGACCTTGTATGTAGATGGGCTATTTTAGCTAATTTTTTAAAAACCAGTACAAAATGAGGCTTAAGTGATAAAAACCATGAAAAGACAATACTTATGCCAAGTCTCATATATCAAAATATCTAGGTATTGCCCAGCCTTAGGTTGCATATAGCAACACATGCCAGATTGCAAGTGGTTAATGTACCAGAGAAGCTAAATACAATGAATGAATCACAGCCGCTCTCTCTTAACTTTGCCTAGTCTTTTCTCCAAGTGCATGAGTTTAGATGTGCAGAGGGATACACAAAAATAAATAAATAAAATAGTGAAGGATGCAAACTTTGGAAATAAAATTAGAAATTAATGGAGCTATTCATCACAAAGAAAATATCTGAAGAATATCAACACAACTAACCCCCACATACCTGACATGCGTGTGCACGCACACACACACACACACACACACACACACACACACACACACACACACACACACACACACACACACACACACACACACACACACACACACACACACACACACACACACACACACACACACACACACACACACACACACACCTCTTTTGCCCCTTGTTGCATTCAGGGCACGCCTCTCTCTAGCGTGGAGAAAATGCATCACCGCAGCCCCTTTCCCTCTTGCCTTGCTCGCGCGTTCAATTCCCCAGGCAGCAATAGAGGGCCTTCAATTCCAGCTTTATTGCTGTTCTCAGTTATTACATGCCGCCTGGGCGATGTCTCCTCCCCGACCGATCCCTCTGCTTCTCTCCTCCTCCTCCAATCTCTGACACTACGTGCCTAAATCTCTCTCCTGCCTCTGGTTGTAGACACTGCTACGTTCCTTAACTGTCCTTTCTACCCAAGTCCACTGTAGTGCCCTCGTGTCTGTCCTGATACACACGTATAGCTTATCTCTTTTATAGCTTATCTCTGTATTCATGCTCATGAATCTGTGGCTGCCAAATGACACTGTGCATTTGATTGTGTACATTTTATCTTCTTGTAATAGGGAGTGAAACACTGTGGAATTAATCAAGTAAAATGAAATGTTGCAACATCAGTACATTTTACAGCTCTTGTAATCATATTTCTATTGAAGTTCCGCATCTTCTGCTTTGGTGGTTTCCTTGAGGTGTGACTAATTGGTCTAACTAGAGCAATTGTTGTGATCTTGCATTTCAGTAGGTCTGATTAAAGACACAAGTATATATTCAAAGCTAACAATACATACTTTGTTGCAGGACGGTATTGCACGAGGAAAATAACTGATCTGCAAGCCGACAATGCGGTGA
Source organism: Gymnoscopelus braueri (assembly GCF_963280865.1). NCBI lineage: Eukaryota > Metazoa > Chordata > Actinopteri > Myctophiformes > Myctophidae > Gymnoscopelus > Gymnoscopelus braueri. The sequence continues at coordinate 34,212,213 of NC_137619.1, forward strand.
ATCGTGAACTGTCCCGTATAAATTAGGCTTTAAAGGATATTTAGTTTCCTGGATACTGTGTGCTAGCATGGAGGCAGAGCATGGCGGAGGAAGCTGTAAAGGTTTTAAAACTCACTGAACCTCCCATTAGGAATGCAGATTACACCTGCAGGAGCTTTGGTTGCAGGATACGACAACAGCGTGGGCGTACGCACGACGGCGTTCATTCAATGCATTTCTAAACAGATGAAAAACACTGGAGACTTTACCGAGCTAAAAATGGTCCGTGATAAAAAATGACCTGCCAGGCAGCCGTCACTTCTATAGGAGCGAGGAGAGGAGACACTGGATATATGTGGCAGGAACGGTGCTTACGTAACATTGTTAACTCTTGAGAGTAACATTTGTGAGGATTTTACTGTATACAACGAAACACGAACACGTAGACAGCCAAGTAAAGACCCGTGAGGCAGTGACATCTTTCTAGGAGTTCCTCAAACACACACAAAAAACACCCCCCCCCCACACACACACACACACACACCTCTTTGTCAACCTTGCACTTGGCTAACCTGAGGAGACCCAGCAGTCTGCCCGATTGATGGAGGACAAAGGCGGACTGTGCTCGTCTGTGTCTAACAGTCCAGATCACCAGAGCGACCTCTGGCTCTCTCTGTCCACTAACAGGATGATTTATTTAGCCTGACACAGATGTACAGTCTGAATGCCAAGTGGAGATTAAATTGGGCCACGGATGGATAGCGGGTAATCACTGAAGTTGAGCAGCCCCCAATGCTTACCCTTGGTGATGATGAATCATCACATTACATGGCCAAGTGGAGGACCTGAGGTCAACGGAGCACTGAGGTAGATAAGGGTGGTGGTGTCTTTGGCCAGGGACGGCTAACAATGGCACCATACCCAGACTTTATGTGGTGAAATAAACAGTGAGTTCTACTGAGCTGCCAAAGCAACATTTGGGAGTAGTTTTCTGCGTTGGGTGACAGGTGGTAGAGGGTTTCAAGGCAACTAATGGAACTCTGGTGCACAACAACACTAACTCTCTTCAGTGGACCAACTGAAAAGCAACAGTTTCCCCACATTGCGTACAGACACTGCGATGGTAAATTGGAACTGCTTGCTGTGAGTCACAGACCTTTTTATATAACAGATAGGCGTGATAGTCTCGAGTAACAATGTGTAAATAAAGATAATCATCAACATAAATCAGAGAACCAATCAGGTGTGTCAAAGTAAACAAGAACCAATTATGTGTGGCGGTGTAATTGGGGGAGGCGTTACCTGGATGTCCCACCTGGGCGGAGCCTGACAGCAGTAGAAGACCTTGAGGCGTTCAGGCACGGAGCAGCTCTTCTCTTCAAAGTGATCCGCTATAGTCTGGTGGGGGAAAGAACAGTCATAAACTTCAATTGATGGCGAGTATTCAGATTCACAGCTGCATCCGACTCATGCATTATTCACTCAAATACGTGAACCTGCCTACAAAGTAAAACATTGCTTAAAAATATGAAACTTCATCATATTAAAAACCCTGCAAAACTCAGATCAGAGCCCAAATAATTTATTTATGGAATTAGTAAAGTATCCACTGCAATTTTATAGCTAGGCGTATGGTATGGCCTTGACAACACAAACCTACTGCATGTTAAGTCCAGTTCTTGGCAACGTTTACAAACCATTACAGATGCTCATTTGAAAAGAAAAGCCAGAAGTAAAGAACAGAAAAGTTTACAGAGCTCACTTCGATCCCTGATTCCCCCCCGTAAATGGCTGATTGAGACGTGACTGCAGAACACACGTGACTGGAATTTCCAAGCCCCCCAATACCTAATTGAGATCTCTGCAGTTAATCTCAATCGTTGGGTTATTGACAGAGTTGCACGATGCACGTAGAGGGTCGTTAGGTGCTCAATGAACGCTGCTGAAGGGCGCCCAGGAGCAAACAATAAACACCACTAAAGTGTCTCTGCAGGGTGCCTGCCCTGTCAATGAGCCACAGCTGACTGTCGCGCCATTGTTATAACACCCAATTTATAATGGCTGCGCATCGCGTCGCACAGCGGAAAGAACAGATTTTCAATGCACGCTGGTATTTGCGCAATTAAGTATAAATTCCTCTTGTAAGGAAAAGCCGGCGTGGTAGAGCACCGTGGTAGAGCACCGTGGTAGAGCACCGTGACACAGCGCCTTTCGCCATCATTATATTTTTCAAAAGAATATTTGTCTAATATCTATGCCTAAAGTCGGGCCTGACTTGCCGCTATGACGTGCATGGCGATAGGGAGATAGTGTTCTAATTTAAAAATTTGAGGCAGGTAATACCATGGCTCATGAAGCAGCGCTACGCAACCGCTCCCAGACGTGGCGAGGTGCGGCGGTTGTGATTAGGCTAGTGGTGTTATCAAGGGGGGGACGCAGACAGGGCCATGTCTCCTATAATGAGATTTTGGAGCCAGACTGCCTACGATACAAACGTTTAATTATGAGCAGTGGATGGAGTCCGAGCAGTGCTAGATGTGATGGGGCTCCATGTATGGGAAATTAAGGGGAGATTTAACTAAATGTGTAATGGGAGACAATCTTGCGGGATAGGAAGATGGGGCTGAATACTGAGTGGTGAGCCACAGTGACAATATAATGATATCTTATTTTCCTCTCTAGATGCAAATGCACATGTAATATAGACAGTCATAGAGAGCACAGTCATGCAAGTAGGGGTGCAACAGTTAATCAAACTAGAAATATTGTTCCTGAGGAAACAATGTGGGCTCGCTTTCAAGAAAAAAAAAAGTAGTTATAAAAAGTACAAATTCAGTTTGACTTGGTATCTCTGTCTTTGTGTTGTGTGTGGGTGCAGACTTGCCTCCGGTTGATCAGATCGGGAGCACCAGTTATTATCATCCTATCCTATCCTATCCTATCCTACTACAATAATTGACAAAGCCTCCGAAGTTCGTCCGGGGTTCGCAAGCACAGGATCACTCCACTTGCCTCCAAACCTGCCACAGACTGTTGATCAGAGCTCTGGCTATAATGTAGGCTTCTTACCCCACCTCGATCAGTGATCAGACTCTCGGCTTGATTGATTCTCTGATTTGCCTATCAGACCCTCAGCCTGATCTGGCATGACGTTTATGCCGGACTTCGCCTCGATCAGTGATCAGACTCTCGGATTGATTGATTCTCTGATTTGCCTATCAGACCCTTGACGCATGACGTTTATGCCGGACTTCGCATGACGTGTGTTCAGAGAAGGCTTTCCTGATAGGCCAATCAGACCCTCAGCTTGACTGATTGATTGGCAGGGCTTCGCATAACGTTTATGCCGGACTTCGCATGACGTGTGTGCAGAGCTATTGTACATCTACATCTCTTACATAACGTAGCCACAGTACCAAACTAGAAAATGTGCTCCTCGGAGCTCCGCCAGGCGAGTACTGTTCCTGATTAATCCTGTCTTACCTATTTATATTACATATTGTGATGATGTCACGTGAAGCTTGACCAATGTTGGCTTGGCTGAGCCGGACACACACACAGAGGGTAAAACGATGTCACGTGCAGCTTGACCAATGTTGGCTTGGCTGAGCCGGACACACACACGGAGGGTAAAACGATGTCACGTGCAGCTTGACCAATGTTGGCTTGGCTGAGCCGGACACACACACGCAGGGTAAAACGATGTCACGTGAAGCTTGACCAATGTTGGCTTGGCTGAGCCGGACACACACACAGAGGGTAAAACGATGTCACGTGCAGCTTGACCAATGTTGGCTTGGCTGAGCCGGACACACACACGGAGGGTAAAACGATGTCACGTGAAGCTTGACCAATGTTGGCTTGGCTGAGCCGGACACACACACAGAGGGTAAAACGATGTCACGTGCAGCTTGACCAATGTTAGCTTGGCTGAGCCGGACACACACACGGAGGGTAAAACATACTCTCCACCATGCCTTCGGCCTGGCGGAGACAATGTCGACACCCACAGATGGCTCAATTCTGATGTTTCTGGGACCGTTCCAGGGGCGAGGCGGACTGCTGTACTTGCCTGAACTGCCGTAATGCTCCATTCATGACACTTGCAGGAGGTTACTGCAACTTGTATCCTTAGTTATTGACACATGCTACAACCCAGGGCTGCCAACATTGAATCCAGGAGATCTTTGGGGGTGCATGTAGATGTTTTATGCTTTCATATTTAGCTTTTTGGAACCTACATTTCACACAGGGAGGCGTACATCTTGGGCTCCATACGTGGGTTGAAACTTTGACCAAAAGATTATGATGATTCTATGACGTCACGTTACTGACATCGTAGTACTGACATCATAGACTGGCCTCCTATATAAATGGTAGCATGTTCGAATAAGACCCTTTCACAGAGCAAGGCGGTAGAAGGATTACTTTGCGCAGTGTGCTGATTGTCTGTCTAATGTCGCACTGTACAGTGAGGTTGCGAGTAAAGAAAAACATCATCAATGTTGTAGCAGTGGGCCACAAAGTGTACGCCTTTGGAGGTTACTATAGGAACGTTAGGAAACCTCCAGAAAACCAGCTCAATGTGTACGTCTTTAACACAGTGTCTCTGAGATGGATTGCGTTGCCCCCAGTGACAACTACAAGAGGAGAACGTCCCCCTGAGGTACCCTGCAGTCGCTATGCCCAAACAGCTGTGCTCATTGAAGATATCGTCTACATCTGGGGAGGAGAGAATATGGATGGACTTTTCAGAAACATGCTTTATGCTTTTGATGTCGACACCCACAGATGGCTCAATTCTGATGTTTCTGGGACCGTTCCAGGGGCGAGGCGGTACCACACAGCCTGTGTCTTGGGAAAGGTCATGTATGTCTATGGAGGAGAGGCCTCTTCCCAGACTGGACCCACTAATGACCTCTACAAGCTGGACACCACCACAATGGTCTGGTCTTTGATAAACACCAGAGGCACTCTGCCTCCCGCTTCACTAGGTCACTCTGCCACCATCATCGGGACGAAGATGATTGTGTTTGGTGGGTTAGGAGCGGAGTTCCTCCACAACATCAGTGTGTTTGACACAGAGACCAACTGCTGGCTGAGCACACCTTCTTCTGCACAGCGTCTTCCAAATGTACGCTGGGGTCATTCAGCCTTTGCCTACAATGGAGAGTTGTACATATTTGGAGGTGCTAACTGGCTTGTTAATATGTGCGATTATGTGTGGAGATTCAGTCCAGAGACCTTCTCCTGGAAGGAGGTTAAGCCCAAGGTGAATGACCCATTTTGGATGAGAAACGGGTGCTGTTGCATGGTGGGAAATCGCGTCATCATCTTTGGAGAATGGAACGACGACGACACACCCAACGAAGACCTGTACATCTTAGACTTAAGTCCTAGTCTTAAGACATTATGCAAGCTAGCAGTTATTCAGTACGATCTGGAGCAGTCAGAACTCACACACAACATCAGGTGGGAACTGGCAGCCATGACTGACGGAGAATTGGAGGACTCAGCATAAAGTTATATTATTTATATATTTGTTTTATTCTATGGGAGAAGAACTCTTCAACAAGGGTCTTCAGAGTTACTACATTTACCTTTTTTTGGGGTAATTTACTCAACACTGATAGTGCTGTCAAACAAATCTATGAAGGCATCAAATCTAGGGTGATCACCCGTCCCGTATTTTGCGGGAAATGGGAAATTTGTCCGGCGTCCCGCATGGAGTCCCCCACGGCTTTATACTAGGTCCACTCCTGTTTAACACTAAATCTCTTTGCCAAAATCAACTAATCCAGGGGCGCCCGCTGGTCTAGCGGTCCAGGCGCATACCACATACGCTGGTAATCCAGCTTGAACGTGTTGCGGGTTCGACTCCCGGTCCTGACGAACTTTGCTGTGTCTCTCCCCATTTCCTGTCAGTCTACTATCCTATCAATAAAGGCAGAAAAAGACCCCAAAAATATCTTTTAAAAAAAATGTCGCACTGTACAGTGTTGATTACACACAATTCTGTTCAGTATGCAGTTATGCCACACAAATCTTAATTTATTAAGTTTTATTGCAATTAATATATGTATTGTATATAGATGGTCTGTGGCAAGTTCCAGTTCTTAAATTAGCCATTGATTATTTATGTTCTGGCCCACCATCTAATAACTTAGAACAAATCTGCCAGAGGCCAACCCCGTACTTGCCAACCCCTGCTAGAGAGTGTTTGTTTGGTAACACAGGACTCCCGCCTCTCCAACTCTTTAGTAAAGTGACTCCTACCAGGTTTTTGAGGCTTTGTCGGTCCCCCTCTCCAAACGTTTTCGTCCATACATGGGCATAAAAGAGGGGGGTCGGGCCTACATGAGGCTTTGTCGGTCCCCCTCTCCAAACGTTTTCGTCCATACATGGGCATAAAAGAGGTCTGTCTTCTGTCCTCTTTTTGATTGGCCAAGCTTAGCGTGACGTAGTGCTCTGATCTTTCAACCACTAGGGGTCTGGCAGTACCAGGTCTCCTGGTTCCCTTGTTAAAGTACGATACCAACCGATCATAATGTTACAGCTTGTTTTACATCATTGTAGAGTGTGTGTGGGTAAAAACCATTGATTTGTGGTGAGTGGTGGTTCACAGGGGGCAGGAATGCCAAAGAATAGGGCTAAGGTTCTGGCAATGTATTGTTCTCTCTCTGCGAGCATTGGGTTGAGCCATTAGGGTTGTGGGCATAATGTGATTGGAGGGTGAATGAGTGTGGGACCAGTTTGGCTGCTGTGCTTGCCTGAACTGCCGTAATGCTCCATTCATGACACTTGCAGGAGGTTGCTGCTACTTGTATCCTTAGTTATTGACACATGCTACAACCCAGGGCTGCCAACGTTGAATCCAGGACATTTTGGGGGGTGCATGTAGATGTTGTATACTTTCATACTTAGCTTTTTGGAACCTACATTTCACACAGGGAGGCGTAATTCTTGGGCTCCATACGTGGGCTGAAACTTTGACCAAAAGATTATGATGATTCTATGACGTCACGTTACTGACATCATAGACTGGCCTCCTATATAAATGGTAGCATGTTCGAATAAGACTCTTTCACAGAGCAAGGCGGTAGAAGAATTATTTTGCGCAGTGTGCTGATTGTCTGTCAAATGTTGCACTGTACAGTGTTGAAGTTGCGAGTAAAGAAAAACATCAACTAGAAAATGTGTTCCTCGGAGCACAGGTCTCCGCCAGGCGAGTACTGTTCCTGATTAATCCTGTCTTACACGTGTCACGTGAAGCTTGACCAATGTTAGCTTGGTAAAACATACTCTCCACCATGCCTTCGGCCTGGCGGAGACAAAAATCACATAGATTTTTGAAGTGCGTGGTGCTATTTATAGGTTATTATTTCATCATGCGTCTCGCTAGCCAATCAAAGCAAAGGGTCTGAATAGAGTCAGCCAATCACGGTACAATATTACATATTGTCACGTGTCACGTGAAGCTTGACCAATGTTAGCTTGGCTGAGACGGACACACACACGGAGGGTAAAACATACTCTCCACCATGCCTTCGGCCTGGCGGAGACAAAAAAGAGGAGGAGAGGAGAGGAGAGGAAATGAGGGGGAGGAGAGGGCCACGAGCCACGAAGAGGGGAGAGAGGGGAGGGGAGAGGAGGGGTAAAAGGACCTCAAAATTAAACTGTGCATTGTAAGCACTTGCATAGTACTTGAGTAAATATACTTAGTTACTTTGCAGCACCACTGCCTGACAGCCAATGACTGACAGATTAGGTAGCACCAGCTGCACTGATTGCTAGAGTGTGTAGGTGCATGGGTTTATATTAATGGTCTTAACTAAAAATGTATACATCACACAGCTTAGATCTTTGGATTAAATCGGAGAGCAGACCTGTGCGCACTTGGTGATGTAAAATAAATATCTGTAGTGTAAAAAATGTGGCCACAGTGACTTTACGAAAACACGGGCCATTTCTCCTCTGTCCTTCTCTCTCTAGGGGTTTTCAGTTGAAATAACATTGACTTTCCCATTGACTTTTTGGGGTGTTTAAAGTTAAATATTTCAAAAACTACAAATTATTTCAAAAAGAAAAGTACAAGCACACATGTCCACAGTAAGCTGGATTTTTACCAGGTGCTCGAAGAGCGCCGGGTCTATAGACAGGCTGGGACACTTGACACCTATCCGACACCTATTTGTCATTGGCTGTCCTGGCTTTGTGTCTGTCCTTTAAGCCAATGGGGAGACGGGCCGTACTCCCATGCTATGGGATCATACGCCCCCTCCCCTGTCTAGCACAAGCAACACAAATGAGCTGACCTACAAGCCCACACCGCTTCCATCAGCGACGCGTTGTGGTCTTGCAGATCGTCTGAACAGCTCCGCTCGTCTACCCCTCTCCGTAGTTCCTCACACACACACGCAGTCACGCACACACCAGCTCAGTTGAAAACAGCTTATCTACAAGCTCACAACGGTTGCATGCATCCCATCCGCATTTATAGCCTATATGTTTGTTGTTGTTTTCCTTCTGAAGGCAACGTTGCATTCAACTGTCTGTGCTGATGCGTTAGCTACATGCTGCGTTAGCTACATGCTAACAACACAACACAGTGCCGTTCCTTCTGCCTCTAAGGGACAGATCGAGGGGCTGAGAGTCATAAAGTCATTTAGTCATAAAAAGTAGGCCAGTTTGAACGCACAGCATCTACTAATCATCTGTGACTTACAACAGCCGTTCCACACGCTCATCACAATAGACACTTGTCAACTCTCAATAAGCTCAGTGTTAATTTAACTCTGAAGTGCCCTTCTCTACATGCCTCTCTAAGACAAGTCCCTTATTAGAGCAGGGGTCTTCAACAGGGGGTCCGGGACCCCTAGGGGGTCCTCAGAGTACAGAGTTTTACAATAACCACTAGCATCCTATTTCTGTGGAGAACTATAGCCAAAAATAGCAGATCCACAAACACAACTGAGCTTGTAGATCGGCTATTTTTGCCAGAGCAGACCAAGTTGGAACAAAAAAAGTTTAATCTGCAAGCACAATTTCATACAATATAGAGGGGGTCCCTGCTTCATCTCTCTCTCAGCTAGGGGGTCCTTGGCCTGAACACGTTGCAGACCCCTGTATTAGAGTATTCCTAAAACTGTACATCTGTAGGCTAATTTTATTTATTTATTATTGTCCATTTCATTTTCTTGCTTAATATTTTATTTTCTCCATTAGATCATTTACTGTGTATGTACAACAATCTGTGGTACAAGTTCCAACAACATTTTGCTGCTTGGATCTTTATACGTCAGTAACAAAAAAAACTTCTTCAATCTTGCATTCAGCACAATTCTAATATTTTAATTCACTGCAGAAGGATTTATGTTTTGTACCACAATAGGTAGGCTATAGTCCTATACATTTTTGCTTGCATGACAGTGATTAGGCTAGCACTTTATTAATAAAATAAATTGTCTCATTGAGGTCTGCCATTTTTCTTCGTACAGCCCCAGAATTCGCAAGTAGAAAGTAAAAAATACACGTTAAATTGAACGGTTAACAAAATGTTGCTTATCCTTTCATAATGGATGATTTACTCTTCGGGCAAGTGGGCAAGCCCTGTGGGCAAGTACAACATGACCTGTACTTGTGCCTCAGAGACACACACACACACACACACTGTCACACACAGCACCTGGTAGAATATGACTTCAAGTCATTTCTTTCTTGTTTACAGTTTGAATGGAGTGTCTAAGTGAAAGTATGTACGAGTAGTTAGGTGCCATACTTTTGGGAGAGAAAGAAATAATGTGGAACATCAATAGTATGTATATTAGTATTTTATTAGCATAGCAGCAGTGTGCAACACCGTTGTACGACAAATTATAAAATAGGGCTTAATTGGTCAATTAGACTAATCAATTTAGTCAATCAATTGATATATTAAAACGTATATATAACACATGCTTTGGGGCACCGAAAGCCAAGTGGTTAAAGCCATTTGATTTGATTCCCAGGCCGGGCGGAACGTTTGTTGTATGACCCCTATCTCTCTCACCGTGTTTTCTGATTAATCTCCACTGTACTATCAATAAAGGCAATAAAAGGGTGGAAAAAAATGACAAGAAATGAAAAGAAAAACCAGCTTTAAGACTATTCAAAACAGTAATCGATAGAATAAACGCTAAGAAAACAATCGACGGTTGCAGCCCTGCATACAAGTTGACACACACACACACACACACACAAAAGAGTCAAATAAATTATAAACACAGACATAAAACACAGTGATAAGGGAACCAACTACCAACATCAAGGCAGACCATTCGAGATAGGATCAATAAGTAATTTCTTTTTAGCCCTGCGAGATCTAGTTTGGAATCCCAACAGACGCGTCTACTGGCTCCAGTGCCTGTATAATAACATGGCCTGTGATGAACACTGACCTGAAACAGTGCTCTGGTGACTACTTGTATGCCGCAAATACGACTCAAACTAATTCCTTTTGGTCCTGGACGGTAAAGTGGATAGTTGGCAAATTCCAGGTCAAAGTCGAGGGTTGAGAAGGAAAAAGAAAGAAAGAAGACAATCTAGAACCTTGACTACCATGAGCTAAACATTACTCTGAAACACACGTTGTCCATCAGTGGAAGCACCCGGGTCAACTGTTGAGAGTTAATACTTCCATTTAACCCATTAAAACCGGCCCTAAGTTCTCCCGGTGGGGGCTCCTCACTGGCAGGTGAGTCAGTAGGATACAACAGCAGTGACAACACAGAAATGTGTGTGGGGAGGAATTCATTGACAAAATTGGGGAGAAAAAGGGGGAAAAACGAATTGGCTACTAAATTTAGAAATAACAAGAAATGACAAAGTCATAATATACCCGCTTGCGGCAGGCTATTTTTGCCCCAATCTGCAGCACAAAATGTAAAAGTTGTCATTAAAATAAAATCTCAGCCATTCGAATGCAACAAAAATATACTACCAATATGGCTACCAATATAAAGTGTGTGTGTGTGTGTGTGTGTGTGTGTGTGTGTGTGTGTGTGTGTGTGTGTGTGTGTGTACAATATCAATGATAGTGAAAATAATTGATCTACAATCTCACAGATCTGCTATTTTCACCAACTGATATAGTTACTTCATAATGTAGCCTACCCTTACCCAAGTCAAAACTACAGTGTTTCACTTAGAAATGTATGAACAAAAAAAATGACAAAAAAAAGACACACACACACACCCAGGAGGACTGGTTGATAGTGTTGTATGCATTGTTCCTGGACAAAAGACCGGTGGTGACCAGTTAGTATTCATTTATGTATGAAAGAAAGAAACTATTTTCACAATAAACGAAGTGAGTCCATAGAATACAGGTAGCGTAAGGGCAGTCATGTTAAAAACATCAACAGTGGTGGAAAAAGTACTGTAATGTTTTATTTAAGTAAAAGTATCAATACTGCAATGTAACCCTAACCCTTTATAAAAGTGAAGCTTTTTTTTTTTCTGATAAAATGCAGCTGATTTTAGCGTCATTCCTTACATGAAAAATGTTGCTACAGTAACCTTGGTTGTAGTGTGTATTCATTCATTTGTAAACAGGGCAGTCATGTTAAAAACAGCAACAGTGGTGGGGAAAGTACTCGTACTAGTGTTGCCATGTATACTAATTACAAGCGACCTTGTTTTCTGCGAAGTTGCTTGTAAATGTAGGTAGTTGCTTGTTATTTGTTATTATTTTGTTGTGAGCTTGTAGATCGGCTATTGCCAAGTCGTCTATTATCAAATAGCCGATGCATATAGGTTTAAAGTGCTCATGTAGCCTAATAGTCACTTAAAGGGATACTTCACTTTCGGGCCGGGGAAACATTTAAAAAATATATTAAAAATAAATGAAAAAAGTAATGGAAAATTCATGGCCCCCTCACGCATTAGAGTGTCCTACTAATGTGTGAGGGGGCCTTTATTTTGCCATAACTTCTTTCATTTTTTTTTAATATATATTTTTAATGTTTATTTTATGTGAAAGTGAAGTATCCCTTTAAGTCTTTGGGCTTGTTTTCATTGACCTGGTTGCTTATTTTTCTCTTAAAATCTAGCAACCGTGTCATTGTTTAGACCAACGAAGAAGAAAATGGCGGAAGTGATCCTCTTTTCCAAGGCCCGTGTGAAAGACAGTATTATGTTGAGAAAATATAAAGTCATTACAGCACCATAACATGGTTAATACATTTTATTTTGGGATGTACAATACATGAAAATTACGAGAGTAATAACGCGAATTGCGTCGATAACTAATGGGGAGCGGACATTAGCGCGCTTGGCTAAAAACAGTTAGTTAGTAACATCATACAAGCTAACTATTAGCCAAATTCGGCTAGCGCTCGGAGGACTGCATAGTCCCATAGCTTGGGAGGACGAGGCCGCCCGTTCAGAGTATGGGAAAGTATCCCATTGGCTTAAACGACAGCCAATGACGCAAATCTGTCGAACAAATCTGTCGAATGCAAATGAATCTGTCGAATGCAAATTTGTCGAATGATGAGTCGTAGGTCTGCCTCTTCATAGACCCGCAGCTTTCGCTAAGCGGGTAAAAATAAATAAATAAAGGAATACGTTTTATGTGGGATATAGGAGGTTTCCCTCCGTTTTAATTAATTATGTTATGCACAGGATGGGGGTGCAGTTGAAATTTGTGTTTAACGGTTTTGATATAATTTTTGTCTGAGACGAGGGACGGCCGACTGTACAGAAATTGGAGTTGTGAATAATTGGATGTACGACTGTGGCAATTACTTTTTCAAATAAATCAAATCAGGTACAAATTATGGCCTGAAACGTTGGTGGCAGTGTTCCACCAACAGAGTTGTTAAAAAGTACCTAATCAAGGAGGAGTGGAGTGGCATGATATATCTCTATGTTTTTAATTTATTACAAAGTTAACTATGTAGTTGGCATCTATGACTTAAGTCCTCTGAAGAGATGAAGGCGTTCTTAACATTTCCTCGCGTCAGTCAGTTGACATCCTCAGCACGGTGCTCAAACTGAAGGCCTCCACTGAAGTAAAGCTGATTAGCTGTCATGACTGAAGGAATGAGCTCTCGGCAACAGAGCCTATTGATGCTCCAGTATAAAATATTCTATCTGTGTTCCTGCCCCCCCACCGGCCCACCCCCTTAACCCATCTAGACCGGGAACGCATCTGTGTCATTTTAGATTTCTTTGGCTATTCAAAAATAGCAGATATACAAGCTCATAGCGCGGCAGCTTGTAGATCTGCTATTTATTTATTTTTAAATCGTGAAAATGTGTGCAAATCTTTGAATAGTTTTAACTCAAATCTTTGCTACTGGGGGTCCCTGGAACCAAATATTTTGAGTTGGGGGGTCCGCAGACAAATACATATCATTTTGGGGGTTCTTGACATGGAAAAAGTTTGAGAACCACTGATATATAACATAAGTTAAAAAAAAAAAAAAATGTTCGAATTTAGAAGACATTTGTAGAATCCCAGAAGCAAAGATTTGAATTAAAAATGTTTATATATTCATAGATTTCACAAATTGTTCTACTATAGCAGATCTTCAAGCTCGTAGCTCAGCACTCGTGCCACGCAATGAGGCTGTAGATCTGCTATTTTTGAATAGCCCAAAGCATAAAATAATGGTTACGGCTAAAAATCTAAAATGACACAGTATCCGTTCCCGGATTGACTGGGTTAAAATGGGATATGTCAATCACCCCATTGATATCTGGCAGTATTGTATTCCACAGTCAGGGACGACTGTACAGAGCACATCTCAAAGTTTAAGGGATAATACCGCCTGCTTGCCGAGAAATCACGTTTTGGCATGCCATGCATTGTTTTGACTGGCATGTGGGCTTCCAGATTAAACTAGCTAGTTGTAGGGTGGTTGTAGGGTCATCCCAAGTCGTAGGAAGAGGGGGGCTGAGTATTATTCATTGGGATGAACTGCCACCTCGTGAGGAAATGGAATTTCCAGTTGACTTGTTGCAAATGGTAAAAGCCAGTTTGCTTGAGAGCACACTAGAGAAGACTAATTACTAGGGCTGAGCCAAATGCTATTTGTTTACACTTTGATGCGTCATTGGAAATCTTCTATGAATCAAAATAATATAAAAACATTCTTTTCAGGGTCCTTCCAAACAATGTGAAGAAGATAATGTGCTGTTGGGGGCGCGCCCACATCTATTTTACTAATGTGTTAACGAGGCATGAAACAACATGAGCTGACTTTTGTATAAAAAAAAGGAATTTCACTGATGTAAAGTATTAATCTGAATTGGATCGGAAGCACAATTGCATAAACTCTCAGGACATGAAACATTTGCCTGGGTTTTTGAACTAGTAGAGGATTCATAACAGTGCTCTCCACTCAAAACTTCCAAAGATACTCATGGAATCATGGACTTTTCCTCAAACTTGCAACATAATTTATTAAAGCATGTCGATAATAAGAAAAACTTTTAAAAGCCACACAAGCATGGAAAGCTTTCATGTTTACTCCCTGACACACAAATCTTCTCTCTCTTAGCCATGATGCAGAATGTATTTTTTATTGAGCGCAAACCAACATTTTGACTAAGTTCTTCTTTGGGGGTTACTCCCAGAGACAAGCTCAAATGGTGACATGCCTACACTCGTCTACTTGGTTTATACAGCATTGTCTTGTGACATTTCTTGCCACGGCCACGGGACGGAAGAGCAGATACAGTATGATCGCTTGGAATAACCTGAACTAGGAAACAAAAAAAGACACTCAGTTTTTAATGAAATAGACGAATGTCTGCAGTGCACAGATCCTGAAAATTAATAGGTTCTTAGTTTCGTACTGTATGTGAGACTACGGTAGATCAGTCTTCAGCACTTTAAACGGCAATAATATGGATGAGGAGAAGGACGTACCCTGTTACAAGTTCAAATGCACTTTACCAGTGGTCGGGGTTGCAGGTGGAATGGAGATAGAGAGAAAGAGGAGAGAGTGAATTAGGGTGAAATGAACGGTGTGTTCTTTCTTGATGCGAGCCCAAAAACCAATGTTTTGAACGTCTTCTTTAGGGTTACAAGCAATTGAACAGAATTCTCTTTTAGTATGCTACAGGAGTAAAACTCCTGGCATGTGCAGCTGCAGTTCTCCTTCACTTGTATTTCACTTTATCAACGCTGCAATATAGTGGGTTCATTTCTAGAAAGGCAATCAAGGCCACTGTACATACAACTACAAATGTTGCCGGTGTGGGAAACTCAATAAATTCCCACTGGCAGCTCGGTTTTCATTCCTCATATCGACTGCTCAGAAAAATAAATAGGTATACTGCATCTTTCTAAGAACATTATATTTAGTGGTTACTATCTATTATACACCCATGTATCAAGCCTACAACCTGAAGAGAAAAAGTTGTATGTGCAAAAGCGCCTGATGCGTTGCCAGTCAGGTATGTAACTTGCCTCATAACTTGGTTTCTAAAGTAAAACCTGTATTTCTGAATGTGTCTGTCCCTCTGGGTGTGCAGGGCTATTATTGATCAACATCAGAAACAGCATTTGGAGCTATTGTGAATTATGCTTCGGTTTGTGCTGCTCTGCGTTGCTTTTAATGGGAAAACAAGGTTGCTCAATAACTCAGGGCCAATGGCACCGTCGGCTGAGTCAGATACTGGGGGACTGTAAACATAAGAGAATGGACTTCAGTAATCTCGCCGTGTGAAATAATAGCTTGAACATCCAGTCAAGGACAGTTCAGAGTGTGATTATGCATAATATGTGAACTAGGCTACATCTTGCAGCACAACCTACAATAACACAAGTCTAAATATTTAATTTGTGAAGTTGTGGACTTGCTTCCTTCAAAAGCAAGCTCAGAAATTATTATTACTAGTCCATTCCCGGTGAAGTGCGCAGGCGAAAGTAGTTGCAAACGTGGGGTTATTGCACGTACTGTCGCGAACACACACACACACACTCTGTGTGTGCTTGTGGCAGACAGTGGGTCTATGGATTCGACGCATGCGCAGTTTGATCATTCATCCCATTGCTCTCGGGGCCATCCCACAGCTGGGCAGCCGTAACCATGGCGACAGTCTTTTACATAAAAATGCTAATAAACAGCTGACGTTAGGTGAAATCGAAAAACGGGCTTCGCAGTTCCGTGGGCTTGGTAATGGTCAATGGCTGTGTGCAAATTCAGATCAATTGCTCCAGCCACTGAGAAGAACCAGGCAGACATTTGTTCATGTCCTCTTGCAAAGGGAGGCTACATTACTGAACTTGTGCAATCCATTTTGAAAACGTAAACAGGAAAGGAGATGAGTGTGTACTGTATCAACATCTCTCTGGCAACAAGGAACCACAAGGGGTTAGTGATAGGCATCTCCTCCAATTTGGGGGTTTTGAGGGGTGACGGGGTGGAGTCGGGATGCCGGTGACATCACACAGGGCTCAGGAGCATGGTGGCAGGGTATGTTGGCCAGGTGTTAGCGATGGGATTTGGGGAAGCGCTTGATGTCTTCCTCTGGCGGTGATGGACGGGTGGCTTCGGTGACAAAGCCTCTTTGAACATCAGGTTTGACTCAATTGTTGTGAATTTAATTCCCCGCTGAGGCATCCATCAACTGTAGATTCCCACTACCCCACACTCCCTGTATAGTACACATGCACGCACACACACACATTATGTCAACAGGAGATTTTGCAGCAGGACTGCAGGGTTGTTCATCACTAGCGGTTGTTGTTGGTCAGGTGGTGGTGGTATGGGGTGCTACGAGTGAATGGAACCAGACCGTCTTTTCCTTCAAGTAGAGAAGGATAAGTTGAACAGTGTCTGTACTCTGTATGCTTTAAGAGACGCCTTTTCTAAATTGCTGAGTTGTTATTCACGTCTTCACTGTTTTGCTTGATTCACTGCCTTTTTGTTTTGGCCATTATTTTAATGGCATTATTTTAAATTGTTATAATGTTGTTTTTTGCTTTTGCTCTTCTTTCAGCTTTATTGTTTAATTATTGTTGCTTTTTCTGTAAAGCACTTCTGCTTTATTTTATTTTGTATTTTTTTGTTTGCTCTGTAAAGCACTTTGAGCTGCATTCAGGTCATGAAAGGTGCTATATAAATAACGATTATTATTATTAAGTTGCACACAAATCCTACTTTTGTGCATGTGGTGTTAATGTGACTGAGCGACAGAGAGAGAAACAGGTGGTGTGTAAAATGCAACCACTGTATACAGTGCTGAGTGATCAGAGATTGCAGCCTTTCATTTGTTTTCAATTGGATTTTCTTTCTTTCGTTGTGGGTGGAAAGTTCCCTGATTCACTGCCGTGTCTGCTGTTGTAATTTGCAGGTAAACCCAGAACATTTTCATGTTCTTGTGAAATGATTTACGGCTCAAGATGCATACTTGGACTCATAACAACAAAACACCATGATATCATCTGCATAACAGCAGTGCAGCAACTGTTACTGGCGAGAACAGACACAAAATGGCCACCAATGGGAGTGGGAACATCAAGTGAAAAGTAATGAGCAGCTCCGTCCCTATGAGGAAACCCCCTCTCTGGCATCCTGTGTTATCACAGGGACCAGAGGGGGCCGTTCATCTGGAAGTTGCCAGTCCCACGCTAAATCACTCCCCCCATGTCTACAAGGAGCCTTCAACCCCTGTCCCTTCTCACTGGGTGAGGTTACAGGTTGCCAGACAGACACTTACATACATACACAGTCCCAGGGCAAGAGAAAGTTCTATTTTCCCATTTGGAAAGTCAAAACTACGTAATTATGTATGGAACTCTCGTCCTGAAACGAGCCAAGCACTCCTTTGAGTTCTCCAAAATAAATTTGTACTTTGAAGAAGAACTCATTGATCACAGAATAGGACAGCTGGGCATTGGAGGGCGATGTGTCTTCATCAAAGATTCAGCAGTAGAATTGAACCTGAATAAGCATACCGTCCTCCTTTAAAAACAAAAAATAAACGTAGTGCATTCTTCTGAGCTATTATAGCGGCACCATGAGGCGGAAATGGGCGGGGCCTATATGGGGACTTGCACTATGATCCAAGGAAAAGTTGAAGAATAGTTACTTTTTGAGAAACGTGCATATGACTCCCAAAACAGTTCAACAGATCACGCCTGGAATTACAGCTGAGTCTGACTTTGAAAAACATTGGGCTTTGCCAATGAGGTTGGCCAGATTTCTGACTGCATTGCATCCACAAACGAGGGGGCTGTTCAAAGAGATTGAGATGTTTGTTCAATGCTGTTTTGTGCCTCCCTGAGCTGCCATGTCAGAAAATCCATTCTCCAGTTATAGTCATAAAACACATCTAGCTGTAATGCATGAGTAAAGTAACAGAACCATGTGCGATGTTTCATTAGCAACACACTGGATACGTTAGGTAAATTCATTCCAGGTAAGACATGGCTTTATTTAACGGACCCATTAAGACCTGAGGCCAAGGACCCCCAAAAATGATTATGTATTTGGCCGCGGACACCCCCCATCTGAAACTGTTTTGTGCCAGGGGCCCACAGAAGAGAAGACTTGTGTTAAAAAAATCAAAATGATTCAACATTTTTCAGACACATTTTCAAAAATGTTCAAAAATAGCAGATGTGCAAGCTCGCAGCGCGGTACGAAGTGACACTCTGTGAGCTTGTATATACTGTATATGCTATTTTTGAATAGCCAACGTATAAAATATGGATAAAGGGGTTAAAATGATTTGTTGCTACAGTATAGCCAAAATCTACAATGACACAGATGCTTTCCCAGTTTTAATGGGTTAATACTGCCGCTGTGCAGTTATTGTTTGTTCAGGCTAACGTGGGCTTGTTGTCGTTGCAAAGTGCCACTGTGCAACTAGTGTTTTGGTTGTTAGTGTATTAGTTTATTGTGCATCTGGCTTTGTTGTGAACAATGCACCTAATGGAGGTATAAGGTGCACCTATTGTATGACGTGTGCGCGCAAAACAAAAAAAGATGTCATACATTAGTACATTTTGTTGACAGCCCCCAGCACCCCTACCTAAAACGTCTTCCAGCAAGCTTGGAGATAGAGAATTTATTTTTGAGGATTCAAGATGGCCACGGCGATATATGCAAAAGTATTAGGCAAAATACTAGACTAAAATACAGACAAATACAGAACTGCTAGTCCAAGGTGATGGGTCTCTGTGTGAGCAATGTTATGGAAACAAAATGTACATTACGCTCCCCCTTCTTATCAGCATCACCTTGTTCAGCATTGCAAATATGAAATATATTGCCTCTATGTGAGCTTCAAATCAATGCTCTACATGGAATAGAGCATTACATGGAATAATGGCATAATAAGAAAAGAATGCGACGTGACAGGATACAAAAATGCAAGCCACCCACAGCTTCTTACCTGGGTTTGCATCATGGCTCTCTCTACCCGTCGGGAGCTGCCTTTCTCCAGCTTGGTCCTGAGGCAAAGCGCTGTTACCTCTACCGCCCAAAACTTTGGCTGAGACAGCATACACTGCAAAAATAAAAAACACAGGAGAAGGATGAATAAGGTTTTAAAGATGAAATCAGCTTATCAAATGCACAGCTGATAATTCAAAGTAATTGATATTCATTGCCCCAACAAACCAACTAGTTGAGAAGTCAGAAGGTTCACTATGACATAAACCTGACCTTCACTGGTTCAAGAAGCAGGATATTTGGGTTTGATTAGACTTAAGTCCCAAACATGACTATGTAAGGACAGATAACTCTTGGTTCCCATGCAAAAGTGTGTGTGTGTGTGGGTGTGGGTGTGGGTGTGTGTGTGTGTGTGTGTGTGTGTGTGTGTGTGTGTGTGTGTGTGTGTGTGAATATCTTGTGTGTGTGAAAGGATGAAGGAGGCGGGACTCACTTCCTGTCCATTGCAGGAAGCTTATTACTCACTGTGTACCAACTACAGTACAGTATATATCTCCCCTCCCAGTACTTAAGGCATGTCTGCTGGAGGACTGGCCAGAGACAGGGTCAGGGATAGGCGTGCTTTTCACATTAAACACCTATGAGAGATGACCAAAAGGCGGACACCTTTACAAGGCGCTGGTCAGTCACTTTACCCGTCTCTAAACATTATCATTACATAGACAATCTCGGAACCCATCGTCTAATCAGATCTGATCTTTTTTTTTTATTATGTAGAGATGATTATCCTCTGGGAGCAATGGGTGATTTTCATGGGCTAAAACAAGTGGTTCTGGTTGTGCTGCAATCACTTTCTCTTCCTCACATAATAATCTTTTGTAAAATAACTCTCCTGTCATCTCCCTTCTCGTGTCTCATGTTATAAACAATGATAGATGCTGGTAAATGGAAATGACCATAGCACTAAACCACAGCCTTCACTTGTAGGCCACAAAACTCCCATTGCCTCTCTGATTAATCGACTGTAAAATACAAAAACAAATGCATTAATTAATGATTTGCCGATGGGTTCAGAGATTGTTATGCAGCAAACAGAAACAAATTAAATCGAGGTGGTATTGTGCTCATTTGGGGACAAGCCAGCATACATCCCAGGGCATAATGAGTCATCAATGGTCAGTGGCTTTGTTGGCTGGTTTAGCATGAAAGTCAGTGTAAAAAATCCAGAAAGAATGTTTGTTGCCAATGCCAATGGCCTCAAAGTAAACAAGGAGCAAGCAGAGGATGTTGGACAAGCTTATGCAGGCAAATATGGCATGTATATGTGCGATGAGGTCCAAATGGGAACATCTAAAATAAATAGACTTGGGTACAGCACATAATAACAAGGCAAAGTACTGCAGGATAATCCATAACCCACCAACGGAAGAAGCGGTGAATAGATAAATAAACCTTGTGATTAGGTTTTTACGGTCAAGGGTGACCTACGTTTGGTATGCGACACACCTCCTTTCTTAGCCAACGTTTGGTCATCCTAGGCCAGTGATTCTCAACCCTTTTAAATTCAAGGACCCCCTGTTTGCACTATCCCACATTTGATATGATTTTTCTGACTGGGAGCCAGATAAACACTCAGTGTTAAAGACAAATCTGAGAGTGGAACCAATTTTGTACACTCTTTGAGCTGTAAGGGTCCACTTGTATCCTAGTCTCGCGAGCTATACTGTTGCCTCCCACAATTTTCAAATGCTTCCGTCATACAGTCTGGACTGGAGAACGGAAGCTCTGAAAATGATCAAGCGATAAAGCGGATGTGACGCCTCCTTCCCACTTCCGTTTCGTCTTTACAGTCGCGCACATTTATCCGAATATAAATAAAAAATCATCTAAGCATATATAGCTTGCTGCTTAGCAGAAATGGAAATGGAAAAATGTACTGTAAAGATATTTTAAGATATATTTTCATGAACAGATGACAGCTTCCTTGGATTTCGGGAGGTGTAGTTCCAGACTATATAGCATTCGGAGTTTGTGGAATAGTTGTCTACTTGTATCCTAACCATCAATCATTTAGAGTGGTGAAACCCGCAAAACCTCAAGGACCCCCGTGGCAGTGGTGTAAAGTATCTATATTTACTCAAATACTGTACTTAAGTACAATTTTGAGGTATTTTTACTTTACTGGAGTATTTCCAATGTTTCAATACTTTTAATTCTACTCCACTACATCTCAGAGACAAATATTGTACTTTTACTCCACTACAATTATTTGGGACTTTAGTTACTTTGTAGATTTTGATTATTATTACAAAACATGCAAAAACGTTTGAGGGACATAAACAATATATTAAATATTCTTTTTTAATATATTTTTTTCTTCTTTTTTTCTTTTTTACTTTTTCCACACACAACCAGGAGATAACATGCATACAAACTGGCTCAATAGCGCCACGTGCCAAACAGGACAATGTGGTATTGCAGGTGAAAGTGCTTTATAAGCCACAGTTAGTTAGTTAGTTAGTTGGAATGTTAGTTGGAAAGTTAGTTGGAATGAGTATATCTGAGGCTTGATTTAGGCTCAAACCTTTTGAAAAACGTTTGAGGGACATAAACAATACATATATATATATATATATATTTTTTTTAATTCATGGTGTAGATCCTTTAAAGAAACTTTAGGAAAGCAATGGTCATCTTTTATTGTAATTCAATTGTTCACTTTGAAGAGTGTTGGAAGTATGTGGAAAGGCAAATGAAGTACATATCTAATATTTCACATACATTTTACCCAGGTCAGGGAAAGTGAGGTTCATATTCATCTTTATAGATCTCCCCATAATTATATGACTTACTGATCCCATTGCATTTATTGATAAAGATGAAAACAAATCACTAGGGACGTGAAACCAAGGAGCAGCAATCATAAAGAAAATGCAAAGGAGAAAAGCATAGAGCAGTACAATTGTAAAACATGGATCAATGTAAATATGCACAGAATCAATAAATTCCTATGCCATGCGGTTTCCCCCTCCATAAAAAATTTACCAATTCATCCTTTTGCCCTATTCATGAACTCATTGATGACTCAATAAGACGATGGTCTACGTGCTAAACCGGGAAGCAGAGTAATCAATTCCCGGCACAAAGTGGGACTGAAAGCATCAATGAGTCCCACCGTCATCGACTGTTTCTGAGAAGTACTATGAAGTTCATAATCTGCAATATCTCCTGCTTGCCTCAGTACTGACCTTTGAGTGTGAAAAAAAGGGATAAGAAAGAAAGAAAGAAAGAAAGAAAGAAATTAGAAAAGATTAGGTTTGCCCGGTTGACTCCCACATGCGTTCAATTACATATACAGTAAGAGCACGAGCTTGGCAATAAAACAGTCGGCTCGGTAAACATCCAAGCAAATACCAGGAGAAACGAGACTCTGTGAAGATGGAAAGTTTCCTGTTTCTAACGTTACATCACATCCCCAGAAGTCCGATTATTCCAGCTGAATTTCAAACAGAGGCTTACGTATCTGACTGCAAAAGTAACAGGATATTTAGTCTCCATTGCAAGTCGACTTCCTCTACGTCTGCATCAACACGTGTTTTCCCTCGGTCCTTCCTCCTCCGGTCGATCAAGCGGCTTGTCTGTCCTGTTAATCTAGCCTCGCCTGAACGCCAGAGCTGTCCCCAATCAGACACATTACTGGTAGTTGAGGCTAGCACCTGTGCCTAAGTCGGCTGTAGCCGAGTGGGAATGGGAAGGTAGCCAGTTTGACCCCCAGCTTGCCCAGTGTACATGTCCAAGTGTCCCAGAGCAAGACGCTTAACCCCGAACAGCCCCCCACCCCCCCACCCTCCGTGTGCTCATCCACGCCATCTGAGCAGCCGTATGCTGAGTGTAGCTGTAAAAGCCATTTGCCTCCCCAGGGACCAGACAATACTCCTTGAAGGAACCGTACCACAGTGAGATGTCTCACCTTCTTATTTTCAGGGGGTCAAGTACAGAATGTGGAGGGGGGGGTGCAGTGGTGGTGGTATGAATAAAAGTTGGAAGGAGAGAGCTATGATATATGATAATGGCAGCAGAATGGGGGGATGACGTGGTGCAAATGGGGGGGGGGCTGCATGCCTGAAGGAGAGCTGAGGAAAAAAATAACCCTCACTAGACTTGCTTAGCTCTTTCATTTCTTTTTCCCCAACTCGGGTGCGAGATGATTATCATGAGCAACATCCTCCCAAAGGGCCCTCCTTGTGGACAAATTACAATTTTAAGATTGGAGTCCCCCCACGAACACTAAACTCCCCCCCCGCAAACTCTTCCTTATGCTCGCGTTGCCTGGCAACACTCTGCACCCATAGAGTCAGTCGATGGAGAGCAGAGGATGAAGAGGAGGAGGAGGAGGAGGAGATGGTGTAGACAGAGTGGAGTAGCGTTTAACAGGACAGACAGAGACGGCAGATCCTATCCTCCAACCAGAGCCCACAGCTGTCTTTGCTGAGCTAGGTGATGTAATACTGTAATGCTGCCACATCTGTGAAGAAATATAGAGCTGGATGGGAGGGGAGGGATGGGGGCCTGTCTGGACTCTATGTGACGGACTCTTATCAACGGCCTGGAGAAAATCTTATTTCCAGCCCAGTATGATACTCCCACCAAGTTGCTGACAATAGTTAAACACACTTCTCATGCTTGCTCAAGGAGAGAGAGGGGAGAGAGACTGTGCGTCTTCACAGAATGTGGTGGCCCACAACAAGGCCATAGAAAATAGTACATAACACCACGGTAAACATGCATCATCATCACGCAAAATCCATGACACAATGAGGGGCTGTGTGCACAGAAAGCGTTTTTTGAGCAAAGGAGTGTGTTGGACATCATGTCCAGGGCGCTCGCACAAAGCATTTATTGATGCCGCCAATGTTCGAACCTGTCAAACGTTGCTGCGCTCGAATGTCCTGTCATCTGCATTTTTTGCACATGAAACAGCAAAAAGCTGAAACAACGTAAACATGGACTTCTCACGGTTGTGGTTACGATTCAACGTGTCAGACACAATCAGGGGTTCCTCTCCAAAAGTACAACTATAGTCCATGTCCACCAAAAACAAGGGAACCAGGGGACCTGGTACTGCCAGACCCCTAGTGGTTGAAATCTGAATGGCCGGAAATCTGAATGGTTTCACGCTAAGCTTGGCCAATCAAAAAGAGGGACATGTAAGAAAACGTTTTCGTCCATATATGGATGAAAACGATAGCAAAAGGGGACCGACAAAGCCTCATGTAGGCCTGACCCCCTGGGTCTGGCAAACACTGGGAGCTGAGAGCGCGATGCTCGGACACAGGGAAGAGGAATGCACCAGCGCATCTTTACCAAAGAAATACAGGGTAGAAAGGAGCTGGCAGCTTACTGGGTAAGTAGAACTGTTTGATTTATTTTAGCAGGGAAATATCTGTGAACTGTGAACAGAATTATAAAGTAGGAATGAATGAAACGGTTGAAAACATATAAAAGTCAATTATGAACATTATTCAGTACACTCCTCTGTGGTTTGGTCGTTGATAGCCATAACCACATAAAACAACATTTGTGGTAATGCAGATTATAATGCATAAGTATGTTTATAATGCATTATAGACATGGCAAGCAAGTGCTACCACATTTTTTCAAATGTTTCAAAGTGAAAGTAACCGATCCACAAGGTCGCGATGCAACACGTTGTGAGCTTGTAGATCATGGCCATTATCTACAGTACAGTATGTACTAGACATACTGTATCTTGACAGTGTTCATCTTACACTATGACAATCCAATTGAGGTTAACTGTTACTGAATATTTTTCGCAGGTGGATTAGCCTATTTTCTAACAGCACTGTGCATTTTTCCCTGTCGTCTGTTGCAACCCGGATAAAACAAACAAGAGGATCGTTGTCTCCCAATATAGTCAGATATCGTATCATTACAGAAAAGCCTTTAATACTAATATCAAGGATTGCAATCTCCACGTTCTGCTCTTTGGGTCCAGGGAGATGAAGAGAGACCTGCATGCATTGACATGATTCTGAGATAAAGATCTCGATGCAACTCGGTGGAATGCGGCGGTCATTGAAAACACCCCTCGTTCACTTTCCACCATTCTCTCGTCTCAAGCTCTCTCTGATCATTATCTCAGCCATCTCACAGCCTCTCAGCTCATCAGTCAGCAGTGGAGTAATACAGCAATAAGGGTTGTAACAAGGTCAGCCAGAGAGACAGTGTCACTGCCTCACTAGGGTTATTAAAGCCGCCGGTCCTTATCTTTGTAGTTTTGTTGGAAAGCCTGAACAGCTTCGTGCAAAGGCATTAGGCCAGTGGACTAAATGGAGAGGTTGGCTGGTACAGTGCTGTTTGTCAGAAGGTAGAAATGTCTTACGTGGATCTGACGTTTAAATTTGCATCGCATGCTCGTCTCCTCAGTCAGAATCTCTAACAAGATGTCACATAGCAATGATTATTATCTACATAATATTGATGACTGGAAATAGTAATGAATGAATGGTTGGTTGTAGGTGAGGTGAACAAACACTAATCACATGCTTGTGGACACTTAGCAAGTCACGATGGGGAATTTAAATGGGCCATTAGTGCAAGGGAAAATTGTCCTCATTATGCACTTGTCAAAATCGCAACATTAGTCATAGAGCAATTAAAAGCAAATGATAACTATGCTGAGCATTTGTCATACAACTAATCACACAAACAAGCAATAAGCGCTCGTTCAAGAACATGGCATTCAATCACACAGCGTTCTCAGATTCTCTGTACATGAAGTCATGTGACCTTATTATGTTGTGCATCGGTGTCATGCACATCCTTTATCTCCTTTATCTCCATCCTTTAAGTCCTTTATCTGCAGATAATCCACCTTGGTCATGCACAGTAAATAGTGTTTCGCTTTTCCCACATTAGCTGCAACTCCCTTTTTGAGAAAGGCTAATTGTCGTATTGATTAAAACGGTTAAAGTTGATGGGATTGACACAAATCGAGTGTCGCTGGGCTTTTGTTCATTACCTTCAAGCATTTTTTTCTTCCTTTTTCAGGAGGCTCATACATTGCACCTAGCTGCATGGCACAGCTGTAGAGAGATTTCAAGGGAGTACGGAGTGGCCTGTTCAGAGATTTTTGACAGTGCCAGGATGTATTAGTCAAACTGAACTCAACTTAATTTTGTATTGCTCATCTTATTTGGCACAGGCCAAATTTCACTCGTCACTACTAGCGACTAAGAGCCAAAACCTATGCTACAGAAAAGTACATAATGTAAAGGGGAGACACAGTTAAGTAATGAAAGCAAGATGAAGCAAGTCAGATAATTAGACAAATCAATAATTTCAGACCAAAAGCCAAACAGAACATTCTATTATTTGCTCTTGAGCCATATATTTCATTTGGGCTGAATCTGATCCCAGTGTGCATATTGCAGATCAAACACTATGTTAAGTCCTTGGCTAATGACCATAACGTTGAAATATTTTCCCGTAAATATCCAGTCTACTTTTGTTGGCTGGAGATACACATATGAAATAATGGCCATGGGTTTTGTTGCCAAGTCTTCTGACACTCAGAAGGTCTACAGACACATGAGCTTGGGAAAATCTCAAGTCCTATCCTTGACACAAGTTTACACAAGCTGGCTCATACATACTGCACCCAATACATTGAAAACTGAGGCAATGTTAAGTGAATTTTTGCAAACTCACTTGTGGAGTGGATCTGCAAAGAGGACTACACACACAAAACACTATGGATCCTGACTAAAATAACAGAAAAGGTATCCTGAATTGATCAACATTATACATTCAATCAATTAGCCATTACCCTATGAATCATAACCACAACAACTGTATCAACATCATTTTAATGACAACACAGCCAGGTGTGACCCTATTGTGAAAAGTGCAGCCTGTGGATTCTCTGCTCTGTCATCTACAGTACATGATTACAACTACGACAAATAGAATAAAAAGCCTATACTGTACATTTATACGACTCTACGATGCAGTATGTTTAAATGTGTTAAAATCAAGGAGAGGTCATTGGACATAAACACAACAAATGGGAATTTTCGGATGCAACTTGGTATTATTCTAGAAATTCTAGAAAACCCTGGTGAAATTGTTTTTTTTTTGTAAGGGAAGAGGGGTTCCATTTACAAAGGTATTTGAACCAGTTAAGGTTAAAGTCAGACTTGTGTACTTTTATTATTTACAAACTGTAGCTACACAAGGTAGAAACTCACGCAAAAAAAAGTACATTCATTTTATAATAGCCTTTTGCTAGACCTTTTGTCTTACAATCTTGGAATGAATGAACAAACAAAAATAATATAAGCTGTAATGTTCACACTATAGTTATGTTTCATATGTTATCCATGTTCATTTCAAAGCTAGACAAAGCAAAGAAAATGTTGCCATACTATGAGAAGCAAACATATTACAGGCCTAAAGGGTGTTGGATCCCAGTGACAATGTTTTTTCCTTTCTCTTGGAGAGTCTAGGGGTATATTGGCAGCGGTCCACCACCACATTAACAGTGTGTCTAATTTAGAGAGACAAGTCTGCCTCTAAAACCCCAAGCACTTCTTTCGACCAAGTTCTGACTCAGTTTAGGGGAAGGGACTTTTTTATTTTATTTTTTAACTTCAATTGTGAGGAGGTAAAACATAACCTTGCAGGATGGGGAGCACAGTGTGCACTGAGCCGTATAAACATTCAGATGTGCCAGAAGTGACAAGGAAAACTGTGTCAAAAGGAAGCAACGTACAATGCTGTGACTTAGCTGTGTGATGCCACAGACTAATAATATGACATGGAATCTTCTGACATCTGCAGAAACATGGACAACTTTATAAAGTCTTGACAAATTTCCTGAGACTAAAATGTGCAAATACACTTTCCTTGAAGACAGATAAGATCATCCATTAATACATTTTGAAAACCATTTAAAACTAATATTTTGATGAATATCAAAATATAAATGAAAAACTGAGCTCTGGTTAAGACATCAGACTGTAGCTGACTTGGAAGATTTATGGCAGGACAGTCACATAAACTCCAGGGCAATAAATTAACCTCCGTGGCTACTTACGCTTTCTCCCTCTGACCGCTCCAACTAGATTTCTCCCTTGCTGACTGTAGTTTGAGTCGCCCCTTCAAATCGAAGATGCTACTTTGACTCATTCCTGGATAATCGTCCGGCTGCGATACAAGTTAGGACTGAAATACAGAACTAAACCTCGAGTATGATTATGGAAATATTGGAGCAATATAAACTACAGGGCCTTTGCATCATCAGTTCAACAGTTGCAACTGTAAACATTTCATCTACAGCTTGGCTGTGCCAGACAATAATGTGCTCTATTACAGTAAAAGCCTTGAAAACATCCCTTGTTCCCATTCCAAAGAACATCAAAACATTACAGGGAGATATCTGTCTTATTTATCGGCACCAATAAAGAAGGTCAATACATCTGAGTTCTGGGCTTAAGTACACATTTTATGATGTAAGATGGCATCTCCGTGCTCTTAATTTCCCTTGCTGTTTGATATGTTTAAAGAGTTGAAGGGGAAACAAGGCAGGGCGGATGACTCATGGACCTGAGTTCAGGGTCGGAAACAGGACACAAGTGTTTTCCCAAAACGCCTCTCTGTTTAGCTTGCACCACCTGCATGCAGATGGTCGGACAGGCTGTGTTGACCAACGGAATTGCCCAGTGAATATCCCACTGCCAACATCGCTTGACTGCTTTTAAAATGACATACGGATGTAAATGGAACCACGTTGACTTTTGGCAAATAACTCCCTCCTACTCATTTAAATAATTCTCTGTGGAAGTGCCAGTGTTTTAGCATAAACCTGCCAAAGCTAGTCACGATATGACACAGAACTCATTCCTTTTTTGTGGATATCATTAAGCTCTATAAATATAGAGTGCCATTTCAAACTAAGAACTGCTGGTACATATGGGTGAAAAGTTTTCAAGGAAAGTTAAGACAATAATTGGCACTTCGGAGGTGCTTCCAGACGGTCGTCAGGGGAAGACGACAGAGGTTGGGTGTCGATGAAGAAGGCCAGACATGTGACAACCATCTAACCAGCCTGCAGATTCCTGGATCCACATGTAGGCTGGGAAGATGCCTGCTCACAGAGCCAGCAGCTGCCTGGAACGCTCCCATCCCCACTCAGCAACAATGAGACACGCTGAGCCAACCCGTTGTTCTAACCCAGCTCATGGATGGAATGGTGGACAAAAGAGCAGAGAAAATAGATTGATTACCATACTTCTGATAGTGCCCAGTCAAACATGTGTAGCCTTTTTTTTTCTTCATTATGTTAGACCAATGTAGTACGGTTACCCAAAATAGATGATTGGAAGTATGTGGCCTGTTTCTCCAAACATAACTTCATGAAAGGCCTATGTTCTAATATGACTATAACTACTAAGCTGAATGATCACCAGCAGACCTACAAATTATTACTATATGATCCAAAGGTTACAATAAACAAAGCTATAAGCTTTGCCAAATGTATAGCTTGATTTATACTCAACAGTGTGTCACAAATCTGACAGGTTGTTAAATTGAAACCCATTTTTTTTTCAATGACAGCGTCATGCTATGTTGTATAAAATAGGCTATGTTACCGCTTAACAATCGGTATCTAAATGGATGAGCTCTGCTAAGCAGTTTCACACAGGTCACAATGTATTGAACCCTTTTGGGAAGCAGCACCAACGTGCAAGCCGCAGTACACAAAGTCCGTTGCGCTATTCATCAGCATTGTAGCTTCTTGTCCGCAATCTCTTCTAGCCCCAAATGACAAGAGTTACAAGAGAGAGGATTAATTGTATTCAGGTACCGTTTCTTGTCTCCGCGTTTCGCTGTGGCTCTCGATCGATGCTGGTCCATGCCCTCCCCTTTCCACAAATGGACAACAGGAGGGCAATCAATCACTCTTACTGCCAGGGAGTGGCTGTCCAAGGGGAGGAAAGAGACTCATCCAGGTGTGTCTCTCTAAAAAGAAACTCATCTCCCCCTCCAGCAATCCCAATTCCAGTAAGTCTAACATGTACGCGCGCGCGCACACACACACACACACACACACACACACACACACACACAAACACACACTCATATACACAGGCACAAGGATGTATGACGCACACACACGCACAGCTACTCAAACACACAAAGGCATGTGTGATATTATCGCTACAGATCCACAAGTCACTCGTACAGCCAAACTGTACTCCAACGTATCGCTGGCCATATTTGCAGGTCATGTAACGGCTATTGAAGACTGCTTACCCTTCTATCCCCACAGGCATTGGGGTACAACTCTAAAAGGCCTGAAACTGCAGCACTGATTCATGAACTAATTATCCATTATGGTCTGAAGATGCACATGTTTAGCAGCGTTCAGATGGCTTCCTGAACATAACATTCTGGTGCTTTGCAGAATCTCACATTTTCTGTTCTGAACATCAAGCACCACACACCCCGCCCCCAGCACAGCTGTTTTCACATGCATCACCAGGCATATTGTAAATCGTTGCCGCCGGGCAGAAACCCCGTACTGTAATGTCCAAAAAACGTTACTTTTCAGGAAATGAGGAAAAAAATTACTTATGTTCCAATAGATCCAATGTACTTATTAGTCGCAAACTTAACCCTACTTTTCATTGGTTAAACATTCATAAAACTCACAGACAGCCTTTAAACACTTTCAAACTATTTTGGGCATGTCATTAAAGGCAAACATTAAAAAAAAACTCCCGCTCCCGGCGACCTTTGCTGTGTGTCACCCCGCCATCTCTCTCCCCATTTCCTGTCAGCCTACTTTCACTATCCCTCTCTAAAATAAAGGCATAAAAAGCCCCAACATAAAAAAAAGATAAAAAAGAAGAAAAAAAGATGATGTCACAGATCTCTACAAGCTCAAAACGTTGTGAGCTTATAGATTGCCTATTTTATGTACTTTTGTGCAGCACTGTCAAACGACAAATTATGGAATAGGCCAATAGGGTGTTAATCTATGAATTTAAAAAAAACATAAAATGATAGATACACAAGGTTTCTGCGACGAAATGCAGTATCTTGCAAATAATCTGGTAATATGACTTGTTTGGCACTATCTTGCAGCCCCAGTGGGCATTATGTGACACACAGTTGAGATGAATGAGCTTTCACTTTACAGTAACACATCGCTTTGAATGGCAGATCCATTTAAAGCCAAACTTCCCCACAACCAACTGTACTAATAGAAATGTTGGGGGCTTCTTGAAAGGCTGTCATTAAACTTTCTCCACAAATGCCACAAAAAAAAAATCCAATAGCAATTAAAAGTTAATTATCTCTGTAGGATCGACATTTCATTTAACAAACAGGACTAAGAATAAAAATCAATCGCCGTGGCCTAGTGAGGTGTACGACGGCGGCCTGTGCTTCAGCTCAGAGTAATTACCGCTTCTTCATCGTCTCAAAAGTCTTCTGGTGCTTTTCCCCATCTCAAAGGAAGTTGCTGTGCGAGCTGTGTGACAAACACAGACAGAGCGGAGGGGAAACTGCAGCATGACTCACTTTTTCACCTATCAATTAGTGCCCTCTCCCACTCTCCCCCCTTCGTTCCTCTCCCCTTAATCCATTAAGACCTGAGGTTCCGATTCTACAAAATGTCTTCTAAATCCTAATCCTATGTTGCTATATCAGTGGTTTTCAAACTTTTTCATGTCAAGGACCCCAAAATGTATTTGGCCGCGGACCCCCATCTCAAAATATTTTGTTCCAGGGACCCCCAGAAGCAAAGATTTGAGTTACAAATGTTCGCTTTAAAAATACCGTATATAAGATTTGCACAAATGTTCTAGATTTTTCAAAAATAGCAGATCTGCAATTTTTTTTAATCATGATTTTTTTCTCTCCAAATCTTTACAAATGTCTTCTAAAATGTCTTCTTTTTTGAAAAACTCAAGGACCCCCAAAATGGTGTGTTTTTGGCCGCCGATCCCCATCGAAACATTTTGTTCCAGGGACCCCCAGAAGCAAAGATTTGAGTTAAAAATGTTGTTTCCTAAAAATATATGTATTCAAAGATTTGCACAATTTGCTCAAAAATAGCAGATCTACAAGCTCGTAGCGCGGCACTACTAAATATCCAAAGTATAAAATAATGGTTATAGCTCAAATCTGAAAATGACACAGATGCGTTTCCCGGATTGAATGGATTAATCGACTTGTGTCTGGCAGAGGTGGAAGCAGCCAGGCAAGAGACGAGACAAAATATTTCCTTCAGCAGGGGGAAAACAAAAGAACTGCCACACAGGAGACGGCAATACCTCTGACAACAACTTACTTCGGGAGAAAATTGCCGTTTCACAGGGGGCTAGCTCAGAGATGATCAGCGCTTGATGGATTTTCTCCTTCCAATCCAATGCTGATATTATCACTTGAAACAGACCTCTCATCTCGTCTATCCGTGTTCCAAACACAGCTATATAAGGTTGGGCTGAAATGGACCTTTGTTGACTTGTTAGGAAATGTTACAGGATAGTGTTTTGGATCGACAGTGCAAGCACAGTTGCACACATCCAACCATGTGTTTGATATAAATCGTAGCACAATGAAAAAATAAATATATTTTGCACAATGGATTAAAGTCTTTGAGGTTTAAACTGCAGTTTTTCCAACTCTTCAACATTAGACAGATTTCCTCATTTTATAGGATTAACATATTAAGCAAAGCACAAACCTGAACATTTAGATGTATAGATACCATTTACTGTCGGTACACCTCAGCCATTATAATGCAATCTAACAAACGAAACGATCGCTGTAGCCTATATAAAAAGGTCTTCAATTTGTACCTCCAGCTGTCTTTTATTTCAGCATCACCAGACAGAGCCTGATGGGAGTGCACTACCCTTGGCTGGGCTTTGATAGTGAGATCAACCAGAGTGGGTGTGTAAAGTGGATTCAGACCAGGGAAGCAGCCCATTTCAAAAAATGGGTCCAGGACCACATACCACAGCCCACCATTATTGTTCCAGCAGTGTGGGAAAATATAATGCAGGGCCCGCGCTGTGTGATTCCAACAATTCAACGATAAAAAGGAAATAAACTGCTGATACGAGCAAAGGGCTAGTGGTGGATGACACACCCATGGGTGGTAGTTCAGAACTCCTGTCACCAGTACAAGACAATAAGTGCTGAGTAGTAAGGAAAAAAACATATAAAAAGACATAAAAAGCTACCCAGTTTGGATGAACCAACATTGGGATGAAGTGATGACGCCAGCCCGGATATGGACCAGAACACATCACGTCATTGGCATAGGAAGTAAGCCGTGAGATCCCCACATTTCTGCTGCCTCAGATGGCAGGGGAATTGTATGACATCAAGTTTGGAGCCTTAACCGGCACTGCTGGGAGTGTTGTTCAAACCCTGTGTCCACGGGATCATTACCTTTTCGTTAATGGTAGAACAGGACATATCGTATAATAGCCAAGGGGCCATCAAGGGTGTAACTACATTATGGCAACAAACAATTCTGACATATTGAAATCATTTTCTGGGAAATTGAATTTCTCAGCAGTAGGTAACTGGAGGAAACCGGCAGTACCCTTGTTGTTTTCTCAATAGAATGGTGAAATGTATACCTCGTTTTGAGCTTGTTAGGATCAAACGTACCGGGAATCTTTTCAGAGCGGAAGCAATTTGCCTTCAAATTTAAATGAATAGGAGAAATAACAATCATTCGGCTGAGTTCACCGTACCTCATGCATAAAGGAAAGTGTTTGTAACTGTATAATTGTATAGACGCATTGACAATTGAGGGAGTGAATCCCATACCACAATGTCATCATAATGCATATACTGTATCATGATTAGTGTAGTTCCCTTTGGCAAACAACCCTCTTTTAATTGCCCCTCGAGATTGAAAGACTGGACATCTTGTCTGAATGTGTATGAACATACATAATATATTTTGATTGTATTGCCCTGGACTACACAACTGCACTAAATGTGAGGACCTATTGTAAGAGTTGACTTCACGCATGTCAAGTTGGATACTAGTAAAATAACTTTTATACCGGCACAATTAAATTATTCTTACACAGATAAATTACAGGGTGTTAGGCCTACAGCTGGCTAAATCTGATGCACTGTCAGTGGCTGTTTTCAAAAATGGTATTTATGCTTTGCAAGCGGCCTCCTGGGTTTAATTACAGCAGAAGTGCTACCTCAGCTGGGCAATCGTTTACCACCCGCCCCCAAAAAAAAGAAGAAAAAAAGAAAAGAAAAACAGTTAATCTGAAAGAAGAGAGGGATGAGGAGAAAGAAACAGTGTCCCCAGTAAATTATGAATCTCACCTCCAGCTCTGCATCACTGGGCAGGTTATTCTTGGACTCCGTCATGCCCATAAAATAGGATGTACATTCCATGCATTTGAATTTGAGACAGAATAAAATGGCAGGGAGCCGTCAGTCACAAGGGACAAAAAGACCCATTGATTTCTTCCATTTCGACCTGAGCTGTGAGCTGATGAGGGTCCATTCAGTAGGGCCTTGGGCTTATGTTACTGTCTAGAGGATGGTTCTGCATGATTCTTTACGCTTTTTATCACAAACAGTGGAGTGAAGCATTTCTGACAGCCATCTATCAGGATTTAGCTACAGTTTTCTAAGGGCGTTTCTCCTCATGTGGTGGCACGAGATGAAACTTGCAATTGATTGATTGATTGATTGAATACTTTATTAGACAGAAATGTAAACGTCACGAGGTACATTCAGACATTTGAGCTAAAAGGATAACACAAAACTACAAATAAAACTGGAATATGTTTAAGATAAATCCCTAAACACGGACAGTCATTATGATTAGAACTAATTCAACTTAACTGAATCGATGGCACTAAATTGTAGTGAAAGGTTTGCGTTATACAGAACTTAGGCTATGATGTCAGGCTATGAAAAAAAAAACACAGACACGCACAATGGCATGAATTCAACCCTTGAGCTTGACCTTTGTCATTAATCTTCTCCTCTCCTCTCTATGCTGTCAAAGAAAAGCAGAAGCACCTTGAAAATAAGCTTAAAAGAATCATTATCATAATAGAATCATCAGCACAGGTCATTCCTCACTTGGATCTAGAATGGACAGAATCCTTTTACCAGACAAGATCACAGGAATATAAATATATTTATGTAATCACAGAAATGAATGCATAGAAAGGACATTTCTATTGCAACGCTGCCTCAGTGTCAAACCCAGAAAAGGAAGTAATCAATCTGCACATTTTGTTTGATATGAAGATACGTTGGGTCGTATGGTATCCATAGCAATATTCGCTATTGGGGCCTCCAGCAAAGTCGGTGACCGAGAATGCATATGTATGACCTATCTGTACTTTTATATCTACTGCATGTGTTATTTCGTATTTTATTTTATTTATTTCATTGAAGAAAAGTGAGAAATTCCATCTTTTCCAGGTAGGGTTTGGGATCTTTTAGGGTTTTAACTATTCCGGTTCCTTAACGATTCCCTTTTAACGGTCCGGAACTTAACAGTTCCCTTTAACGATTCCTATAGGGGGGTTCCAAATGAAACCTTACAGGACTGTAAAGGTCATTACACACCGGCGATTATGCGAATATACGCAAAATTCGGACTTGTTCCGAATAATTAACACATTGAATGCCAAAAACGGTCCGGACCGTTTTTGAGGGTCCAAACGAGAAGTGCCGAAAACGGTCCGGACCGTTTTTGACCCAATTCTATTTTTATACATGTGGGCCACGTGGGGCGCTAAAACGAAACTTTGACATCACCCAAGGAGTTTCTGAGAAGAAGAGGCTGGATGAGGCTCCATGTCAAAAATCCTTCCGGTCGGCGTTTTCAATGTTATCTCCTTGACTAAAAGCTTAATATCTCCATTTCTTTTTAATGTGGTGGAAACGAGCCGTTTTCGATCGGCGATCACGCTGCAATGGAGGGTCGCGTTGGAAATATTATTGTTCCAGGCGTTAGTCGGGACCCTCCGCCGTCTCGCACGCACGCTTTGTTTACATGCACTTCCTCGTCGGGGCTTCTCACAGCACGAAACGTATAACGCAAGTGGATGGAAGAAATGCAGGCACTCAACGTATAATATTTTAATAAACCTCTGGCACCCAATGTGTTAAAAGACGCTTTTTCGCTTCGCTTTTTCGCTCCATGGAAGCTTGCATTGACTTTATAAGTTTTTTTTTTAAAATACGTATTATTCGCATGAAAAAAATCGCCCCCGGTGTGTAAGGAGCTTAACTCTGAGAGAGTACAAATGGAACCATCCATTTGTACACTCTCAGAGTTATGGTGGTCCTTGAAATGTAAAAGTTTGAGAACCACTAGTATGGTAATTGTATAGGAGACGTGAAGTCCACATGCTAGCTCTGACAGTGTGATGAAAACCGGTTCCAGAAACGGTTCCAAATGTGATGGAACCGGTTCCTCAATATTGGATCCGGTTCTTCCGATTTCTCCGGTTCCGGATCCCAGCCCTATTTTCAGGTCAGTGTTAGGTATCCTGCTCCTGATGGCAGCAACAGAGCATTAGACCTCCAGTCAAAGCCCCCAGAACCACGGTAGAACAGTGAAGCGGCCGTCGCCTGATGGTCAAATCTGGGATAGCAACACTTCCGCATTTAAAATTCTACTGCGCGTGCGTGTACCGTTTGAAACCCTAGTACGCCTGCTCATAACTCTATGGCCTGCTCTATTGGCTCTGATATTGGTACTTCCGGCAGACTTCTGGGTGCTTAAACCACAACTGAGCAACTTTCATTGAAATTAATAGCTGGGGGCGGGGCAGTCCGCCCTCTAGATATATTATAACTCTATGCTCCAGTCCCCTGTCTCACCTCTCTACCCCCGGGCTCAGCTCGCCAAGTTGCCTGGGGCACGGTTGCTGAAATGTCAGCGCACAGTCCCGTAGTAATCCCCTCAGTAATGTTTAAATTCCCACACTGATCCTCTCAGAAAAGTGGTGATTATTTTTCCAGAGAGACTTTTTTTGTTTTGTTTTAAAGGCAAGAGAGGGAGTTTTGGCCCAGGGCAATGCCAGCCCCTTGGGTCAGCCTCCGGAGAATTATTGTTTTATTCTTTTCTTTTTTGCTTTTAATTTCCTGTCCCGTCACGTTCCTTCCGCCCAAGGGCTCTCATCACACTGGATGGACGGTACCCTCGCCATGCTCTACCGGTGCTGGCCAAGTGGGCTATCTGGTTACTGTACATGACGTCTCTGAAGTAAGGGGATGTCTCCCAACAAGCTTATGGTTGTTGAGAAATGGGGACCTGGCTCGTCTTTGAAATCTTCGCCAAAACTGCTAAACATCCCAACGTTACAGTGAGGGAAAACCACAGCTGTGAAAAACTATCCCTGGCCCCCACTCTCTCCTGTGGTACTTTGGATCGTTTCAGGGATTAGGATCCCTTCCCATCG
Source organism: Gymnoscopelus braueri (assembly GCF_963280865.1). Classification (NCBI taxonomy): domain Eukaryota; kingdom Metazoa; phylum Chordata; class Actinopteri; order Myctophiformes; family Myctophidae; genus Gymnoscopelus; species Gymnoscopelus braueri. Next base: position 34,250,095 of record NC_137619.1, read on the forward strand.
CAATGGAGCGGTCGTCGAATCCACCTGAGCCTGGGACTACAGCGCTGTAGCGAGCCCAAGCAGGGCGGAGAGACAGAGGGGAACAGGTTCACACGTGGGTGGGATACAGCAGGGCGGTTAGCCGGGTTTGGTCGTGCCTTCCAATCAGCGTTGCGGAGTATAGGACAGGAAGCTTAACTACAAGTTTCAATGTATGTGCAGTGGAACACATTCCCAGAATGACTGTTTAAGTTTAACTTAAACAGTCAACATATAACTCTATTGGGAGACTGCCGCTCTTGTAGTAAGCTGTCTGTCTGTAATGACACTGATGTCGCTGTCTGTCTGTAATGACACTGATGTCGCTGTCTGTCTGTAATGACACTGATGTCGCTGTCTGTCTGTAATGACACTGATGTCGCTGTCTGTCTGTAATGACACTGATGTCGCTGTCTGTCTGTAATGACACTGATGTCGTGGTCTGTCTGTAATGATACTGATGTCGCTGTCTGTACAGTATGTCACTTGCTGCTACTCATTGTTGGACATCAGTCTGTGTGGTCCCCCCTCCCCAGAAACGTAATAGTAAGTAAGTAAAAACACTAAATAGTGTTTTTGACTGAATCGTCACCCTGACCAAGTATGTTTTTGGCAGGAGCCAAAAATGCTTTTGCATGTGGATGAAAGGCCCAAATGCATAGAAAAGGCTACAGTATGTTTAAAAAAATAACTGTGTACGTGTGGACAGGGCCGGATTTCAAAAGCGTGCCAGTATGGTGCAATCAAGTACTAGTGGGAAGCTGCCAAAAAGCTACCTTTTTATTTCAAGAAGCTAACAAATTCCACATTATCTTTAACGTCCTCGTTTGCTTATCTTCTGGATCTGATTTTCATTTTCTTTTTTTCAAACTGCTTTTTTGGGTCGCTTCAGCTTATCTTAACTACTTGTCTCTCAGTGGCAACTATTTCAAGTAATTGGTAGCTTAGTTCTGAGTAGCTTCCCCAACACACAATACACATGATGTTTTTTTAATTGAATAAAGAGATATGTTTTTAATGGAGCAAGTGCCTTTGCGCCTCCTTTGCCTTCTGGTCTGGATAAGGAATCTGCTAACTACCGCTCCAGCAACAGGAACTTTAACCACTTAAACCCTATATACTGTATGTACTTTGTTGGCCGGAGTCCCCCAGGGGTCTGTATTAGGCCCTCTCCTTTTTACCCTCTGGGTCTGCTATTTTGGCCCAATGTTCACTCCAGAATAGGGACGCTAGGGTTAATGTGGTTAAGACACCGTGACATAATGACCACTGAACTGTTGAAGACATTCTGTTCTCCACCGAGACTCAGTGCCAGCGTTATGATATAGAGATCCAATGCTTCATTGAGGGACTCTGAGCCAGTAGCCTTTTCCCTTAAGAAATAGGCAATGTTGTTCTCAAAATTAATGCAAATATATTCCGAAGCGATAGCTGGGGGAGTGCAATAATTCCACAATAAATTAAGGAATAGCAGAGAAAGAAAAGCAAGGACAAGCCTGAACAATATCTCTGCAAAATACCCCTTAATGCAGTGGCTAAATGGCATCACTCAGTTATTCTAGACAGTGAATGTGCCACTGGCATTACGGAGGACGGAGGTATATGGGTGGCAGCTTTGCATGAACACTTAATCCACTTCATGGCAACATAAATAAGAGCGGGGAGATGAATCAAATATTTTAAGATAGAGGTTCTAGTTCTCAGTAAATGAACGTATAAAACTGCAACATCATTGTGTTCATATGTGAATGTAAAAGTAAAAAGAAACAAATAAAGTAAGAACAAATAAGGTTCAGAAATGTCAGTGGTTGCAGGAAAATATAAACAAAGGTTTTCTCTTGGATCATTATCTTAATTCCAAAAAATGTCCGTTTGCATTTGAATGAACTCTCAATCTTTAACTGCTGCATACAGATCATGCCATGTTTGAATTGTTCCTGTCATATAATGGCTCATGGGGCTTTAAGAATGGACCATGTATAATGCTTAGATGTTTTAATGTGGTGTAGTGTGGACTACTTAGATAACGTTGCCACGGAGACTATATATATATATATATAAACAGTATATATATGCTAATACCGTCCTACAATTGAGAGAGGGGAATTCACCCTACGTTTGCTTTTGATATCGCACTCCCCACATAAGGGAGCATTTCAAGTGAGAGTTGTAGAGAATTCATCAATATATTCGCGTACAGAAACCGTGGGGTGTGTGTGTTGCCTCAGTACTTCAGTACTTTGACCTACCCCAAGTTAACCACTTAAACCCTATATACTTTGTTGACCAGGGTCCCCCAGGAGTCTATACATGGGCCCCAGGGGTCTTTTTTCCCCTCAAGACCAAATCTCTTTGCTGAAAAATAGCAGATCTACAGGCTCACAAAGCGCCGCAATGTTCGCCTATTATGACGTGCCCAGAATAGGGACGCAAGGGTTCATGTGGTTAACTACGCAGGCCAGACAGTTGCACACACCACTGAGATACATAATGCAAAAGCCAGCAGTAAAAGCTTGGCATGAATTTCAAAGAGTATATACAAGCCTCATGGTCTGAATGACGCATACGGCATAGAACGGGAGGCTAACCACACTGACACATGAGAAAAATGAGAACGAATATATATTATACATTGAATACTTTTTACTATACTATATTATTTTATGGTTTTGAGACTACCGTTACTCATCAATGGATTTTGGCCACACAGCAGCTCTTCCAGAAAGCTGCGCTTATAAATTGTGCTGCATTAAACGCAGAAGAACAAAAGAAAAAGTGTATCAAAGTAATTCTAGTTTGTTACTGTGGATGCCATTACGTATTTTCTCCTTGCAGTACAATGTTTGAGATGCTTTTCCATGTAATTTATAAGAACTCTCGGAGAGATAGATGCATCTATACACACATAATTTGGACTGAACAGTTAAAACACCAGATGGTCAGATCTATCTCAAGGAGAGAAAGTCCCGGTGAAAACAATATGACTGAACCAACACAGAGTCTGAGGTCTGCCGCAACAGTCTTGTTCCAAACAAAAAAAGAAAAGAAAGAAAAAAAAGATTCCCAGACTTGGATGGACAAAAGGGGGAAATATCAACTTGCCATGATAACGACAGCGGCCAAGGCACGCAGCTGTGTTCTTCTGTTGAAAAATAGAATACCACTCGCATAATAATTTTGGCCTAGGAGCACAGTCCCTGTCCTTGTGACACACCTACCTACATGTGTATACATATGGAGTGTTGGGACAGGCAGGAGAGCTGTTACCTGCTTAAGATGGACAGATATCTGTTGGCTATTGTAGGAAGCAAACCAGCGACGTAGTTCACGTGGACCCCTTGAAAACGAGATGCTGCATCTCAAGGGGCTTATCCTCTAGTGAAGTTTCAAAATAAATAAATAAAATGTGTTAATCTCTAAAACCGCCGGGCTGCCCAGTTGCAGCACATGTTGGATGAAAAAATATCAGCATCATGTAGTAGAAAGAGTCTAAGAGATGGTGGCAGTGGTGATGGCGATGGGGGGTGGGGGTTGGATGGAGCGGAAAGGACCCCCCCCCGGTGAGATGAGAGGGGACATGACCCCTCATCTTGCGAGTACGAGGAAGTAGGAGGGAGATTGAGAAAGACAGGCACAAAGAGAGAGACTGCCACATACATATCTAACATTCCAATAATTCTCATTCCTATCTACAGACTCCACCCCTCCTCTCTCATCTACCCCAGGGGACACCGCATGGAACTATGTGCTGCAGAGCACGATAACCACTGCTCCAAGTTATACGTGCACGTGCGTATTTTGGATAGATGTTATCAGACTCTCCAACTCAAAGAGATATCAGACATTATGACATTTAGAATCTTTCTCCCTTTTCTCCCATTGGACACTTGTCACATAAAGGGGGGGGGAATATTTATCAAGCGTCCTTCAGTTGTCCCAAAATACTCATCAATATGCAAATGCACGGAGAGGACAAAAGGCATATTTCAGGGGATCGCAGTAGTAGGCAAAACCAAGTGATGTTTCGGTCACTCTGACTTTCTATCACTTTGTTTGATTGTCCGTGTTAAAAGAATGTCACGAAACAGAACCACCTCCGGGCAGAAAACCTGCGGTCAAGGAAATACATAGTGAAGTAAAATTTTAAGTGAAACTCACCAAGACGTTCAAACTGAAAGTTTGAGCATTGATGGAAATCTATGCCATGTTAAAAGCAAGATAGGAACCTGTTTAATAACGACATGGCTCCCATGTTGAACTCAGACTTCATGTCAGTTCGGTATATGACATCAGTTACATATGACGTGTCTATGATGTATGACTCCATTACTTAGCCAATGCAATGAACATGCACTTCCTATATAAAAATAAAAACATACAGGGGGAAAAAATCCATCTCTGCCAGGCCAACAGACGGGAGGTTGAGATATTGTTTTCGCCCCTTGTCCATGTGTGTATCTGTCTGTCTGTTAGTGCAGCTAATCTCGCAAACCGATTGGCGTCAAACTTGACATGAACACTCCCAGTAGGCCAAGGAAGACACGCCACCCCCCCAACATTTTTAAAAGTCTCATGGTGGCGCTCGTTGCTTTACTTAGCCCCTTACGTTGATGTCATATTACAGTATGTCACGAGGAAAACGTATCCGTTTCCATTAGAACTGAAAATTTGTGCTAACATTTAAACTGAAATAATTGTATAACATTATCAAAGTATTCTGTGGCACCCCTGGACTTCAGTCACGTCACGGCACCCACTTTGAGAAACCCTGCTATAGAGTGCACCTCCAAAAGCACTTTCACTTCTGCCCATAGGGGGCGCCGCAAATATGTACTGTAAGTGCCATTACCCACTGTAGCTTCCTTGGCTCCTGAAGGCAGCAACCCACAACTTAAGGCAGCTACATGCTACAAATTAATCCACCCACCCACCCCTCCGATGGCGTGTTCGTCGGAACCAAGAGGGACACAGGGTCAATCCTCAAAGGAGTATGATGGTGTCTTAGGCCCACACTTTGAAAACCTGTGAACTAAGGGATCCCAGAAGGACAGAAACAAAGACTTACAGTTGTGAAGGCCAGGAGTTCCTCCTCAGTTAGTCTGTGGACGGGGTTGTTCTTCTGGAAGTCAGTGCTAGAAGACAAGACACCGTAGTAAATACACAATAAGCACATTGTAAACGCACATATACACACCCCAAAAAATCATTAACGTATATATATATACACATTTTACACCGCACATGACCTACACATTTTGACATGACCTACACATATTGCACACTACAATACAATGCAAGTAGTAAGGAAATGCACGCCGGTTCTGAAATACTTTATTGATTGCAGTGAACCAACCCCCTTCCTGTACATCATAATGTTGTGACATATGATTTTATTCCCCAGTATTGATTTATTTAACGGTCAAGTGCTTTAGTTGATAAGGGCTGACGAGCCATCAGTGTTCTGGCCATTAGCCAGCATTGCCTGTGTTATGATGGAATGGCGTTTCATTGTCCCCCCGAGTCTGAAAGACCATTAATCTACATCACCAGCCCATCTGAGAAAGGGCCACGATTGATTTCACAGCAAATCGCGGTTGTTGTTTGCTTTGATAAAGAGTTTCAGCGTGGCCTAGCATTACCAAACCTATGTATCTGTATTTCCTACATGAATAGACACCGGTTAGTATGCATTTTTCCAATGAACATGCATGGGTAAACATGCACAAGTAAGTCGGAGAAAAGGCAATATTCCTTGATGTGCAAAAGTCATAATAATCCGGGTGTAGAAATTATGGAAAACTTTGAGGATGATTTGTCTATCAAGCACCATGTTTTACCTGCACACAAATCAAAACAAAATATAGCAAGTTAACCCGTTTTAAACCCTATACTTTGGTTTTGTCACCAGGAGGAGTAGGGGCATAACATGAAGGGCTATTAAAAGGTGTTCACGGGTGTGATTGTACATCAAATTGACGAAAATAACTCGTATAATATAATATAAATAATATCTACAAGCTCACAAAGCATCACAACGCGACACATTGTCAACATATTATGAGATGCCCGGAATAGGGACACTATAGGGTTCATGTGGTTAAGCCACTACAGCTCTAGATGGGAGCAGCTTGCACATCGTACAAAAGCTGTTGCAGGTACTGGCAGAGAGGTAGACTTTGGCTTTACGAGGAAGGCTTCCATCCAGACCAAAGAGGATTTGGATTTCAGGGAGATTAGGTGCAATAATAACCAGTGCTCCTTCGCAAAATTTGTTTATTATTTTTCCACTTAAATACAGTTAGTGCTGCGCGTAGCGTCTGCCAGGTGGACAAAGCATACGGCTCCTGTGGCGCTGCGGCCTTGGACCCAGGCCACACCTCATCCCCTTTCCACAGGCCCAGCCCCTGCCGTGCACTGCTGCTGCCTGGTCAACACACAATGAGTCCTGGAGACAGGACACAGGGAAGAAGGACAGGAGGCCCCGCAGAACGTATGGAGACAATTCTGGCTGATTCAAAAAGAAAGGAGCTGGATGGGGATGGAGATCTACAGTATATCATCAATGTGATTTCAAATCTATGGGAATGGGATTTATAAATTGTTGCATTTAAAGGACCAATCACTGGGGGGGAGGGGGGGTCTATATGGATGAAGACTACTTAATTACGGTGTGTGTGTGTGTGTGTGTGTGTGTGTGTGTGTGTGTGTGTGTGTGTGTGTGTGTGTGTGTGTGTGTGTGTTTTCAGGCGGGGTGGGGGGGGTAGTGTTTGTGGGGAAAGCCACAGAGTTCGCTGGGTTTGTCTTGGCACCCTGTGCTGATCTCAAATAGACATGGTCACATTACAGAGGAATTTCCAATATGATAAATTGCATGCAGAGCCAAACCAGTAAAAATATTTACAATTTCATTCCTTTTTGAACGTCTATTGTGGTTTCCTCTTTTTCCATAACATTCCTATCCATGCGGAGAAATCAAGCGACTGCACCTAGTTTTACTCGTCTAAGAACTTGGCTTTACTTTATTCTCTCCAAACCAAACGGTTAAAGCACGGAAGCCCATCATTATGGAGTGAAGTCCAATTGGCTAGGTCGCAGGTTTTCAAAGGGGGTAGGGGTCATTGGACAGGAGAGGAAAATGAGGTGGGGTTCCATAACAACAAAAATATATAAAACATAACATTTCAATTCACATTCAATTCATAAGAGTATTGTCCTATTCAACCACTTTCAATCTGCCATGTCATTATTGACAACAAAAAAAATGCAGATCTACAAACTAATAAGCTAAGGATAATTCATAGGCTTTAGTGAAACTTTCACTGATGAATTAAGACTTGCTGAGAGAAGGAATACGAGATGTAGAGAAGGAGATATATGAATATGACCAATTCGACTCCAACCGTGATTTGATGATTGCATGACTGGGTGTAATTGGATGCCAGCACTGTGCCATGGTCCCATAATCAGTAGGTGGAAGAAACAGGTAAGCCCTCAGGCAAGGCTTATCAACCTCTGACTACTTTGATAGAGAAACACAGTCCAACAGCTGGATGAGAGGAAGCCTTTCCCGTGTCAGAACATGTATTGCAGGTGATTTTAAACCATTTAAGTTCACGTCAAGAGAAATATGCATAAATACATGTAGACTAGAGAATTTGATGAGCGATGAATGATGGTCTGAAGAAGGAAGATATTCTGAGGAAGATATTCAGTATGTCCAGGAAGCGACGGCCAAGCCCTCGCAATCTCTAAAGACAAAGGGAGATTCCAGACAAGGTCACATTCCCTGAGCTCAGAGAAGCACTGTGAAGTCCGCTCTCTGATCTTTTAGACTGGGGATTCTTAAACTTTTCAAGCCTAGGGCCAAAATTCTACAATAAATAAGCTTTATCTTGGGACATCAGCCCATCATAACAAAGTGTTGTTGTTGTGAGGCAGGGTGAGGGTTGCAACAAATTTTCATTCCCTGATACATAGTTTAGGAAATGCTTTTTTATCCCCGTGGAATGAGAGTGGAGACCAGAGAGATGATGATATCCTGTTGAGAATGTGAGAGCATCCCAGTGGAGCACACATTGTATTTATAATGCTGGGATAAAAGTGAAGGAGTTGGGACATCTTCGTTAACGTCTAACTCTAGAAAGAAATGGCATGGCTTCACGTGGAATTGTGGCTCTCAGGCTCCATACGTGGCCAGTCTGTGATGTCAGTGACCTACAGTATGACATACCCAGTATCTATGACGTTTTACTTCATTTGAGCAAGATTTCAAAGTTACGACTTCCCTTGACTTCCATATATCCTGCTCTATTATAATATCGGCAAGGACTTAGGGAGTGTGGTGCCCCCCACCGAGTCGTTCGGATATGCGGTTGTCCAGAACCGGACAGAAATACGACGATATGTCCATATTTAGGCATATATAGATATCCAATTGTCCAAAACCACTGATCCAACCGAATGCCCATATATGGGCATAATACTGACATCAGCTATCTCCATATATTAGCATAAAAGGGACATGGACAGACAGATAAAGAAAGATCTCCATACTGTATTTGCTTAAAAGGGACACAGGTAGACATACAGACACAGAGATCACCATATATGGGCACAAAAGGACAGACAAACGGGTACAACAGGAACTCTGACAAAGCCCCCGACACTATGACTCAAACATATCGTTGGATTGGCAGTGCGACGTAGGTGTTCGCTGCCCGAACCTCTAGTAATTTATAAATGCACACAATATGTCTGCCTATGCGCCCCCCATCTGCCTATGCGCCCCCCACGTATCTTGAGGCGTCTTTTGCAACATAGTAGGCCTAGCTGTTCATCGAGGCTCTTTACAAGGATGGAGGCGCATTTGGGATAAAAGAGAAAGCGTTTCGGACACGCAGAAAAACACTTTTATTTTTTGGCTGCTGAGCGGGGTCTGAGCGGAGCGAGAGGTGCGCAAATCAAGGTGAGCGACGGAGCGGGGGGGGGGGGGGGGGTGTCAACATGAGATAGACAGCATACTTAAGTATGTGCCGTATTGATCAGTATTGGATCGGAAGTGAAAAACCGTGATCGCAGCACCTCTAATTAACTTCATACTCCGTTGGTGTATCCCATAGAGTTAAAAATAATAGAGAGGGCACCCGAATTCTCCTCCCATCCACTTGCATTGAGTTGCTCACCCAGCGCATGGGCCTGTTTGAACCCTTCTTCCGGGTTGGAAATTTGGTGGGCGAGGCCTATTTGGGGCTCCAAACGCGTCACTTCTGTGACGCGTTTTGCGTCACAGAAGCGCGCAGCCCCGTGCGCAAGCTCGTGCGCATGCTCGTGAGTCGAGCCCATTGGTCGAAACCGTTTGCTCGTTCATGTGTTGAAGCCCCAGGCCTGCACTACCATGAATGGCCAGCATGTTCAATTGGCTTCAGTGAAACCACTGGGTTCTGGGGGCTTGGTGTATCCCCAAAGATCAGCAAGTCTGGAACAAATATAGGTCGATTCAAGGCAGCTGCCTTTTCAAGCCAGCTGCAAAAGGATTGGTGGAGGTACTAAGTCAGTCTACTGCCAGTGTGCACAAGACATTTTGCGCTTATTGGTCTAGCGGTTAGCAAGATTAGCTCTGGATCTCACACACACACACACACACACACACACACACACACACACACACACACACACACACACACACACACACACACACACACACACACACACACACACACACACACACACACACACACACACACACACACACCTCTATAAGACTGCTTCAGAATCTCTTTCCTACCAGTTTAAATATAAGCCTGGGCTATTATTAATTTAAGTTTTACAGATGACAGACATGAAATGTCTTCAATGCTGTGATAAACATGGAATAACAATTATATTTTCCTTGATATTAAAGGAGAAATAACAATCAAACTATGTACTGACCAAAATTCTAAGTATTTCCAAATGGGGCTATTATTTTTTTTAAGAGTGCAAATCATTCTCTCTGCGGGTTGTGAACTCTCTGCCATCATTACCACAAGGTTGTTGCTGAATTATTCGCTCGTTTCAGTTTGACAAACATTTAATTTTCAATCAATTAAAGTGACGTTGGGTGACTCCTGTCATTCAGTAGCCTGGTAAACCCTCCCGGTCACGGAATTCACATTTCATCTTCATTCAGCGGACCGCTGAATGAAGATGAAATATGAATGCTGCGATCAGGAGGGTTTACCAGGCTAGTCATTCAGTGCCGTGATCCAAGGCCACGTCAGAACCCGCGAGTCAGACAGCCAAATATAAATTCACGATCGAACATCTGTTTTTTTTGGTAAATTAATTTGGAGTGCTCATTGACAGCCCTAACGGATACTGAGTGCGGATTATAATGGTGGCGGCTGGCTGTGAAAGCATTCAGTTGCTGCTCTCGAACTCGGAATCATCTTACAGTGGCTACTGTGTGTGTGTGTGTGTGTGTGTGTGTGTGTGTGTGTGTGTGTGTGTGTGTGTGTGTTTGGAAGGGTGCTAAACACATTGCTCAAAAGCAGAATAACTGGTTCAATATTTTGTTTCACTGCATTTGTATCTTTTATTACTGCCCATATAAAATATGACCTTTTGTTGCAAAACTATATTATTTGCTATTTAACCCAAAGGCAGATGTCAACACAGACATTCAATCTGGCTATAACATCTCCTGAGCCAAGACTATCACCTTTACACTTACTACTACACTCATTTCCCCCAAAGGGATTCTAGACCAGATGCTGCTGCTACAGTACATGTGAGACAAGGTAGAAGTGTGTATAAGGAGACTGTGTGTGTGCGGGTGCGTGTGCGTGTGCGTGTGCGTGTGCGTGTGTGTGTGCGCGTGTGCGTGCGTGCGTGCGTGCAGTCTCTGTATTGCTATCATTGTGGGTACCCAAAATCACCACCAGGTTAGTAATAGCAGTCAAAGTCAAGTCACCTTTGAGGGAAAGGGTTATTTTCATGGTTAAGAAAGATTTTGAGAACTACGGATATAATTAGTAAAAGCTTCAGGTTGGGGCTAGGGGTTAGGATTAGGCATTTGGGGGTTAGGTTTACGATTGGGAATAGAGATTTCGGGTTAGGAATAAAAATGGTTTCTTTGAAACGAAAACCAGCATTCATCCATTTAGGATCTTGTTTTTATTCAAGTCTTATGGAACTCTTAAGGTCCTTACACACCGGGGCGAATTCTTCATGCGAATAAATACGTTTTTTTTTAAAACCTTATAAAGTCAATGCAAGCTTCCACATCAGTTTCGTCTTTTAATTATTCAGAACGAGTCAGAATTTTGCGTATATTCGCATTATCGCCCGGTGTGTAATGACCTTTAGGAACCAAAATGGCACAAAACTCGCTTTTGACGTCCCAAAATTGTGAGATTTACAGGTGTGTGTGTGTGTGTGTGTGTGTGTGTGTGTGTGTGTGTGTGTGTGTGTGTGTGTGTGTGTGTGTGTGTGTGTGTGTGTGTGTGTGTGTGTGTGTGTGTGTGTGTGTGTGTGTGTGTGTGTGAGTGAGTGAGTGAGTGAGTGAGTGAGTGAGAGAGAGAGAGAGAGAGAGAGATTTTGTAGTTTTAGTTTAGAGTAGTTGTGATTCTGCCACAAATCAAACACATCGCTTAATAATAATAAATAAAACAAAAGAAATACTGTAATTTGGAGGGGGAAAAAAAACCTCCTCAGTTTTACTCCATGGCTGCTTAAGCCAAAAGAGGGTTATGGGCAATGGCATGGGACCTTCCATGACAGAATTCTTCAGATACATGATTTCATTATCTACCATTAGTGACAGTGGATTTTTGTGTCCTTTTTTGCAACAAAAAAAAAAATTGTGCTATGCATGTTGCCCGCACACGCGCACACACACACACAACCGAATCCCCAACTCTTGAGACCATCTTCTTTAATCTATTCACAGCGAGCTGTCAATCCAGTTACAAACCGCGGCCTCTGTGTAATTATGTTTGCTAATTATTCTACACCAGCCTCTTAAAGGCATCGAGGCACGGTGGCGACCTTTTTAATAACAAGCCCTTAGTACGCACTTCACCACACGCTCCATTAAGGAGGCATGGCCCTGAAGAATGACAGGAAAAACTGGAGTGCTGAGGCAGAACGCAGATGCGGACTCTTCATCAGTGCGCGGCAATGTACAGTATAGTGCCTGGCCGCCCGCTGTGGCTAGCAGTACTCTTGAGGGGCCGTGTGTGTGTGTGTGTGTGTATCAGTGTGCAGAGATAGAAAATGATGTGCCAAAGAGGTTGTTTAGTGATAGAACACTTTTAGCCGTATTTCATACCTAGGCTACTCGAAACTAGCTCACATGTGACATCGTGATGCGTTGTGAGCAACAATTTTAGTACGTTCAAAAAAATATATAATCCCCAAAATAGGTACGCCAGGGTGAAAGTGGTTACGGACGAATGGCAGTGGTACAGAGAGACAGTGGTGACGGAGCAGTTTGGTTAAGATAACCGAGAGCGACAGGAGAGAGAGGAGGACCGGAAAGGTAAGTCCACACGACTGAGAGAGCATGTGGAGACGAGACAAAAAAACACAAAGAGTTCAGGTGGAAGAAAAGGGGGAGCAGAATCGGGGTTGCAGCAGGATAGATGAATAGATAAGCATGCAACAGAAGAGGCCAGGTGTTAGAGAGAGAGAGAGAGCGTGCACGCTCACCAGAGTGAGAGAGAGAGAGAGAGAACCACCCACCTAGTTCAAGAAGGCAGACAAGCCTGTCGTGGATCACTCAGCAGCAAACACAATACGTGCTACAGACGCCTCTAGTCTAGGCCCTGGCTTTTCATCTGCCCTCAGAACTGGCTCATTCACCTTTCATTCACCCCCCCCCCCCCCCTGACTTCTTTACAGGGTCTTTCTACACCGCAGAGTGTCACAGTGATGGGACACACTTTCTCAAAGAGGGTTTGAGAAGCAAAGCACGCCCAAACACCAAGTGACCCTGTTATAAATGATTAAATTAAGAGGGCGGCCGTATAGCTTAGTGTGGGGGTAGAGAGGCTGTCGCTGGTTCGCCACTCTGCCCCGGTCACTATGACAGTGTGTCCCTCAACAAGACACATGACCGAGCGTTCAATATGACCGTCTAAGCAGCCATCAGCTAGCTGAAGCTGAAACTGAATTTCCTCCACAGGATTAGTAAGGTCTCTCCATTATTATTAAATATTAACGTTATTTTCGTAACTCGCTGTCAGAACAACTCCCATTGCAACAAATATATATTTTCTAAATTATTGAATTTCTTGATATTATTATATGTTGTTCCATGTAGCAATTCCTGCCTCTAATATGCAGGCGGGTTGACAAACCCAAAACAAAATACTGTGAAAAATCTGGTAAAATTACAACTTGACACAGGTCTAGATCAGTGTTGTGAGGCATTGTGAGGTTGTGAGCGGCTATTTTCACAATTATTGCCTCTTTCTTATATTATTTGACATTTTGGCCAATGTATGATCCGTTTTTATAGTATAGTTTGTTGATTACTTTTGATGCAATAATGTTGAGAACCACAGGTTGAGAGCCACTGGTCTAGAAGATCACTCCAAAATCGCAAAATCGTTCTCATTTTTCACCTTTTTCGTGTTCCCCCTAGCTTCACTGCATCCCTCCCCTCTCCCCTGTCTCTGCCTGCAGCAGACACATCTCAGCATCTGTCACAAGGATCCTGGACGTGAGACAGGGATCCACAGTACTCTGTGAACTCAGCATTCCTCAGACTCTCCTCTGAGGACGCAAGAGGAACGACAGATTGGGGAGGAAGGGAAGAGAAACGGAACGCTTCAAAGAGGGAGAGGGGATGGATGGGGCAGACGACATGAGAGAAAATAGAATATTTCAAAGATAAGTTATTTGACGCCTCTAGATCAGAATACGCAGCATTGATGACTACAATGACTATAATCCCTGGTGTGGTTGCAAGGCAAGGCAAGCAGCTTAGAACAGAAAGGCAAGAGCAGCTCCAGGAGCATAGAGCGTCATTCCTTCGTAAAAACGGACAACGAAAGGAACATTGAAAGAGAGGCAACCTACAATGCACTAAAACAACTAGAACTCTAGACAGGTCAGAAAGGGTGCCGCCTAGTCACAAGAATAATGAAATCTGTAGCCAGACGGATGGACAGATTGATTATTATAGGGCTCCTGCATAGCCTAATAAAAGTCCCCTATGAAGATGAAGATATATCCGGTGATATACTGGTAAGATCCATATAGTTTATATGGAGACAAAGAGTGCAGTTGACAAAATAAAAGAGGAGTTTAGCAAGATTTGCTGGTAAAGTTCTTAACTTCATCTGCATGTCTTTTTCTCTTTCTTGTGAATGTGGACCCTTCCAAAAACACTGCAAAAACTATAATCGTAAAAGACCCTTTGGCTGGTTCCCCTGACAAGTTGACGTTCATAAAATGAAGCTGTAACATGTGCAAAACGCAGATTTAAATAAATAAATAAAAAGCCCTGTGATAAAAGTATATACACATATATACACACACACACACACACACACACACACACACACACACACACACACACACACACACTTTCCAGCTGTGACAGGGTCGGGAGAGAAAGTAAAGCTTTGAACTACTGTTGTCAATCACCCCCCAGAAGTCCTTCCCTGGGGGGTCTAATCACCTCCTCTTCTTCTGACCCTCATTTGACCTTTCCGTTAACTCTCCAGGGGTAACAATCATCGGCTCCTTTTGACTGACAATTGTAGAGAATTAAATATTGTCTTATGGCATGTTTAATAAGTGTTTTTTATTAGCATGCATATTTGAGGGTTTGAAGTCCATCTTCTGATAGTGGAGATCATATAAAAATATTAATTAAATGCATTTGATTCTACAAAGGTCTAAATGAATTTCTATAAATACAGCAAGATAGCAGGAAAATTCAGCTTGAAGGTTTATAGCTGTTTTAGAGTATCCATTGATTAGGGTTATATCAACATACATATTCTGGGAGGAACATTAGTAGGGTTGGGATCCGGAACTGGAGGAATCAGAGGAACCGGATCCAACATTGAGGAGCCGGAATGGGCTTTCGGAAGCGGTTTTTAATCACACTGTCAGAGCTGGCATGTGGCCTTCACTTCTGCTATACGATTGGACGATTCACTTATCTCCCGATTCGATACGATCTCGATACCTCGGGTGCCGATTCGATTTATATTGAGATTCTTAACACATTGAGTGCCAGGTATTATCATCCAAATCATCCTCTGAGTGCCAGCGTTTCTTACCGTGTCTTGGCGATGTTTAGACCGCTGCAGAAGCTACAACGAGGACCTGGATGTCAAAAAAAAGTATCCGGGCGATGGGGTAGGGGTCCGTCCATCGTCTGGAACAATAACATTTCTACCGCGATCCGCCATTTTAGAGCGATCGGCCATTGAGAAAATGGCTGGTTTTCACCACAAAAAAAAGATATGGAGATGGTGTATCTATCTACGATATGGAGTAGAAGTGTTTTTCTCAAGATCCTATCATTGGGGCGGATTTTTGGGGGATGACGTCACATCCGTCCATATCTTTTTACAGTGTCCTAGGATCATTCCTAAGTTGTGTTAGAGCGCCGCCTTGTGGAATTTTCCCACAAAAAAATTTTTTATGGCACTCGACGGGTGTATTTGCAAAAACAAGGATATACTTTTTTGGCACCCAATGTGTTAATTATATTGCGATTCTGCGATTCAACGATTGTCGCGATTCAATATTGCGATTTTCCCCCCAGTCACTTTGCTTTTTTTTACACTAGGCATAGCGGAATCCCCATTTGCTTAACTCACATACAATGAGGAAAAAGTCACGAGATATAGCCTCGCCGCTGCAATCTGCTGGATGAAAGTGGTAACTTATTTCACCTCATAAATATCGCGTTTACAGTTAGAATCTTTTTTTTTTTCCTTTAGTGAATCGACCACCATAACCATTGGAACCCCTATAGGAATTGTTAAAGGGAACCGTTAAGGAATTGGAACCATTAAGAGGGAATCGATACCCTATACCAGGGGTGTCAAACTCATTTTGGGGTTGGGGCCAGATTGGTCAAATGGTGACTTGAGGTGGGCCGGAACCAGTTGCGGACGCACATGCGCGCTCACACGCACTCAGACACATGCTACTAACTATGCATATCACTTTTTTTTTTATGTATTAAGAAGAATAGCTACTTTAATTATTGACATTAAAAACAAACAATGCAATTTGTAATAATAATAATAATAATAATAATAATAATAATAATAATAATAATGATAATAATAATAAACCATTTTAAGTAGAATAATTCAATTTGAAGTTAAACAATACCTGGTAATGTGTGTGGGTGGTTAAATAATTAGATTTATAGAACAACAGTGGTGTAAAGTAACTAATTACATTTACTCAAGTACTGCAACTAAGATTTGACGTATTTTTACTTTACTAGAGTATTTCCAATTTCCAGTACTTTTACTTCTACTCCACTACATCTCAGTCACTGCTGTGACATAACAGTATATCACTTTAAAAATGTTTTATGAAGATTAGCTACTTTAATTATTGACATTAAAAACAAACAATGCAATTTGTGATAATAATAATAATAATAATAATAATAATAATTGTAATAATAATAATAATGATAATAATAATAATAAACCATTTTAAAGATTTGACGTATTTTTACTTTACTAGAGTATTTCCAATTTCCATTACTTTTACTTCTACTCCACTACATCTCACTTATCATAACTATAATCCATATTTAGATCAGTTATTTAAAACTAAAGTTTATTTATTGTGTAGAATTATTTATTTACTATTGTGTAGTAATATAATACAATATGTCTCAAAACATTAGCATGCCATACAGTTGAATTATTGCAAATTAAACTAGAAAAAGTGCTCCTCGGAGCACAGGTCTCCGCCAGGTCAGGTAGGCTATTTTGGCCTCCTGGTGGCGCTATAATAGGCCAATGTGAAAAGTGTGCCATTTATTCCTAGGCCGTGCACGGCAATCGGACACTGCATGCATGATTTGAGGCATTTTGTTCTAAAAATTTGTTTTACTAAATTTGACCTGCTGGTGGCGCTATAACAGAAACACACACACACACAGAGAAAGACTGGTGACGCGAGGTTACACACACACACGCACACACACACACGCACACACGCACACGCACACGCACACACACACACACACACACACACACACACACACACACACACACACACTCAAAGTCAAGCGTTCACAGCTGGTGTTAATTATTTTGCCCTACAAACTATAGTTGACTAACCTACGAATGTTACACCCTCTGACAAGTGGATTCTAGTTCAAGATGAGAACAGTTACAAAGGAAGGCTATTCCTTTCTCACTACCTTCAGTTGAGACGCTGCTGTGTGAGGGGGGCGGGGTGAGGGGAGAAATGCAGCCACTCTACTCCTCAGACGAGAGACGCAACGGATATATACTTCTCCATACAACGGTGTTTTACCGGATTTGTGATGCTGTTGAAAAAGCGCTCTCCAGTAGCCTACAGGTAGAGTTGAATGGTGATGGTCCTCTGTATGTTAATGACCTTGGCTGTGGCTTCACGGCTTGGCCATTGTTCTCATAGAACAAGTTTGTCCAGTATTCAGACCCACTGACCAGGCAGCCTAAGAAGCTGCTGGGCGCTGCCGTTTTTTTCTGCCTTTTTTTTTCTCTCTTTTTTTTTTTTTCATTAGAGGTAGTATTAAATGGCGTTTTCTCAAATCACCTCGCGGGCCAGATTTGACGACGTCGCGGGCCACAAACGGCCCGCGAAACACCAGTTTGACATGGCTGCCCTATACATTTCAGACCATTAATTGTGCAGAAAATTAAAAAAGTTTTCACTTTGTGCCGCGCTGCGAGCTTGTACATCTATTTTTGAACATTTTTGAAAAAATCTTGAAAGTGTTTGAACTACTGATTTAGAAGGCATTTGTAGAATCGGCCTCAGGTCTTAATGGGTTACATGCTCATTCCACATCACAACAATTTATTTATACACGGTATCTTCCAATATACCACAGTACACTGCATTTGACAGTATACATATTTTCCCTCTTTTAATGAAACATCTGGGGGGGGGGAAGTGTTTGAAACATGTGCATGCTTGTGTGTGTGTGTGTGTGTGTGTGTGTGTGTGTGTGTGTGTGTGTGTGTGTTGGGGGGGGGGGGGCTGTTAGCTGAAACTCATTTCTAACATTTTCATAGGGCTGTACTGAATGTCATTTTACGGCGTGGCTCTGCAGGAGGCTATCCGTCTAAGAGGGTCGATCTATGTGTCTGTGTATCCGGAGCTAATCTCTCAAACCGCTGGACCGATCAGGGCCAAATTTCTTTTGCACGCTGCCGGTAGACCACAGAAGTACCTCCACTCTTTTTTTCCCCCCTTCACATATGTGTGACGAGCTCATCACAAACCCAGGGTGAATGAGGGAACACGAGATAAGGACAGTTCAGTGAACAGCAGATTTATTGGCCTCGTAGCAAACAAAGAGTCTCTCGGCTCTCAGCCCGTGTGTAAACTGGAAATCATAAACTGCAGTCACTGAGTGACAGTAACACAAACTTAGAATGAACGGAGTCAACTGTCAAAAATAAATGCACACAGAGCGTGTGGTCTCAAGGCAGGACCCAGCCTCACTGCGAAAGAGAGCACTGCTGGATTAGTTCCTTTAAATACCACCCCTGTAATTGCCCTGAACTAATTACCTGATGTGCTGCAGGTGCGCCTGTGAGTTGGCAGAGCCACTCCTGCCTCCCCCGCTTGCAGATGGTACCTAGACCACGCCCCACTGCCACAATATGTTTTATACATTTTGAAATATTTTGAGGGTAACATATTTTATCATTAAAGTCAATGGTATACAACCACCACGAGGCTGATTTGAAAACTTAAGGGTGGAGTTCCTTCCTTGGCCTTTTGGCAATGAGCATGAAAAGTCTTGACGCTGATCGGTACAGCAGTCCTGGATGTCATATTCAAATTCGACCATAGGCCTAATATATCACATTTTGTTATTAACCTGATGTAGCCTGGGATGTTTCTCATGTTATTTTACCAGGCTTAAAAACACATCAGGAAAAGAGACAAGAGATAGACTTAAAGCGGAAAGCCTACTTTCAGGATAGGCTTACATAGTTGCATTTCAAACCGTTGCTTTTAAAGGTTCTATGACATTCATTTTCACTTTTTTTTTATTTTGTATGTTTTTTTGGGGGTTTTATGACCTCAATTACACCCAAAAAAATCTGAACTTTGAACATTCAGTGGATTTTCTGTGGTCTGGGGTTTTCTGAATAATTAGGCTGAAAAGTAATCTGAGCTTGGCCCTTCGGCAGTGAGGTCACAGCCGATTAATCCCGCCCACTCTCCTCCTTGCCCCTCCCCTATCCTTTCCTTTGGGGGGGCGGAGCAGAGGCGATGATTGACAGGCAAAATCCCTCACCAGCGACACCCGCAGACAAAGATTTCTTTTTTCATTGCAGTTGAAAAGGCTTTAGAAATGAGAGAGAAAAACACCTGCCATGGATCAATGGAGTGGAATTATTTTTTGTTAAAACTTTCTATACACGTTTGAAGGACCATGACAAAGACTTTCAATGTGTGGTAAAACTGAACGTCATGAAACCTTTAAAACAAGCTTGTAAATACTGTGTTTTCACTTAATTCTGTACTTTAACTTGAATTCTTGTTGAAACAGACAGCATTCTGTTTTAGTAAGCTACAGAGGTGTACGGCTCCTGTAGTTCTACTATTTCGCTGATCAACGATGCTGCAGCAGTTCCTTTGATCGTTGTCTCACGACAAAATAAATGCGTTTGTGACCGTGATGTTTAATAAAAGCATACCCTATAATTTATTCACGCATGAGCAGTGCTGTGTCCAGTGTCCACTTGTGTTGTGGCGGGATCTCTTGGCGCCGATATCGCAGCAACAGAACCAACAGAACACATCTTTCTACATTTTTTAACTCAAATCTTTGCTTCTGGCGGTCCCTGACACAATAATTTGAGATAGGGGTCCGCGGCCAAATACATATAATTTTGGGGGTCCTTGACATTAAAAAGTTTGATAACCACTGATATAGCAACATACATTTTTCAGAAAACTGTTTAAAGACATTTATAGAATCATCATCATATATCATTTGTTGTACAATGAACAACAGCAATTGCCGATCTACAGGCTCACAATGCATCGTGGCATGTTATGAGCTTGTAGATCGTCTATTTTAGCTATTTTTAAGTTGATCTTTACACTATGGGTTGATTGTTACACTCTCAGAGTAAAATTAACACTAAGGATTTGACTGTAGTGTGTACACTGGTTTGAGTAGTTTTTGGTATAAAGGAGTGCCATTTGTTTCTTGATCTACTTCTAGCCCTGGTCTTGGGACCATTTATTAATTAAGGCCTTTACCAGACACTATTATCCAGAGCGAATTGCAAGTGCAAGATTAGAGTAAAAGGCATGAACACTAGTCTACAAAAGACAGGGTAAATGGTCACAGTAAGTAGAGGCCAAAGAAAAACAATTAAGAAACTAGGAAAACAGGTACACATCAAACCTTAAAAAACATATCTAAATACTGAATCAAGCAACTTAAAAACTGTATGTGGGGTGCTCACAAAAGCCTGAGTAGACGTTAAATTGATCCCAAACATGTTTGGAAGTGAAATATCCCTTTAACGCTGATTTAATTGAGTTGTTTGCTAGATCTAATGGATGCTGAAACTGCTAAAGGGAAAGTTATCCTTTTTTGTTTTGTTTTATATCTTCAAGGCCCTAGGGCCGGATTAGCAGGGCCGGATTAGCACTATGTGGTGCCCCAGGGCGACCTCGAGTTGAAGTGCCCCTCGCGCGCCCGCCCGCGAAGCTCGCGCGAAAAATTGGCGTATTTTGTTAGTTTCTTTTCGATTTCTGGTTACTTTATTTCGGTTTTAGGGTTAGGGTTATGTTATAGGGGTTTTTTTTTTGTTTTTTTTTGGGTGCCCCCATTGGCTGGTGCCCCAGGGCACTCGCCCCCAACGGCCTATGGGTAATCCGGCCCTGCCTAGGGATAATTTCTGTTGACATTTTAGAGAGATAAATCCGTTACTGTTCTCAAAAACCATCCAAAGTTCTCCAAGACGTTTCATTCATTTTCTACTTTTTCTATAGCTGTATTCTCCAAACCGGTAAAACTAGCCTATATCCCTAGGGTCCTGTTAAGAGTTTTGTGCAGTGCTATAGTACTCTAACTAGACACCCAGGATGAGGGCCTGTTAGTTTTGTGCAGCACTATAGTACTCTAACTCAGTGGTTCTCAACCTTTTCAGGCTGTGACCCCCAAAACAATCATTATGTGAACTGGAGACCCCCCAAAATAATCATAATTGAACTGGGAACCCCCCACCCTGACAAGCACTTGGAATTGTAGGAGTTGAGGCATTACATTTAGTTTGACTCGGTTCCACAGATAAATATTGTGAAAATAGCAGATCTACAAGCTCACAACGCCTCGCAACGCTTGTAGATCGTCTATTTTCAAAATTTGTGCCTCTTATATTATTTGAAAATTTGGCCAATGTTTGACTAGTTTTTATTGTATAGTTTGTTGATTACTTTTGATGTAGTAATTATTTTTTTAGGTATTAAAAAGGTCTTAAAAGTCCTTAAATTGTTACTTAACCGTCATCTGGGGACCCCCCAAAATCATGTGGGGACCCACAGGTTGAGAAACACTGCTCTAACTAGACACCCAGGATAAGGGCCTGTTATTGTTTTGTGCAGTATGATACTGCTCTTACCAGACACCCAGGATGAGGGCCTGCTCCTCGGCGCTGAGATCTGGCAGCAGGTACTGATCTGGCTCAGCAAGGTTGATCTGGTTCAGCACTGTTTCATCAGATAGTTCAAGGTCCTAGAAAAATAAAAAATCAGCACATACAGTAAATATACACATACAGTAGTACACACACACAGGCAGCCATAACCATTATGAATAAAGGGGAAAAAAACATGCGAGGTACTTCTCTTAGATGCTTTCACAACTCTAACTCTCTAATTAATCTACACCGTGGAGACTGGGGTTCGATTCCTCTGCGGTGCCTCTGGCTTAGCCATTAACATGATGCGGGCCATGTTGCAGGTGGGAAGCCGGCAGGGCAGGGTGACCTCTGTCGCTACACTAGCAACTCCTACAGTAAGGGTCCCGAAACTTTTCAGGCCGCGACCGCCCAGAATAATCATATTTGAACTGGGGACCTCCCAAAATAATCATATTTGAACTGGGGACCCCCCCCAAAAGATCATATTTGAACTGCCCCCCCACACACACTCTCACAAGCACTTGGAATTGTAGGAGTTGAGGTATTACATTTAGTTCGACTCGACTCCACAAAATAGCCGAACTACAAGCTCACAACGCAGGCACTGTTGCACGGATTTAATAAAACTGGGTGAAAGAGGTGAATCCTTTGCAGATGACGAATACACAATTGTTAATTTGTTCTTAGTGATTGAGTGGTGGACATCTAGGCAGAAACAGAATCATCAGTGTGGTACACTCAAATACTTGAAAAAGTCAGCAAGGTCGAAACATCTTATATTGCCGCTGTGCTGTGAATAAAATTGGAGCTTTTAAAGTGAGTTGCGAGCCCCCTTCTTGTTTTTCATGATTCTGTTTTTGCAGTTTGGCTCAGCACCAAGAAACAGAGGATATGCGTTATTTTTTCTTTGAACACTCAAATACCAAACAACTTTACTGTACTTTTCGTAACAAGCAGTGGTCCAGCTGAAACACAACCTCTGTTGCAGCCATTGCTTTGTCTCGTAAACAAGCAACAATGTCAAAATGGTGTGAACGTTGTGAAAAACCACTTGGCTAAAGTAAACGTGTGGGGGGACTTGACTGCCAAGAACACCCAAGGAAAGCGGTTTTAAAAGAGTAGGATTTCTGAATACTGTGGTGGTCTCCTACTACTTGAGTTAACAATAATTGACAAAGTAGCAGAAGGCCAGGCCTGGCAATCACCATACACGCATCCCTACGTTGTATGAATAGTGAAAATATCTGATCTACGAGTTCACAATGCGTCCCATGTGAGCTTGTAGATCAGCTATTTTCTTTTTTCTTTTCTTTTTGTGCCTATAATGATAAGCCCATAATAGAGCTGTCAGGTTATAAGTGGTTAAGTATACCTGAGTTAAGCAGATATGATCATACTCAAATACAGGCACGCACATACTTTACAAAGCCACGTGCACACACACACTAACACTGAAACAGCTGTGACACGTAGACATTAGACAATACATCGGCTCCTGTTTTAGCTTGTAATTCTCCCCGTCACTCTCTCTCTGATGTTCCTCCCCTAATCGTTTTACCTCCGACTGCTTTCATTCACCAGCTGATAAAAGAGGCAGCCATCTGTGGCAAATCGCAAATCTGGTGCTTAATCCCAAATTGTATTCTTTAAAACATGGAGTGCTTCTTCATCGGCATTTGACTGACTCAATCTCCCTTCCTCAATGGTGCGGAACAGAATAATGCTCTTCAATAGGGCAGGAAGGAAATATAGGTCTAGCCCACATTCAAAAGCGTTTCTTAATTCCTATAGTGACCTACTGATTGACACAATGCTTTGTCTGCAGCTCAAGACTGAAGAGTTTGGTGATTGATTAAAGGAGACAGGCAGCCAAGGTTGTTTGTCGATGGAGCCGTTTAAGCAGTTGTGCAGAGAATGCACAGATATTCTATTAGGAATGTGACATCTTCTGCAGCAAACTTGACCATGGACTCACTTTTGCAGTTTAAAAGTTAGACAACAATATTCAATAGAAGCTTTTAACAGAGGCCATTTTGATGGATAAACAATGTAATAACATTGTCTGTGTTTGTTTTGGGTGTACTACGTGCGCATGGATAACTCCTGTCAAGTTAAAGCTACAATCCGGGACTTATTTGAATGAATAAAATGTTATTTTAACCAATCTGTACAGAAGAGTATGTTAATGCAACTACTGTAGCACATCTGCAGTTGAAGACGGTCTCCCTACTCTTCCATTGAGAAATGTTGACCCTGGTGTCAGGTAGGACACGGTTGGTTGTCAATTTGAATATTATTGAAGATATTTGAAGCAGAAGGTGCACTTGATTGGACACTAGATGAGCCATCACTTAATTGTAGTTTGAATATAATTACCCCTCTTTGTCTGGAGAGGGAGACTAGGGACATAAAACGTACGGATTGTAGCTTTAACTTCACAGTGGCACACAAGCACCTAAATGAAATATACCCAATTAACATTACTACCCTCAGCTGTATTTACCTGTCAAATGGCTGCTGTGAAAAGTGTTAAATACAATTATTTCGTAAAAAAAAAATCCTTAAAAATCCATTAAGGAAGAAAAAAGACAGAAGCTGTGACAATATGGCTTAGCACTAGGAAAGACCATTTTGGATCAGGCCATTTTGGGTCCATCATTACACTCTCAGAGTTTAAATTAACACTTTACTGTTACTGTTTAGGAGCATAGTAAGTATTGCATTGACAGACAGTGTGCTGAGACTCCTGATTGCTCAAGGGTCTTTCCCTACCAAGTATCGATGGTGGTTTTTGATTGGCCAGCGAGGGAGAGCATCTGTGCCTTTCCTTCCTCCTCCTCTTCTCTCATTCTGTCCATTCCAGACAGGCAGCCACTGAGCTCTGGCTAATGACAGACTTGATTGAGCCCATTTACTCCCTCTCCTCCAGTAATGAGGGCATTAGTGGTCTGAGCAGAGCACAAGGAGCTGGGCTGGATCCCAGCCACGGCTCAGAGACGGAGCGAGAGAGAGAGAGAGAGTCATTGGCCGGAGGCCAGCAATGTTTTGGGAGGTTTTGGAACATATACAAGGGGAAGAGGCCCATTTCTGTGGAGATGAGAGTCCATTTCCTGAATAACTTTTGTCCTTGGGTTTGTCCCTTCAGGTTCTTCGGGTTGATTGGATTAGGGTTGAATACCATAAATCACAATCACCTTCAATGGAACCGCATTTACCATATACGGTGTATATATATGGTATAATGCTTTCAGACCTTCACGAATGGTGCTTCAAGACATACAGAAGAGGGAGGCAGCTTTAGCGTTTTTAGCATTATTCTTCATCGCAAGCCTGTAGACTGTCTCTGCAACAGTAGGAGTTAAGTCTACGCACAACAAAAATCACCGATTTTCAACGTAACAATGGCGAGTGACGCCATTGTGCGACAAAGTACTGTATAAATAATGAATCAATCTTCTCAGTGTGACGAAAACTACCCCCACCACATTATTTCTGCTGTATTAGTCAAGCAGAGCCCTCGCAGCACTATTCTCCATGGGCGTGAGTCTTTTCACCTTTCAGAATAGTGCACAACAAGAAACCTACCTTGCACAAGCTATAGCTAGTCAAAGGCAAGGAAACCATGTGATAGTGTGTGTGCATTACAGATAGAACTCCAACATGGAATTATGCCCTTATGATTCAATTCCACACTTCTGATAAGAGCAGCTTGGGGGACAAAGAAAATAGATGCACCATGGCTGGGATGATGATTGGAACCCCAAGGATATAAGCACAATTTGCACAATTTACACACACACACACACACACACACACACACACACACACACACAGCTGTCAAAAGGTTCAAAGGAGTCAGCAGAAGAGAGATTGAGCGCCCAGGGATCCAAAATAGACCCTCTGTAGGAGTAAAGCAGTCGAGGGATGAAAGTTATGACAGAAGAAAGGAAGACAAATCAGAGTTGGAGAAGATGTAAAAATAATAATAAAATAACTAAAGACACTTTTACTGTCCCTTCATCTCCCATAGTCACTCTTCACTTCCAACATCTGGAAAACTTGCTGTATGCTGGTATGCATTTGTGTCGTGTCTGTGTGTGTGTGTGTGTGTGTGTGTGTGTGTGTGTGTGTGTGTGTGTGTGTGTGTGTGTGTGTGTGTGTGTGTGTGTGTGTGTGTGTGTGTGTGTGTGTAAACACTTCTGACCTCCCTCTGACCCACACAGTACCATGGGGGACTCCTGGCACTAGTCCCCCTAATCGGTACTTCATCATGAGGGGGGTGACATGGGTTGCACTCCAGGGTGTGAGTTTAACAGCTGGGTTCTGTCTGCGGCACACTGCCAGCCATGTATGTGGCTGGTGCCGAATACAAGGTCTGATATAGTGGACACTGGACATATTAAATATTTGCACATAAAATGCCATATATCATCATAGAGAGCGACTGAAAAAAAAGGGGAAATAGGTGTCCTCTGGCTGTATCCTCTGGTTGTTTTGAGGGACCAGCCAGGGAATGGGGCGGAGTCCAGTTGAAAGCTCTATACTGTACATACAGCATGTACTGTACATACAGTACATAAATACATACCATAAGTACAGTAAAGTCAAACCAACAAAAAACACAATGTTGGGAGCAACAACAATCACAGGGACCACATGCTAAACAACAAATACTGTAAATTGCAATAGTGGATGTTATTCCAAGGTCAGTTCATCTTGACTGTTGTACAAGGAGTGGATCCACCCGAGAGCACAGGACCATAAAACTATCAAGAGGAATGATAGGTGTGAGAAGCGTTGCCACTTGCCATCTAATCCAACGCCACACTTCGGCCGGGGGGGAAGGGGGGGGGGGGGGGGGGGGAACTGGTCACGGTGAAAAACTGAGGCCAGGAGAGCATGGAATTATGGTCCCTAAGTGACAACCATATTCTCAGTCATGACCTTCATATCCGTCAAGTCACAGTTTTATAGGAAGGAAGGAAGGAAGGAGCGAGAGAAAGAAGCAAGTGCTTCCCATAGAGTTATAATATATCTAGAGAACGGACTGCCCTGCCCCCACCTATTAATTTCAATGAAGTTGCTCACCCAGTGCATGAAGCACCCAAAAGTACCCTCTTCTTCCACATTTGAGCACCACATTTTGGTGCTCAAATGCGGAAGACTTGAGCACCGAGCAGGAGCACTAGGGTTTTAAACGGTAGAAGCATGCGCGCAGGAGAGTTTTAAATGCGGAAGTCTTGCAATCCTAGATTTGACCACCAGGCGACGACGGCAGCTTCACCGTTCTACCGCGGTACTGGGGGGTTGGTGCTTCCTCCATTGTCCATGACGCTGATTCATATATAAAAAAAAGCAGTTAACAACTGTTTACAACGGCATACGTAGTTTATATGTGGCTGTGTAAACAAACCCCATCAAACAACCCAAGCCGTGCTTATGAAACCCAAACCTATATCATGAGCCCTAACACCAGTCCAGCACCACAGCAAGCTTGACTGTATGCCTGAACATGGTTTGTAATGCCGGGCTGACCGGCCTCGTTTAAACCATGCCGTGCTGTGCCAAATCGTGCGCAGCATGGAAGCACAATAGGACCTGTTATCAACCGCACCCCATCGTGCTCGGAATGGTTCACTGCTACTGTGGAAAACAGTGTGATGGTTCCTTTCATTTCTAAGTGTCCTTGAATCCCATGAATCAAGATAAAGACCACAGTTGATTAAAAAAAAGGGGGGATGTGTGGTCTTCCACCACAGAACTGAGGGGGCGCCGATGGCTTAGGGATTAAGGCGCATACCACATATATAGGCTCTAAAGCAGCCTCACAGCGAGTTGCGTGTTCGATTCCCGAGCTTGACGGCCTTTGCTGCATGTAACTCCCTGTCTCTCTCTCCCCGTTTCCTGTCCGTCTCTACTGTACTATCCAAAATAAAAGGCAGAAAAAGAACCACCCTGAGGTCACATGGCTGTGTGAACTCACAGCATGGCTCCATGACTCCTTGGATTTAGAACAAAGATGTAGAGAGGAAATGTGTCCTGAGTGCAGTCTCCTCTCCTCACATCAAGCCAGTCTACGGCTGAGGAGCCTCGGAGTGGAGAGCAGGTAGTGTGAGTGTGAGTGTGTCTGTGTCTGTGTCTGTGTCTGTGTCTGTGTGTGTGTGTCTGTGTGTCTGTGTGTCTGTGTGTGTGTGTGTGTGTGTGTGTGTGTGTGTTTGTGTTTCTATCAATGACAGTAAAATGTAGTGGTTACTATTGTCTACTTAAGAGTAAATGTACATAAAAGTTATATTATTATTATATACAGTATGGGAGTAATATTTTTGCATTAAAGTGTGTGTGTGCGTGCGTGCTTGCCTGCATGTGTGTGCGTGCGTTCATGCTTGTGTGCGTGCTGGCGAGATTCAGTCTCAGCTGAACGCAGGGCTAACAAACTCCACCTGACCTCACCGATAGACCCAAATAGACACTCAAGAATGCACAATAAAATCTCCTCCAGTAACATTTAACAGTGAGGAGGGAGAGTGAGATGGAGTCAAGTGAAGCGAATGGGAAGCTTCCACTGAGCCAAGGAATAAACTCCAGATACCACCAGGATGACACCAGGAGTCCAGGGGTGGACATCCCCCTCTGCTGATGACACTGGGTATTACAAATCATTTGCCCCCACTGCACTGGGAAGAATAGGACAAGTTGCCCCCAACCCTCTTCAAGCCCTTGGTCAGACCCAGAATATTGCTGATATGTTACTAAACATTCCATTGAAAAAAGAGAAAGAAATAGAGATAGAAAAGCAAAGAAAATAAACTGACAAAGGAATTGACCATATTCACACAGTGGCCATTTTGCTCTTAATTAATGGCTGAATTTGCATGGCGTAAAAAAAAATAATTGACCAATACCACTAAACATAATAAAATCCAAGCAGCCCCTCGTCTTCATTATCATGTAATAAACAAAACCTAAGTTAACCGCCTAGGGCAGACACTTTTGAGGGGCAGCTGTGAAACACAGTGAGCAAATTTGCCCTAGTATGACCATAGCGTTAAGTAAAAGGAAAATGAAGTGAATATAGTCCATTGAGATTAACTACCTTTGGCAGGCTGGCGACTGGGGTAGGGGCTGGGCTCAGTTCACCGTCAGATTCCTCCAGAACGGCAGAATCCTCCTTACGCTTGACTTCTAGGATGAGCTGCGCCAAAAAGGTCTGCTGGAACCGGGTCCGCTTCCCGAGGGCGCCTGATTGGTCCAAACAGCAACGGTTATCTTTCTCCCAAAATTACCATTTCATTTGGCATAGCGTGACAATTCTTGCTTACACACTTCATACTTTATGCAAATGAATGTGCAAAGCTAGCATCAACCCATCATGTAACAATTTTACCTTCTTCCCAATAACTGACCATATTCACACAGCGGCCATTTTGCTCTTACTACATAATATACAGGGGTGGCTGTGTGGGCAAAATGACAATTATTAGCTATTCCAAAAATACAGACACTTTAGAGCTCAGACGAACCAGTCATCTTAATTGAATTCCTTCTGGGTTTCTTCCAACCACAGTGGATACACAGTATGCTGCCTTCTCATTCCATAATTGGTGTAGTTATAGTTTTCTTATTATTTTTTTATTTGATCAACTGGTGGGAGTTTAGGTATTATACCAATTCCCCCAATCATTTATAGTTCTCGTCACTGCTAACCCCTACTCTTGGTATTGGGGAGCCATGTTTGTAGACGGCTGATAAGCATGGAGTTGCCAGCCACTTCTTTTCACCTGACATTTTGGAGTTTCTGCGGGAGGGCGTAACGCATGTAGAGGAACATGCTATGCCTCCAAATTCTTCTCCCTGCTGAACAGGCCAGACAAACCTGTAGGTGTCACTAATACAGACAACACCCTTCCATGCCAGCTTCTGACCTAGGAACATGGCTATTGGGAGTGCCCGGACAAGCTGGAAGCACCATGGAGATATTGAACCCCAGGCTCTACATTGGTGGGCAAGAACTTTCCCCCTGCATCAACCGGACGTGGGTAAACGTTTTTTAATTATGTCTATTGCCCATCTCTTCTAACCAATAAACAAGCAACCACCTGTCCTGGTCCAAGTAATGACAGTGAGGTAGTTCTACCTACCGGTCAGGTTCATCTCCAGTCCAGACAGCTCCTGAGCCTTCTGGATGTGTGTCTTGGCGTGCTGGTATTCATAGTAGGACAGGCGGACATACACACACTCCAGGTGGAACTGGATGGCCAGGTTCCTGTGGCATCTGTCTGAGAACAGAGTCTCACACTTCAGCACTGCGGGAGGAGAAAAGGGGTGAAGACTTGTCAATAATCTATGGCACTGAAGAATGCAGAGTCTGACTGAACTTGAACTAAATGTCCTTTTGTAGACATTCAGGAACCTGGACTAGACGCTTGAGCTGCAATGCAGGGAAGGTTTCACTTTATGTCCCATTTTCACAGTGCATTACATTTAATTAAAAAATATATATAATTTCAAATAGACAAATAATAATTAAGACAATTAGCACTCTCTGGATCCTTTCAGCTGTATTATCTTGGTTGTCCTGCCAGCACTGTACGTAACCCGACTTCCTCTGCACTCCCCCCTGCAACAAAACAGCACAAACCACAGCGCCCTACCCTAGAATCCTACAGAACAGAGACCTTGACCGCAACACATTAAAAAGACAAGTAGATCTGAGATATGGAGGCGGCTACAGAAAGTGTAGTCTCCTATCATCTCTTGCTTAGCCTCCATCCCCACCCCACAATCTCAGTATTAGTCTGGTCTCGTCGCATGTTGTGGAGAGATAGTCCCTGGCTGAAAACAGGAGAAAAGAGAATGTGTATAATTCATGACAAGGAGTCATACACTCTCAACAGTCCCCCCTCCAATTCAACATTTATGAAAAATCTGTGGTCAGGGACTGATGGGGGGCCCTGTGCGCACTAGGTGACAGAGATTTACTCGTAATGCCTCTGTGTCACCTTCACCAAGCATGATTTCATGCCAGAGGAAAATTAGCTTCCTGCTGTTTTTTGACACGCGCACCGTGAAAGACGGAGGAAACACATTTTTCCACACACAAAAAATTAAGTACCATCAAAACCCCTTCCCCCGAGTGGAAATACACCCTGATAGCATGTACCCTGACAATAGTGAAAAGAATGAGTTGGGCTAGAGCAAAGGGAAGAAGAGCAGGGTGTCAGAGTGAGAGGTGCGAGACATTATCCAAAGTCACCTCGCAGGATGTAATGTGGACAGACAAACAAAACAGTGGCGTAGCCCCACACACCAGCGATGCGTGTCAGATTCAATTCCACTGCACCACCATGAGCTCAACACAGAGCCTTTCGCTCCTTACAGAGCACCGTGTTTGAGTCACCGTGGCACATGGCAGCAAATTAAAATGTTTTTGCATTGCTATAATGCTATTACACCGTGATACCTTTACGGCAACGCCTTCATGAGGTTTGCTGTCTTGAGTATTGTTGAATGATCGATATCAACTTGTATTCCCATTCTGTGCCAGTGCTGTGCTCTGATGAAAACAAGCTAATACACATGCCGGGGATGGAAATAAGACTCAAAGTCAATGCGTCGTCATGTTTTATTCATATCGCCCTTTGTCAACTCGAAAACACCGCTGGCTCCTACCTCGACCAGTGTTACTGACAGTTGCAGAGGAAAAATGGGATTGTACCAACAGAAGAAAAAGTTTAAATTAAAAACTTCTCCCATATCTGCATGGCTGATACAACAGTGCACTCGCCTTTCTCCTCATCTCCATAGAAAGAGGAGTATGCGGTCCTTTTCGCATTGGCTGCTGGTCTGGAATATGGATTGGGTTTGTTGTTATTATCCACCGCTTGCAAGGTCCTCCCACCCTTCACACTCTGTTAACCATCGCACAACAAAACACATTCACAACCCCCCCACCCACCCACACACACACCAAGAGTACTCTCAAACATGTTCCAATGCTCTTGATAAGGTCGATAATAATTAAAAACCAACCTTAAATGTTCGCTAATAACGACCCCACTGGCAGGTCCAAAACAATGAGAACGAAAATTGGCTCTTGAGTATGGGGGCCGTGAGGGTGTAAATTAGCTATTCTGTAGAAAAATACTGACTAAACCAATTAATCAAACACTATTATTCTGCTAAACATAAACAATGGATAATAAACTGATTGCATTTCTCCAGCGGAATGTGTGCCAGAGCCACAGTTAATGAAAGTAAGTAGGAAGTCCCTCCAAGTGGAATAGTAGGAAAATGGGGGGGAAAGCATCAATTTCTCTGGAGTAATCTCCTCACAGCTAGCAAAGCACCGCAGGTCTGCGTGTGTGGGAGGAGCCAGGGGGAACCTTTTGGCACGCAATCTGTCAACGCTGAGAGGTGTTAAACACACGAGAGCCACCCTCAGACACCTGTGTGTGTGTGTGTGTGTGTGTGTGTGTGTGTGTGTGTGTGTGTGTGTGTGTGTGTGTGTGTGTGTGTGTGTGTGTGTGTGCTCGCGTGCGGCACCTGCATTAGGAGGTGTTGCATGTTTTATGTCCTCTCAACCATCACCAGGGAACAAAGTGCAATCAACTGTTTAGCAGTACAATACAATAGTACAATGTTTCCCTTATAATTGTACAGGCATGGTGGGCGCGCCAGGTCAACGAGAGCCCCCACCAGGCCTTGTCGGACGTTCTGTTGAATATCCCAGTGATCTTACCATGTAGAGACTTTGGCTAATCGACAGTAAAGTCAGGCAAGTTTTATGGAGATCGGAAATGTATGAAAAAATTGCATAAAACAATATGCAAATTGGGCACTAAACCAGACATGGAAGTCAAAAACACATATTTTGAGAAAAGTAGTTGAATTTTGTATCGAAAAGAATCAACTCTTAAGGTGTCATTCTGTGGTAGTCATAGCTTGGCAGAGCCCACAGAACACTTGGCAGTATAGTCCTAATATTAAAAAAAAGTAATTGGTAAATGTATCGGTGTGGTGTGTAGTATTTATATTACCTCCACCGAGGTGGTAATGTTTTCTACAGTATGTCTGTCTATTATCTTAAGCAGTTGTGAACGGATTTATGCAAAACTTGGTCCTGGGCCAAGGAAGAAATTATGATCTTTTCACGCTGATTAGTCAAAAGCACACTGTGTCCCTCACTCGTCGAACTCGAGGGGACACAATGTTCTAACAAAGAAGTAGCCTAATTATCTTGGTTTTATTTTTTGTGCTTATTTTCCTTTGGTTTTCAGACATGCCTCTTGTGTTTTTAATTTGAAATATTTTCATGATGAACCTGGACACTTCGAGCCGACTCAGGTTAACAGGTAAAAATTTCATTCAGGACTAAAAGTATTTTTTTTCATTGGCTAATGTTGACCCTGATACGAACTCTACAGTTTTTAATCAAGGCACCTCATCTTGTGATTATTATTCAGAAGATTATTTAAAGTCTATCTGCGTAGATAAAAATATTAGCAATGAAAACTGCTTTTCTTTGTTTCATAAAAATATTCGCAGTTTAAATAATCCCCAAAATAATGCAAATCTTAATAACTATCTTGACATACTCCCCATAAACTTTACGGTTATTGAATTGATTGAAAAATGGTTGGACAGAGATAAAGTAAATAGGGTTTTTTATTAATAACTATAATCACCACCCGAGCTATAGAACCGAGCGAGGGGGAGGTGGTGTGTCTCTCTTTGTTAAAGAGGGCATCCAATTCTCCCCACGCAACAATCTCGCTGCTTTAATTGGATTCCGGTGTTTTATCTTGTACCTCAATCAGTTAGAGTAGGCCTAAACCACAGCAATGATCTATCCATAGTAAATTGGGATGAGGTCATAAACGAACATGAAACCCAAGCTGCATACAACATCTTCCATGGTATATATTTTAAACTTTTTGAAAGTTCTATGATAATACATTTTCGGAATCACAGAACGACATGAAATCCACAAGGAAGATTATTAATGAACTTCAACTGTGTGTGTGTGTGTGTGTGTGTGTGTGTGTGTGTGTGTGTGTGTGTGTGTGTGTGTGTGTGTGTATATATATACAATATGTAAGTATGTGTATGTATATATAGTCATATTTCTATTTGTTATGGATAATATGTGCCTTTATTCATACAGAATATTCCTCACATAAATCAATAAATCTATATTTCCAATAACTATTATAATTTTACATGATTATAGCACTATCTGCTACTACTACGGTTATTATTGGTATTGTTATTATCAGTATTTTGTATTATTATCATCACTATAACTATTTTATAATTTTTATTTATTGACATTTCTATATTCGTTATTATTATTATTGTTGTTGTTGTAGAATATTCCCCATCTTCATTGACACCTTAGTTTCTAAGCTTAAATTATAGCTTTTAGGAAGGCCATCCGACAAGCCCTTCAGTTTTTTTTTGGCTTTTCCATATAAAAGTATAGTTTTTTTCCCCATTTTTGTTTTTATCACAGGTTCTAAAAATGTATGTGCAAATAAACTAAACTAAACTAAAAGGACACGTTTATTTTGTTTATTCTATTATTTCTGTAATTATTGGTTATTGTTGTGATATTGTTTTGTATGTACTCATTGACTGCCAAGGACGAGAATTTACGAGAATTCGTCCAAACGCCCACACCGCCAAGGACGAGATTCGACGAGAATTAGTTGTTTTATAGTTTAATAAAAGATCGCGCTGTTCTCTATCACCCGAGTGACCACTTTCACTTTCTACTGACACGGATCCAGAAATAATGTCATCCGAAGATTTCCGCCTCCATCCACATCCTGTTTAGCGTTTTCATGAAAGCAGCTGTGTCTTGAGTTAACTTTTTTTTTCATTGCATTCGGCGAGACATAGTATTTTCAACGTGCTCTAACAAAGGAAGGGACGGTTATAAAATGTTTTCCTCTGGACGACTTTTGGATCCCCTTTGTGTTTATTAACGGTCTGACGAGCAATCATAATGGATATAAATGTTCTGTGGCCAGTTGGGGATGTGGGAAAGACGTGCATTTTTGGCGGAAGATGCTGTTATCGGCATGCTTGCGATGATTTAGAGGTGTCACATCCGCTTTATCGCTTGATCATTTTCAGAGCTTCCGTGCTCCAGACTGTATGAGGGAAGCATTGGAAATTGTGGGAGGCAATAGCCTGTCGCTGTCCATTGGCCATGGTGCTGAACCATTCACCAGTCGATGCATGCAGAGAGATCTATGCTGCCTTGCTTTGTCCTTTGTATTGCTACTGGCAAACGGCTTTCATTTACTCTATTCTTGCACTTGTATAGTTAGTCGTTCTGGATAAAAGCATCTGCTAAATGCCTAAATTGTAATCGTAAATTGTATGAAGTTACAGTTACATCAGCTAACAGTAGCACCAAAACACTGTATGTGCTCTATTGAGCATATTTCACAGTTTTGAGACGCCTTTATCCGAAAGTCCTTAGCAATGTTCAAAAGCAAAAAACGCAGGCAAAACCCCCCAAAAGAAACACATTTCCAAAGCACCAAAATGCCCAATGTTTTTTTTATTGATTCTAACAAATGTATTTTTTTTTACTGAAGTTTGTAACATTGTTTAAGATGCTCTGTATGCAATTGTGGAGTTTTAATTATAATATGTAGGTCACCGTCACAGCTTATTTTTATGCAATGAATGCAGCTTATTAAGTCATCCTCTCCATTTGATCACTTCAGGCCTGAAAACAATTCTAGAGGAAACACTGAAACAGTGTGACAAATAAGAGAAGTGAGCAATGTACACTAATTACTTTTAATGAAATAAACAAGAAAACCTACTCAAGCAGGAAATAACATAATTGCATGCCTTAGTTCTGAGAGCTCTGTGTAATAATGTACATAGAAGACCAACACTAAATGGGATAGCAATTAAGACATACAGAGAAGATATAGGTTTTCCCCTCTTGGATCTATTGTAACACATATATAGAAATATAGGTTATGAACATAAGCCACATTCTCTTTTTGTGACTAATTGGGATAATGTTATTATATACATTTTTTGTCTCTGTAATTATTTTAGTTCACAGTATATGTATTATGTTTTGTGTGTGATTTGTCAGGTGTCCTGTTTGTATGTTTCTTTATCCTTGTTGTTCCCTTCTGATGTATGTGGGTTTGTAAAGAAAATGTAAAAAAAAAAAAAAAAAAGGAAGCATGTTTAGTTGGATGTCAAGTATGATTATATGCAGCACTTCAATAAAACAAGTGAGGTGTATCTTGCTATAATATTGCATAATTGGCTGGCAGGCCTTACCGTTACAGATCATCCAGGGTGTTTTTGTTTCTTATTGTTTTTAGTTTTTTTATCTCACATTATTTTTAATCCATCTTGTATTCCCTTCCTCATTAGCAGAACTACCGCAGGGGGGAAAGGGTGCAAGTGCCCCACGGCTCACTAGGGCTATTTGTTTGTTAATATTTTTTTCATTATTCGATTTGTTCCAATGATGATGTACCGGTGGCTCGGTATGCTGCTTTTCTCTCTTGGGAATTTTACCCCTCTGTAATAACCAGATGCCTGAAGAAAGTCCATGACCGAAACGTTATAATAAAAGTTGTCTTTATTGTGCAAGTGTAGACGGTGTGCGGGTCATTCTATTTTATTCTACACATCTGCTACTTCATCTACGCACCCGTCCCTATAGCTGACAAGTTGTGCAAAAGACTTTGCTTCTCCATCCCTCTGTAATTGAAAGGCATAGTGTCGCTGTCCACTGGTGGTGGTGCTGAACCCGTCGCCAGTCGACGCACGTGTGCCGTCCATGGTGTGTCCACTGTATTATGACTGGAAACCTGTTTTCCTTTGTCATTCAGAACAAGCTTGTCTTACAGCTTTCTTAGCTCAATGAGTTATTTTACAGTCGTAAATGTTATAATTTGCCCCACTCTGCACTGAGAGTCAAGCTAGTTACAATAACAGAGTTGATAGCTCTATATATGTGAATGACTTAGCCCTTAAAATTAAGGATTCTGGCTTGGGAATCACTGTTGATGATCAAAGTTTAGGCATATTGTTGTATGCGGACGACATAGTCTTACTTGCTGAACATGAGAGCGATCTGCAGTTAATGCTGAACATTGTTGCAGAATGGTGCTGGAAATGGAGACAAATGGAGACAAACCAGGACAAACCCCAAATAGTACACTTCAGACAAAAATCACTACAGAGAAGTTCAGTTGTGTTTAATTTTGGGTCAATAAGGTTGTCATATACTGACCAGTATAAGTATCTTGGATTGACATTGGATGAGCACATGACATTTCATGATGCTGTTGGTGTCCTAGCTCAGTCAGCGGGCAGGGCACTGGGCTCTGTTATGAACAAAGTTAAACACTGTGGTAATTTAGGATTCAACACCTATACACAACTCTACGAATCAGGGGTATGTCCGGTGTCTGACTACGCTTCTGGGGTTTGGGGTTTCCGGGAACATACAAGTTGTAACACTGTGCATCATAGAGCTATTAGATCATTTTTGGGAGTCCATAAATTGACTCCAGTGTTGGCAATTAACGGGGATATGGGATGGGAACCTCCAAGCATCAGACAAATGTGAAATGGTTCGGCTATGGAATAGGCTTGTGAAGATGTCTGACCAGAGACTCAAAAAAAGATTTTTAACTGGGATTTTAGATTTGGTCACTCTTGGACAAAAGAATTGAGATCTTTATTTTATTCAAATGATTTGTTTTTTATTTTTCAAAATAAGTTAATATGTGACGTTCACAAAATTAGAAGTACAATGTTTTCCAGATATATAAAGAGCAATGGTGTAATGATAGATGGTATAAGCCCAAGTTACGAACCTATTGTCTCAAAAGACAGGTACATTGTAGAACCGTATGTAAAGTATATTTTAAGCAAAAGACAACGATCTCTATGTGCACAAATACGGTCAGGAACACTACCATTAGCTCTGGAGACTTGTAGGTTTAATGCCACTCCAGAGGAAGAGAGATATTTAGTGCAGCGGATAAAAGCAATATTTTGGGAGAATCGTTCACTTGGTGATACAAGCGTGAAACTTGGTACAGATCATCTTTAGAGGTCATTTATCGATTTTTTTAATCGAGCCACTTGAAAATCAAAGCTGGCGGCCATTTTTCAAGATGGCCGACATCTTAGTGGGCAGTTAAGTGATATGATGGTTTATTTGGTGATACAAGCATGAAAATTGGCATGAGCAGTCTCTGTGGGTCACTTGACAATAGGCCACCCACAGCTACTTGAAATTTCAAGATGGCGGCCATTTTTCAAGATGGCCAACACTTTAGTGGAGCAATTAAGTTATATAATGGTTTATTTGGTGATACAAGCATGAACATTGGCATGAGCAGTCTCTGTGGGTCACTTGACAATAGGCCACCCACAGCTACTTGAAATTTCAAGATGGCGGCCATTTTTCAAGATGGCCAACACTTTAGTGGAGCAATTAAGTTATATAATGGTTTATTTGGTGATACAAGCATTAAATTTGGCATGAGCAGTCTCTAAGGGTTGCTTGACAAGAAAACACTCCCAGCCACTTTACATTTCTATTTTCAAGATGGCCGCCCCCTGGATCCTCAAAAGATACATTTTCTCATAGAAATTTATGTTTTTTTTTCATTAAGGACGATTATACGATTATTATTATTATGCTAAAGAACAACTTTTAACACATCACAATATAGTTGTGTTGATTTGTTGATCATAGATAGATTAGATAAGAGTGAATATCTGCACTACCAGGGCACACTGGTGATATATCACTGCTGTTAAACTCAGAGTGGGGTTCAATGTCAGCTAATTGAAAGTTGGTATCCCAAATGCTGTCTAATTTACCCCAAAACAGTTAGATAGCCGCACCTGAATTGACAGGTTGTGCCAGCACGGGAGAGCCGAGCCAAGGTTAATGGGGTTTTAGTTAACCGGATGGTGTACAGATCGCTCAGGATTTAAATGGCATTGGATGAACGATCGAACTAAGTGTAGGGTTAAGGCACGAACTTAGTTGTATCCCATACATCAAAGTGCTTGGTAAAAGGTGGTAAAAGGATAAACCCTCGGCCTCTGCCTATGCTGCAGACATGGCAGAAGCCATCATAACAGTTGTGAAAACTAACTGGGACAGATGTTTAATTTGTCAGCAGGTCACCAAGGAAAAACTCATTCAGCCGAGTTTATTCAACAGAGAGCACGATCGTACTGGTTATGATACCATTGCAAGAAATGTTCCATTATTTCATAAGATCAATGCTCTGCCTATCTTACTTAGTCCAACCCGACTAGATGAAGGTGATGGCATAGAAAGCACATCGACAAGAAACAGAGCAAAATATAATTCAAGCTGTAAACTTAGGTTCAACAACACAGAGCTGGAAAGGGCCCAAAAGAGAGCATCTACATCTGCTGAAGACACTGAAGATACCAAAGATATCCATGTCAAGAGGCCAAGAAGATCTAATGTATGACCGGTCCAGCGATGTCACAACTGTGAACGAGGCCAGGCTTGATCTCTTTGCCAGAAAGCAAAGACAATATGACTTGATCCCACCAACTCAAGCAGCACTCAAAGAGCATGCCAAACATGCTTCTTATGAGGCTGGATACGTGTGGGGACAGGCATTGAAGCGACATCCACAAATGCCGAGCCCATCTGACTGGGGATGGGTGGAACAGGACGAGAAGTGGAAAGTCTTCTGGACTCCACTTCCACCTATTGCGGAGAGTTGTTGGGAGTTGACCAAATGTGGGTGCTCCAAGGCATGTACTGGAAGGTGTAACTGCTTCAGATATGGACTCAGTTTCACATGCCTATGTAGTTGCCCCTGCTAGAACCTATTTGCATGTTTATTTTGCCAGAGTTATTCCCTGTTGTCCTCTGTGTTTTCAAGTGGAGGCCTATGGCTCGGCTTCCCCTCGTCACATCGACGCATCATGTTTTACTTTTTATCTAGTCTATTACTGTGTAATTTTCAGTTGTTACTTTGTAACATTGCTTCCACTGCCTTCCACTGCCATATCTAACAGTGAAGCACATTTTCAGTTTAGTTCCTTAGTATCGTTTGTCATGGTTCCGTGGCTATTGCCATTCAGTATTAGCCATTACTCATAATTTTGGAGCACTGTCCGTTCAGCACCACAACTGTGCTTATCAGCACCACAACTGTGCTAATTTATTCATCTTATTTTTTGTATCCCCACCCCTTAGTATTTATTTGACACATGTAATGGCTGTTAGTTTAAAAAAAACAATATATATATATATATATATATATATATATATATATATCCTCCCTTGTGACTGTTACCTTGTCGTGGTAAGGGAGCTTGTTTAGGCCTACCTCAGTGAACCCTGAGAGCAATGCCGGTGGGAGGCAACTCCTGACAGGTCTTACCAAACTGGACAGGTCGTGGGCGAGGAGTCAGACAAAACACAGTCAAACAACCTCTCTTGACAGAGCTTTTTGAGGAACCCAATACATTTCTATGAGAAAAGGTATAATTTAAAGATTGACATCTTGAAATTTCAAGTGGCTGTGGGCGGTTTCTTGTCAAATGACCTTTTGAGACGGCTCATGGCAATTTTCATGCTTGTATCACCAACTAAATGATTTCTTAAGCTTAACTAGTCCACTAAGGTGGTGGCCATCTTGAAAAATGGCCGCCATCTTGACATTTCAAGTAGCTGTGGGTGGCTTATTGTCAAGTGACCCACAGAGACTGCTCATGCCAATTTTCATGCTTGTATCACCAAATGAACCATTATATAACTTAAATGCTCCACTAAAGTGTTGGCCATCTTGAAAAATGGCCGCCATCTTGAAATTTCAAGTAGCTGTGGGTGGCCTATTGTCAAGTGACCCACAGAGACTGCTCATGCCAATTTTCATGCTTGTATCACCAAATAAACTATCATATCACTTAACTGCCCACTAAGGTATCGGCCATCTTGAAAAATGGCCGCCATCTTGGATTTTTGAGTGGCTCGATTAAAAAAGTCAAAGAGTTGACCTAAAGGAATGTTCATGCCAATTTTCACGCTTGTATCACAAAGTGAACGATTGTTCCTACTATCTGCTCTACTAATTGTCTGTTTTGTGAACTTGGGGAAATTGAAAATGAGGTACACTTTTTGTTTTATTGCTCAAAGTATGATGATATAAGAGAGGTATGTTAGTAAGATGTCTTCTATTTGTGGAAACTTTGATTGATTGATTGAATATTTTATTAGGCAAAAAATGTAAAACAGCACAGTCACATTTAAAATACTTTGTCTAACAGGTCCGTTCATAAAAGTCCTTGCGGACTTGTTTCCAATGAGGGCCTTGGTATTAGCAAAGTAACAGCAAAAAAAATAACACTATGTACAACAAC
The DNA here is from genome assembly GCF_963280865.1 of Gymnoscopelus braueri. NCBI lineage: Eukaryota > Metazoa > Chordata > Actinopteri > Myctophiformes > Myctophidae > Gymnoscopelus > Gymnoscopelus braueri. The sequence goes on from NC_137619.1 coordinate 34,291,404, forward strand.
AAAAAAGAAAAAAAAGAGGGGGAAAAAAAGAATATGTACAAGAACAGGGGGGGGGGTCTGCTGTCTAACGGGAAAATGGTACTACCTCCTCCTTTGGCCTCCTGAAAGGTGATTTTTTAAGGCTCTTTTAAATGAGCCCAGCGAACTGCATTTTTTGAGGGATGGAGTTAGACTATTCCAATCCTGGGTGGCAGTGCTGTAGAAGGAGAATTTGCCCATGTTTGTTTTATGGGTGGGTGGTACCAAATTGTTGTTAACGCTCCCTCTGGTATTGTGACTGTGGGTGTCGCTAACCTTTTGGAGGTATTTACTCAGATATGCGGGAATAGGGGTCATATCGGGCAAATTTGCATTTACAATTTTGAAGGCCAGTCCCATTTTTTGTTGTTTAACCCCGTCTTCCACCCTGAGCCAGCCTAGGCTGGCAAAATGGGTGGGAGAAAGGTGGGTCATGGGCCCCAATCCGAGGAGTAGCCGAATCAGTTTGTTTTGGGAGGTTTGAAGCTTAGTCTTCAGCTTCCTTGAGTTAGATGATTATGAAAAATTTGAGATATGTTTTGTTAAAGGAGCTTTTGTTGTGGAGAGAAGACAGAACAGTCTGTATAATTCTGAGATGTAATTGAATGTACTACGTGAATACATTGTAAACGAAAAATGGTGTCTTATAAACCCATGAGGGTTGGGCACTTTGTGTGCAGGACACAGAAATAAAATTATCTATCTATCTATCTACAGTATATGTACTGTTGAGCTATGCAACCAAGTTGGCAGGGTGAGAAACAGCTTTCTGACTCATAATTGGCAAAGTGTCTGCCCTATAGGAAGAGGCTATCACTCCTCTGGATAACAGCATCAAGACTACCATACTTACAATACAATTACATAATCTCCCTGAAGAGGGATATCCGTACAAGAGCTTCTGAAGACACTGGAGGAGTATAGCCCATAGAGAGTCTCTAATTGAATGCTTGACAAAGAACTAACATTACCAAAGGTACTTTAGCTCACAAAGTTATGCCATTGAAATTATTTAAGCCCCAATAAGATCCCTTTAGAATGTTCAAAAAGCCAATATTACCGGGCAACAAATACAATTAGAACCAGAAAGAACCACACATTTTGTAGAATTAAATTGGTTCTGGCAATTACACTTTGACTTTGAATTATGTCCAGACACGAAGCTTTGGTATTACTCATATCTCTGTAACGCAACATTGTGGTTTGTAATGGCAGCAGTGGCGCCGTGCCTAGCCCAGTGACAGCACCAACAGTGACAGAAGGGAAGGCTGGCCCTGGTGCCACCTGGCAGTGATCACTGAATGGGACCCATCACTGGCCCTGACTGGATGATGTACGAACATGACCAGCTTACACAAACTCCTGGCCCTGACTACGTCTGCATGTCCCAAAACTCAAATCATCCCGTCCCTGGAATTGACATGGGGTAACAGCCTGGCACCATAGCCAGCGCAAGACAATGTGTATCTCTGCCAAGGGAAAAAGTACACTATTAAGTGCCTGCGGCAGCTAAGAGCATTGTTCTCAGATGGCGTTGAGACTGAGGTGAAGCATCAAGGCTGCACTGTGTCTCTCCAGACAGCTCCAGATGGATATTTGGCTGTTGGTCTCCTATGGTGTGATTAGACAAGACGACCAGTACAGGTACTGTAGGCATGAGCCATAGATGGTTGGGGGGGAGAAAGAGTCTAACCCACCTGACATTTCCTTCCTCCACCAGCCTAATTACAGTACCTCCCCTCCCTCCATCTGTCCCTTCTTCCTTGGTGCCCGCCCCCCCTCCCCTCCCTCTCTCCTCCAGAGTGTGGTGGTTAAGACAGCCCATCAGCATGAGTCACCAGCAGCGCCAGCAAAGGGGTCAGCTTCGACTACACTGTGGACAGGTGCTGAGGAGAAATGCCGAAGTGCCAGCCGAGGTTCTGCATTTTACATGCAAATGCGGGTTGTTAGCGGGGACACACACATGCCTCAAATCCAGTGCAACGCCATTTGGTGTCCTACCACACCCACCCATGTAAAGACTTTGTTTTTTATGGTTGTTGTGAACTATTATGTTCTATTTTACATAATCTATTATCAAATCTATTCTACTATCTGAGCATGAAAAACATCAAAATAATGATATTCCAACAAAAAAACATTTAGCTGTAAGGTGTAAAATATGTTTGCATTGTGGAGATTTAAGGTTAAGGTTTGTTTATTCATACTCACATGGCAGTTTATAAAATTGAAATACGTCAATATTTACAATGTTCATGATTACAAATTTAAATCATCAAGAAGTAATGCTTGATGTTCACTGAAATAACAAGTCGCAATGGGATAAAGCCATAAATTAACTTCTGCCGTGCTTAATTTCGGAGACAGTTGTTGCAGTAGCTCATAGTATTAGCATTATACTATAAATTACCATTATGCTTTAAACCAACTATAAATCCTAAGTGATATTTTTAAGTCACTGCACAAACCTGACCTCTCACTTCCACATAAAATATCAGAGAGTGGAATTGGCACAGAATCCTGATCCGTTTTAACTTATGATACTAGACTGAATTCTATTGTGAAAAGGGCCTGTCAATGGTGGTGAAGTCTTGGCGATTTCAATGACCTCTTCCCAGTGACAGATAAGCAGGCCACTTAACGTTAAGCTCGCACTAAGCTATCGAATGCCCTTTTGAAGATAGCAATCAATCAATAGATGATAAGCTCTATGAAGGAGGATTACAATCGGCTGAGACTTCTTGTGTATTCACAAGTTCAGACTCAAAAGTGATCTTAACAGTTAATTCTAGGTCAGTGGATTTGTCTTTGTATTATTGAACTAAAAAACTCCAGTTTCCTGATCAAGTTGAGTTCAAGAGTCTGTGAAGAAGTCACACGATCAGAAAGAGCTTTCAGGAAATGGAAGAAAGAAAGAAAGTTAGCCATAACTACTAATCAAGAGATTTAGTTTTTATACACACACTAACTAGTATGTGTGAAATGTTGGTGTGACATGCTCCACCAGACTTTGCTAACATTATAATTGAAGATATACTAAAACACAGGGTATTATACGAGTACAATAAAGTGATACAGGGTATAAAGTGTTAAGTGTGTTCGGTGTGTTAAGTGTAGAGCATTTTGAATACCTTGGCTTACAGGGTGTCAAAAAACTATACAGATACATTAGGATTGTCTACAGAATATACATGCAGCAGAAGGCCGGCCAAAGTATATACATAGTGCACAAATCTACATTTAAAGTTTAAATTATGTGCTGAACTGTACCAATTCTGAAAAACACACACACAGTCACACACAAAAAAATACAAAAGAAGACAATCTTTCAGCTTTCATGACTAAAACTGGGTGAAAAAGAAACTCACTGCAGAGTCAATCCAAAGCCTTTAGGGCAGTCTTCGATATTGGAGTGGGGACTGGATTGGTAGGCAGTAGGCATACGTTTGTTAGTGGCCGCCCACTGTTCCAGTAACTACTTTGCATTTAAAAGTCCTCAGACATATCGGTAGCCAGATCGCTCCGTCTGGCAACGCAAGACTATATTGGATGGGTTCCTGTGCTAGAGTTTTGCAAATTACATATTCAGTATGTTGATGTGGGTGGAGGTGTATGGTGGTGTAGCAGGTAATCGTAGACATAAGGACTGAGCATGAATCACAACTCCGAAGAGGCTCAAGTCACAACACTTTATTGTTGGTGAAGGAGAGTAGTATCCTTAATGGGGCACATCATTACACCCTAATGGCCACTGGGGGAATAGTTGGCGCTGTTGCGCACATTTCTATTTATATTAATCTATATATATATATCTATTAATATATACATAAAAATAGCCTTTCTATTAATAACATCATTATAAATAGATTTAATCCGAATAGGTATATTTAGAATTTAATTATTTAATTCGTTCATTAATTAATGCATTCTTAAATCCTCTCTTTTTCAATCTAATTCTCTTTTTTCTCTTTTTTCTCAATCGCTCTCTCGGTCATTTTGTTGCAGTCACTGTTAATCATGGGTCTGGGGGGTGGGGAGCCAATGGCCCATGTATTCTCTATGTGTGACAAGTTCCCACGCTAGCATATCCTAAACAGCTGTCAATTCATTTCACTATCTCTCTCTTTCTATCTATCTATCTATCTATCTATCTATCTATCTACCGGGGCCTATGGCCCCTTATACTGTAGATCTGTAATTCTATGTGTGCGACACCTTCGTATGGGTGATCCATGATTGCGTGATGATCATAGAGTGAACCCCTCCGTTCTTATGACAGCTACTGGATGTAGGGGATCGTAATTAATCTCTGGGCTGGATAATGGACATCAGGGGTACTGCAGAATTTAAATCATTAGGGGATAAATACAAAATATAATGATATGGGGACTAAATGGTCATCAGTGGTACTGCAGGCATGCATATGTCTATCAGAATTTACCATACTACCATACATACTTCACTTGTCATATCATAGGTTTATTTTTTTACTATTCTACTATTCTAAACTATTTAAGAACATTAAGAACATTAATAACATTAAAACAACTGCCGTAGCGATGAGCGTGATTAAAGTTGGAGTCTGACTGATCCCCGCCACAGGGGGATTCTAAGCACAGGACTCAAGGTGAGATAATTGGAAGAGAGGATACGGTTAGACACTATGCGCAAACATTATACCCCATGGTTTTAAAAATAATATACCAAAATTTACCACATTATCACTCTTCTAATGTTTTGTTACGTTAGATAAAACCTTAATGGGACACCATGCATTATCCTAAACAATATATTTGTTTTCAAAACTAACTTATTAAGCCCAAACATGCCCAAAGTTCACAATTGCATGCTGGGTGATTATATCCAACCAATGGTTGGAAGTACCTAGGAACATGGTCTGTGGTTCCTCTGACAGAGACATTTTCACACCTGATGTGTTTTTGGAGCATTGTTCTCTCAGAGGCCCACAGCGGCAAACAGGGAGACAGTGTATTTGATTTAATCATTAACTCTATGTAACACATTTCATGAACACATTTCATGAAACCTATGTTATAATGGTTATAATTATACAAAAATGTAAAAATTATATGAAAATAGCAAATCTACAAGCTCAATGAGACAAGGGTTTTTGTAATAAAAACTATGAAAGGGGGATACCATTATCCCCCTCCCTCCCTCCATCGGGTTTTTCACACCTGTCATCTCTCAGCAGTTTTCACAGCATTCAATTCAATGGGCTTATTGGCATGAGAAAACATACGTTTACATTGCCAAAGTAGAAAAGCTGTATGCCTGGGTGTACATGTGTACAAGGATTCATGTGTGTATGCTTGTGAGTTGTGACTCTGTGTGTCTCTCCAGTTCAATACTGGACAGATACTTTATATCCAGTATCTGAGGTAGTTAGACTAAACAAATAGATCTGGGTTATAGCCCTGAGGATGCAGCTGGCTTGTGCCTACGTGTGATTTGTTACTTTCCCCGGGGTCTGTGAGCCAGGGAATCAATATTTGATGAGGGGGATAGGGTTAGGGTTAGGGTTAGGGTTAAGGTTGATCAAAAAATAACAATTCTTTAATGAAGTAATGTAGACTGGACTTTATTACTTTATGACCTACAGCTGGTGTTTTGTCAATGTATTTTGAGCTCAAGTGGTGTTAGTAAAGACAGAAATAATATTTTATGGTCCACAGGTCCGGGGCCTATGGCCCATGTATTCTCTATGTGTGACAAGTTCCCACGCTAGCATCTATCTATCTATCTATCTATCTATCTATCTATCTATCTATCTATCTATCTAGCTAGCTAGCTAGCTAGCTATCTATCTATCTATCTATCTATCTATCTACCTATCTAGCTATCTAGCTATCTGTCTATCTGTCTATCCTTCTATCTGTCTGTCCTTCTATCTGTCTGTCTGTCTGTCTGTCCTTCTATCTGTCTGTCTGTCTGTCTGTCTATCTGTCTGTCTGTCTATCTGTCTGTCTGTCTTGTCTGTCTGTCTGTCTGTCTGTCTGTCTATCTGTCTGTCTGTCTGTTTGATCTAGTTATATGGCTATCAAGTATATTTACTCAAGTACTGTACCTACGTACAGTTTTGAGGGGTTTTTACACTGTATTTCCATACAAATGTTGTACAATTTGTACCCCCCAAATCCTCATAACAACTTTAAACTGTTATACCGTTATTATAAACACATAGATACATTAAAATCATTTTTGAACACTAATGCCAGCTTGTAAAAGATATTCTGTTCAGACCCAATTCTCCCCCATTATATAGTACGTTTTCTATGTCAATTTGAACATGTTTTTGTTCATTATGGGGGACATCTAGCATAACTTTAATTCTAACATTACTTTAACTTTCACATGACTGAACTCTAACAATACCCATGTGATTCCAGGGTGATGAAAAAATAAAACAGGGTGCTCTAATACCTACCATTCGGGGTGTCATACCAGGTGTTAGCTGTACATTTCTATTGCCATGATATAATGTGCAGATAGGGGTGCCAAATAGTATGATATGAAATGCTGGTGATCAAATTCCCCTTCCCTTAATGGTTTAGACAAATGTTATAGTGGAGCTGTAGGTATTGTAGAGCTGATCCATCTAGTGATTTCTTTTACAAAACTATAATTATTTGAGTTTGAGAGAGAGTGTAGATAGAGCGGAGTGTACACCACTATAGCATTATTGAAAACACTTGGTTATTTGAAAAATAACCTTTTAGAAAATAATGTACTTACGACTTCTGGTGACTAGTAGTTTTCGTCCCCGGCCTATGATGAATGCACTTATTGTAAGGGTATTGTAATGTAATGTCTAAGAATGATTTCACTAGGTATGGCTAACCCCCAGGTTTCATCTTATTTCTGAGGTGTTTGGGGCTTAATAAATTAGATTAGATTAGATTCCTAATTGTATGGCCATGGTAAGCAAAGCAAAGCAAAGCAAAGCAAAGCAAAGTTTGTTGTTTACCCAGGGTGTTGGACTAAGTTAACACTTATTTACAGCCAGGCCCTGCATGGAAGCCTTGTTCAAGGGCTATTCAGCGGTGATTCATGATTGATGTGATGAATTGGGGAATCGAACTAGGGATCTTCCGGTATCAAGGCCGCCCCTCTAACCACTAGGCCACCGCTGCCGCTTACGGTTTTCCAGTTCACTCTACCCTACCCAAAAACAAAATACACGATGCCATGACTAAACCATAACAAAACAATGTCAATACTACTGTACATTGCCAGACCAGCTACACGTTTTGCAGAACACAGCTTTACATCCCCAGTACACCATCAAAAACAAATCAACCACACAAAATGTCCCAATATCAAATTCAACTATCTGAACATTCTCCACGAAAATGTATAACACCATCACCACTGTACAATATCAATACGTCTACACAAAACAAAAATTTTACGTAGGGAAAAAAATACCGCACACAAATACTGCATCGGTGTAAATCTCTGACAAAAAATAAATAAAACTATTGACAACAACAACACAGTATGTTAGTAAAATGCCCTTAACCCTCTCGCCTCTCACCCATCCCCCTCAATCTTTCCTCTTTCCTCTCCTCTCTCCAATCCTCTGTCAATCTTTCTCCTCTCTCACCCCTTCACACATAATCTATCTCACCTCTCGCTGACATTATCTTCTCACATAATTTCTCTATTTTCTAAGTCATAACATGTACACTCGTACCTGTCAAAATACTTCAAAAACGTACTGATCATGTCCACACCAGATTTGGCACAAACAAAGGGTTTGAACTCGTTCTCATGCTATGCAACAAAAATTTGGAAAACCCTACCAGAAGGAGTAAAGGAGTGTAAAACCCTTCTCTCACACATTCCCCCCGCAATCTTTCCTCTTTTCCTCTCTTCTCTAACACCAGATCATCCCCATGTATACAGTATTATATACCTATGAACCAATATTTAAGATACATGTAAGATGTTTCTGCTCTAACAGACTTCTAAGTGTTAGGACTGTTTTTTAGTTCAATATTGATATTGAACTAAGAAGATGAAAATTGTTAATAAAAGATATACCTTATTCTAAAACAGAAAACTATTTGTCTATAGTGTTTTTATATCCGTGTATATATTGTAAGTAGTATCTACTAAGAAGATAATAAGATTATAGAATATATAGAATATATATATACAGAATCTAAAGAGTTTAATTCAGGGGGATGTGGGGAGTTATGGACCATTTGAAAGAAAGGTCCTCCCCCCCTTATCAGGCATCTTTTTTCTTTTAAATAGGGAAGACACATACAGTCGACTACTGAAAGTCCCCAAAGGACTGAAACAGTACAAGGCTTAATTAATTTAAAAATATATTAATTGAATACGGGAAAAATGGCATCTACCGGTTTGATCCACCGTGGGGTTGATAAGAACATTTGGCAGCTGAACCACTCCCGAAAAATGATATGTTATTACATGCCCTTCTACCATCGATCGCCATGGATTACTTTGCAGACACTCGAAGCTGGAGAGAGTGTGTTTGATGATGACCAACTCTATCGGGATTTGCGTGTGTATGCTACAGAATTTGAAGAGCTGAAGAAGCCGATCCTAGAGTTCTGTGATTACATGCAAGCGGGGAGCCAGAACCGTGAATTCAAGGCCAGCTGTATTGTGGAAGTGGATCCCGAGGCACCATCCCATTCAAGGGGCGACCCTGCCTTCGTCGTCGACTGTTCCAGGTCTCTTCAGTGGCTTCTGGTAAGATTTAGGAAGGATGGTGATTCAGTCCGGCTCCCCAAAACCGCCATGGAGCTAGAGCGGTCTTATCCAGTCCATCTGGCCTTCCATCTGGAGGACATATGGATTATCCGGCAGTTATTGAGAGACCTAGAGGTTTACTTCGAAAGTCAAAAAGAGAGAGTCCAGAAAATGATTTTGTTGGAGAAGCAGTTCACCGAAGGTCATCTGGTCATTTTCCAATCAATTCAATTCAATTCAATTCAATCACCATTGGAAAATGACATCACCGTGTCTCATCCTCCAAAGAGACCCCGGACGTGTGCGCCTGAGTAGACCAAGCGCTGCTGATAGCTCTACACCTGCTGGAGCAACGCTATTCTCAATGATCTGAATCTATTGATTGTATTCTCGATGGACAATACTGCTAGTGTACTAGTCATTCAGTATGTATGTAAATATATTCATGGAACATTTGTAACATTCAGTATGTGTGTAAATATATTCATGGAACATGTGTAACATCTTTTTTAAAAAGACACAAATAAAATAAAAAATATCAAAACAATCCAAATAACTGTAAAAGCCCCAGCTAACTAACCTACGTCACAGTGGGGGTGGACCTAGAAGAGTATATAACGCAGTCTTTATAAGAGCAGACTAACCCATCAGACAAAGAAGCTTACAAGCTTACATGATATAAGAGACTCAGACAACTTTTACCTTTTCAAATGGATAACATACGAGAACTACCAGAACAGGATTCTGTTAAACAAACAACCAATCCATTTTCCGTCCATACAGCCAATCCTTTCGCTATGCCAACTCCACCCTTCAAACCCGAGGATGATGGCGAGCCCACAATTTTTGACAGAATAATCTTTAAAAATGGCCGATACGTAACCACTGGGGGAGATCCCTATTTTGATAGACTTATGGAAGGGCGGGTTAAATGGATGAATGATACACACGGAGGCAAATATATTCCATCCGATGACCATTCATATTACGCCCGTGAAGCAGCTTTGTGCGGGCTACCTTTACAATGCAATGACCCCTGTATCAAATCAAACAATCTGAAATCTGATTCTGGCTTTAAATCGTCACATTTTGCATGGTTAGGTGACCCTTCTAACATGGAACACACTGGGGTTGATGATAATCACAGGTGTGCAACTTGCAAACTGGGGCTTTCAAAGTTTCTGCCTGGTGATACGCTTTTAAATCAACATGCTTACTTCACCAGAGGAGAATGTCCATATCTCAAAGCTAACTATACATCAGATCGGCTTGAAATTGAAATAGGACAGGAAAGGTTTCGCAGAGGGTTTATTGCACATCCAAAAGCAATCACTGCCCCCGGATGCATGGAAAGTATCTGAAGTTAAATTAACAAACAGGATATATGTTACACTGGCTAACCATGAATGGTGTTACTTATGTGGCCGTTCATCAGGGGATCATGTACAGGGGTGTTACCAAAAAATGACAGAGCTGATACAAAGACTTAACAATGGTCTTCTTGAATTTAAGTTATAGCCAATTATGGAGTCAACTCCCTCCTACGTCAGTATGGGGTGTGGTCCTACAAATCTTTATAAGAGCTGACTATCCCAGCAGACTAAGAAAAAGAAGATGGAGTCTACCCATGTGATTTACCAGGACGAGGATGAAATGATATGGCAACTCTCTAATGATCGAAAATTACGATGCCATTTTTCACCACCCATCCGTTTTTCCATTTGTTGACCTGTATATATTGGAAGAAGGTGAAACATTGTTTGAAGATGGATCGCATCATGTGCGTGTTTATGCATCTGATTTTGAAAGATTCAAGACTGTCATTATGGACTTCATCGATTATCTGCTGACTACATCAAACATCAAACCAACAGGCATTGACTTTCTCAATCTTATTGACTGTTCAAGGACATATTCATGGCCGATGATAGTATCAATATCATGTGAAACATCCTTTGAAACATTGGAAAATACCCCAATTTGTTTATCCTTTCATGCAGAAGATTTGCTGCTGGTGCAAGATATGATGAATCTAATCAATATTTTTTTCGTCAAAGTAAAAGACAATCGAAAGATGATTCTACTGGAGGATCGTCTTAACGGTGTTAATCATATAGCGTCATGTGTCTCTACGAAGAAACCAAGACGTATAAATCTGAGTTCTCAATCTGAGTTCTCAAATCTGAGTTCTCAATGGGGGAATCTGGCTGGAGCAACAGATTTCTAAATGCACAATCCGGGGGTTGTATAATCTGGAGCAATAAAGTGAATCTATTGATTGTATTCTCGATGGACAATACTGCAAAACCAATCATTAGAGGATTAGTGATTGTATTCTCAATGATCTGAATCTATTGATTGTATTCTCGATGGACAATACTGCAAAACCAATCATTAGAGGATTAGTGATTGTATTCTCAATGATCTGAATCTATTGATTGTATTCTCGATGGACAATACTGCTAGTGTACTAGTCATTCAGTATGTGTGTAAATATATTCATGGAACATGTGTAACATCTTTTTTAAAAGACACCAATAAAAAAATATCAAAACACTTTGAATCTTTGAATCTTGTGTGTTCTATTATCTTGAATCTACTAGGATAGGTGTTTGGGGTGTGTTCTATTATGGGTGTGTTCTATTACCTATATGGTACTGTATATATAGGTTTAGGCTTGGGTATGCTCCTAGTATCTGCTCTTACTCTCTCATTTTGTATGACAATATGGCGTCTATGAATGTTGAAGGTACGTCTGATACCGATCTACATGCTAATGTTAATGATGTAATGTATAATAGTGATGTATGTTTTGCTCCTAAAAAGAAGAATGGAGGAGTTCTCAGACGTACTACGAGCAATGACCCTGGAGTACACTTAGTGTACGATGATGCAGATAGGTGTGTATATGGTTTCACAAATTCTAGCAATTTGAAAAATGTATGTGAGATTCACAACCCCTAGGGTAGAATTCAATTTGTTACAACCCCTAGGGTAGAATTCAATTTGTTATACAGGGGTGTGATTGTAAAATCCTTTGAGGATGGCTATGGTCACAAATACATCTAACTAACTATATCTACAGCTACTCGGTGTCTCCCCTGTGTCTCTATGACTACTCGGTGTCTCCCCTGTCTGAGGCGCAGCTGTGCCGAGGATATCTACATATAGAAGGCTACAATATCAACAGAAGGCTTGATTTCTTCTGAATCTTATGGCAAAAGATAAAACGGTAAAAGATAAAAACGGTAAACTTCAAATCTTTTGAAATTCCACTCATTTGAATACTCACCCCCACTTTTCTGCTCCACCCTCATAGCCACACCTATTTCTCCAAGGATATAAGAGACGCTTCTCTTCTATCGTTATTCAAAAAAAAAAAAAAACATGGAGGGTTCTATCGAACAAAGAGAAGAGGTCGACTCTACAACTCCGTTACTACTACAAGTATTCACCGTGCCTGGTGAATACTTGCCCCTGACATTACCCTCATCTCCACCAACGCCTGTGTTCTACTCAACCCCCTGCTCATCGCCAGAGTTTCTGCTACCCTCACAACCATACGATCCCACGGATGACCCCTGGGGCGATGAATATGCCATGGCGTGCCACGGTCCATCGCCGCCATCATCACCGATGTTATACTTCACCCCTTGCTCATCGCCAGAGTTTCTGCCACCCTCTCCAGTGGAATCACCCCTGTCCCTGGATCAACCGGACGGACTGTGTGGAACGGTCTTTCTGGATATTATAAAAACATGCGTCGTCAGGCTGTTGGATGTCACGATAATTGATCAGATGAAGGATGACTGTTACGGTTGTCAAGTTGATCACCCTAGTCAACTTGAACACCAATGTCTTGGTACACTACCCAGATATTATGTCTACAACCATTTTAAAGACATAGTGAAAAGACTGTGGAATGTCAAATTTATCCCAGGAATCATGAGTGTGTTGGAATCTCAAGGAATTGTTGCTACAGCATCCAGAGTGCAAGGGGTCTGTGAAGCCTTTATTCATGAATTGAAAGACGCTGATGATATTTCAGAAAATATCCAAGAAGCCTATAATAGGCCTACTTATTATGACAAGGATAAAAATGACTCGATGACTGATCTCATCACATTTTGGAGTGTGTGAACATACTGTATGAACATCATCATAATAAAAAGTTGCAATAAAAAGTTGTTTTATTCTTTTATTATGTTGGTTATTTGAACATTGACACAGAATCATACAGACATTTTGGAAAAAACAGGTAGTGCATTCAACATTGACACAGAATCATACAGACATTTTGGAAAAACAGGTAGTGCATTCATCTTGTGACAAATACTCATTACATCTTTTTAAAGTAACTTGTGGCAAATTCAGAAAATAATGATCCCTCAGAGGACTAGAGAAGAGGGTTTGGGCTGCCTCATGGACCAAAACAGTCAATGGACTGTGTTTTAGGGGTGATGAGAGCTTGACCGTACTAACAAGATCCAAGGTAGCCTCTACTATACGCTCACACAGCGAAACACCTCTCACCATATATGAAAACTGATAAGAATAGTATGTGACCGGTTTTAGTCTACCGTCATATTGTTGCAATAATGTGCCGTTATAAAACTCCTTGTTCACATCAACTAGCAAAGTAAACTCTTTAGTCATATCTGGAATGCTTAGTCCGGGGGCCATACGTACAGCAGTTTTTAATTTTTCGAACGAATTACTAGCCTCATGGGTCCAAGTCACTAGTTCATTTGTAACTGATCCTGTCCTAACAATGTCAGACAATGATTGAGTTAATTCTGCATACTCACGTATCCATTCTCTACAGAATCCGGTATCCCATAAAAAACTAAGAAGTAATGTCTTAGTTAGAGGTTTTGGAGATGACAAAATGGCCTGTATCCTACCAATACCAATTTCCATGTTATTTTGCGAGATCACCCGTCCTAAAAAACACACTTTTTGTTTTACTAATTGGAGTTTTGGACACATGGTGACTTTATGCCCCTGTAATGCCAAATACTTCAATAGAGCATTTGTATCTGAAACACAGGCCTCTTTAGATATGGCACACACCAATAAACGGTCTATATATTGTACCAAGGTTGAAGATTGTAAAAATACAAACCCAGACAGATTCTTCTGCAATGCATCTGACAAGATTGGTAGAGTTTCGATATAATCTGGGGGACCTCTAGTCCATTGGTACATCTCCCCTTTATAAGTAAAAGTGAAACAATATTCCGATGACGGATCAATAGTGATAGAGAAAAAAGCATTTGCTAATACAATAACACTAAACCATAATGATTCACTAGGAATAGCACTCCATATTGTTCCAGGGTTAGGTTCTAAAGGTATACGTGCAAGCGTGTTCTCATATATCGGTCGTGTATCGTGAACATGCCATGATCCAGTGGTAGTGGGTAATAATGGCATATTACATTTAGAAGGTAGGACAGGTAAAATTATTTCATCCTTCAAGAGTTGGTCAATAATGGTAGTCATTTCCTCCTCAGTCTCACCCTGTAGTAGATATTGTCTCTTATCGGGTCTGACAGATCTGTATTCCCAGTCCCACATAGGACCAACAGATATCGGGGTGGCACCTTCCATAAGACCCACATCGTATTTATGAGTTGTCCATAATTTCATAGGAACATCTTTTAAGGCAGGATGCATTTCACCAGGTAGATTCATGGTATCGATTGCACGGTTCTGACCCCATAGATTCATGGGATGATTAGTGTCCCCTGTAGTGTAGATGCCAGCGGAACATAAGAGAGAGAATTTATTTATTTATTTATGTTTTTGCAATTTTAAAAAGATAATATTTGAAATGAGAAAATAAAATACTTACATGGTGCATCGGTCATAGCGACTGCTAAGTCTACTTTTGGACAACCAAGTCAGGTTCTCTAAGTCAGGCAATACTATCAATGACAGCAATGCTATATTTCCTGTACACTCTGGACAATCAAGTCAAGTTCTCTAAGTCACTTCAGTCTATACTATCAATGCTATATTTTTCCTCTCAGGTTCTATAAGTCACTTCCGTCTATAAGACTTTGAGACCACATTATATACTCTTCTAGGTCCAGCCCCCACTGTGACGTAGGTTAGTTAGCTGGGGTTTTGTTAGTTAACTTTTAGGATATATATTGGATTATAAAGTGATTTAGATTCTTAAGTAATACAGTGAATTGACGTGATTATAAAGTGAATTTATTATTATTGTCACATGTATGTTATCCATCATGATTTTGATTGATTGATCATTTTGAATTGACAATTATTGGACATTTTATTTCACAAAGTGTTCAGAAGAATACAAACATCAGTGTACACACTAGTATTAGTTACACACAAAAAAAAAAAAAAAAAAAAAAAAAAAACATCTTGTATCCAATGTCTTGTATCCAGAGTCTTTTGCTCAGGGACAAATTTCATGTCATCGACACATATGTATGGTGAGAGACAGTGCAGTTAGTTAGTTAGATCAATCTTCATCTATTGAGACATCGGTGGGATTGAAGCAGATATAGTCCCAATGATCCACCAGCCAGTCCGTGTTGAAATATTCATAGTCCGTGTTGAAATATAAATCATCATCGCCCACATATTTACAAGATTCACAATATTCAAGATAATTTTGATATTTGGAAAGTTCATCAAAGAATCTCTCCGTCGCCTCCTCTTCTTCGTCCTCCTCGTCTTCAGAAACTGTAGTAGACCACATCAATAGAGGCTCTATGTAATTCAACTGCTCTTCGTCCGTGAGGATTAGACCGTTAAGCTTATCCATGTCATACAAATCCACGGCATTACTGTATAACTGGTCATCGCTCATATCCGTAGGATACATAGTTTGTCCTGGGGCCAAAACATCCATGATAAATTGAAGTTGAGTGGATGTACACCTTCAGTCGTTTCTGTTTCGTTGTTCTGATAATAGAGGTAGATTTAAAACTACCATAGAACCGGTTTAAATAGGCTATGCTTTACATGCGACACCTAGACCATTTGTTGAATGGCCAAATGGTGCCCTAGTAAGATCTATGACACCCCCCACATCCCCTGAATTAAACTCTTTAGATTCTGTATATATATATTCTATATATTCTATAATCTTATTATCTTCTTAGTAGATACTACTTACAATATATACACGGATATAAAAACACTATAGACAAATAGTTTTCTGTTTTAGAATAAGGTATATCTTTTATTAACAATTTTCATCTTCTTAGTTCAATATCAATATTGAACTAAAAAACAGTCCTAACACTTAGAAGTCTGTTAGAGCAGAAACATCTTACATGTATCTTAAATATTGGTTCATAGGTATATAATACTGTATACATGGGGATGATCTGGTGTTAGAGAAGAGAGGAAAAGAGGAAAGATTGCGGGGGGAATGTGTGAGAGAAGGGTTTTACACTCCTTTACTCCTTCTGGTAGGGTTTTCCAAATTTTTGTTGCATAGCATGAGAACGAGTTCAAACCCTTTGTTTGTGCCAAATCTGGTGTGGACATGATCAGTACGTTTTTGAAGTATTTTGACAGGTACGAGTGTACATGTTATGACTTAGAAAATAGAGAAATTATGTGAGAAGATAATGTCAGCGAGAGGTGAGATAGATTATGTGTGAAGGGGTGAGAGAGGAGAAAGATTGACAGAGGATTGGAGAGAGGAGAGGAAAGAGGAAAGATTGAGGGGGATGGGTGAGAGGCGAGAGGGTTAAGGGCATTTTACTAACATACTGTGTTGTTGTTGTCAATAGTTTTATTTATTTTTTGTCAGAGATTTACACCGATGCAGTATTTGTGTGCGGTATTTTTTTCCCTACGTAAAATTTTTGTTTTGTGTAGACGTATTGATATTGTACAGTGGTGATGGTGTTATACATTTTCGTGGAGAATGTTCAGATAGTTGAATTTGATATTGGGACATTTTGTGTGGTTGATTTGTTTTTGATGGTGTACTGGGGATGTAAAGCTGTGTTCTGCAAAACGTGTAGCTGGTCTGGCAATGTACAGTAGTATTGACATTGTTTTGTTATGGTTTAGTCATGGCATCGTGTATTTTGTTTTTGGGTAGGGTAGAGTGAACTGGAAAACCGTAAGCGGCAGCGGTGGCCTAGTGGTTAGAGGGGCGGCCTTGATACCGGAAGATCCCTAGTTCGATTCCCCAATTCATCACATCAATCATGAATCACCGCTGAATAGCCCTTGAACAAGGCTTCCATGCAGGGCCTGGCTGTAAATAAGTGTTAACTTAGTCCAACACCCTGGGTAAACAACAAACTTTGCTTTGCTTTGCTTTGCTTTGCTTTGCTTACCATGGCCATACAATTAGGAATCTAATCTAATCTAATTTATTAAGCCCCAAACACCTCAGAAATAAGATGAAACCTGGGGGTTAGCCATACCTAGTGAAATCATTCTTAGACATTACATTACAATACCCTTACAATAAGTGCATTCATCATAGGCCGGGGACGAAAACTACTAGTCACCAGAAGTCGTAAGTACATTATTTTCTAAAAGGTTATTTTTCAAATAACCAAGTGTTTTCAATAATGCTATAGTGGTGTACACTCCGCTCTATCTACACTCTCTCTCAAACTCAAATAATTATAGTTTTGTAAAAGAAATCACTAGATGGATCAGCTCTACAATACCTACAGCTCCACTATAACATTTGTCTAAACCATTAAGGGAAGGGGAATTTGATCACCAGCATTTCATATCATACTATTTGGCACCCCTATCTGCACATTATATCATGGCAATAGAAATGTACAGCTAACACCTGGTATGACACCCCGAATGGTAGGTATTAGAGCACCCTGTTTTATTTTTTCATCACCCTGGAATCACATGGGTATTGTTAGAGTTCAGTCATGTGAAAGTTAAAGTAATGTTAGAATTAAAGTTATGCTAGATGTCCCCCATAATGAACAAAAACATGTTCAAATTGACATAGAAAACGTACTATATAATGGGGGAGAATTGGGTCTGAACAGAATATCTTTTACAAGCTGGCATTAGTGTTCAAAAATGATTTTAATGTATCTATGTGTTTATAATAACGGTATAACAGTTTAAAGTTGTTATGAGGATTTGGGGGGTACAAATTGTACAACATTTGTATGGAAATACAGTGTAAAAACCCCTCAAAACTGTACGTAGGTACAGTACTTGAGTAAATATACTTGATAGCCATATAACTAGATCAAACAGACAGACAGACAGATAGACAGACAGACAGACAGACAGACAGACAAGACAGACAGACAGATAGACAGACAGACAGATAGACAGACAGACAGACAGACAGATAGAAGGACAGACAGACAGACAGACAGATAGAAGGACAGACAGATAGAAGGATAGACAGATAGACAGATAGCTAGATAGCTAGATAGGTAGATAGATAGATAGATAGATAGATAGATAGATAGCTAGCTAGCTAGCTAGATAGATAGATAGATAGATAGATAGATAGATAGATAGATAGATAGATAGATAGATAGATAGATAGATAGATAGATAGATGCTAGCGTGGGAACTTGTCACACATAGAGAATACATGGGCCATAGGCCCCGGACCTGTGGACCATAAAATATTATTTCTGTCTTTACTAACACCACTTGAGCTCAAAATACATTGACAAAACACCAGCTGTAGGTCATAAAGTAATAAAGTCCAGTCTACATTACTTCATTAAAGAATTGTTATTTTTTGATCAACCTTAACCCTAACCCTAACCCTAACCCTATCCCCCTCATCAAATATTGATTCCCTGGCTCACAGACCCCGGGGAAAGTAACAAATCACACGTAGGCACAAGCCAGCTGCATCCTCAGGGCTATAACCCAGATCTATTTGTTTAGTCTAACTACCTCAGATACTGGATATAAAGTATCTGTCCAGTATTGAACTGGAGAGACACACAGAGTCACAACTCACAAGCATACACACATGAATCCTTGTACACATGTACACCCAGGCATACAGCTTTTCTACTTTGGCAATGTAAACGTATGTTTTCTCATGCCAATAAGCCCATTGAATTGAATGCTGTGAAAACTGCTGAGAGATGACAGGTGTGAAAAACCCGATGGAGGGAGGGAGGGGGATAATGGTATCCCCCTTTCATAGTTTTTATTACAAAAACCCTTGTCTCATTGAGCTTGTAGATTTGCTATTTTCATATAATTTTTACATTTTTGTATAATTATAACCATTATAACATAGGTTTCATGAAATGTGTTCATGAAATGTGTTACATAGAGTTAATGATTAAATCAAATACACTGTCTCCCTGTTTGCCGCTGTGGGCCTCTGAGAGAACAATGCTCCAAAAACACATCAGGTGTGAAAATGTCTCTGTCAGAGGAACCACAGACCATGTTCCTAGGTACTTCCAACCATTGGTTGGATATAATCACCCAGCATGCAATTGTGAACTTTGGGCATGTTTGGGCTTAATAAGTTAGTTTTGAAAACAAATATATTGTTTAGGATAATGCATGGTGTCCCATTAAGGTTTTATCTAACGTAACAAAACATTAGAAGAGTGATAATGTGGTAAATTTTGGTATATTATTTTTAAAACCATGGGGTATAATGTTTGCGCATAGTGTCTAACCGTATCCTCTCTTCCAATTATCTCACCTTGAGTCCTGTGCTTAGAATCCCCCTGTGGCGGGGATCAGTCAGACTCCAACTTTAATCACGCTCATCGCTACGGCAGTTGTTTTAATGTTATTAATGTTCTTAATGTTCTTAAATAGTTTAGAATAGTAGAATAGTAAAAAAATAAACCTATGATATGACAAGTGAAGTATGTATGGTAGTATGGTAAATTCTGATAGACATATGCATGCCTGCAGTACCACTGATGACCATTTAGTCCCCATATCATTATATTTTGTATTTATCCCCTAATGATTTAAATTCTGCAGTACCCCTGATGTCCATTATCCAGCCCAGAGATTAATTACGATCCCCTACATCCAGTAGCTGTCATAAGAACGGAGGGGTTCACTCTATGATCATCACGCAATCATGGATCACCCATACGAAGGTGTCGCACACATAGAATTACAGATCTACAGTATAAGGGGCCATAGGCCCCGGTAGATAGATAGATAGATAGATAGATAGATAGATAGAAAGAGAGAGATAGTGAAATGAATTGACAGCTGTTTAGGATATGCTAGCGTGGGAACTTGTCACACATAGAGAATACATGGGCCATTGGCTCCCCACCCCCCAGACCCATGATTAACAGTGACTGCAACAAAATGACCGAGAGAGCGATTGAGAAAAAAGAGAAAAAAGAGAATTAGATTGAAAAAGAGAGGATTTAAGAATGCATTAATTAATGAACGAATTAAATAATTAAATTCTAAATATACCTATTCGGATTAAATCTATTTATAATGATGTTATTAATAGAAAGGCTATTTTTATGTATATATTAATAGATATATATATATAGATTAATATAAATAGAAATGTGCGCAACAGCGCCAACTATTCCCCCAGTGGCCATTAGGGTGTAATGATGTGCCCCATTAAGGATACTACTAAGGAGAATAGGCTAGTATATCAAAATTGGAGTGAATGCCGTGGTTCAACAGAACATTGCAATTTTATATTGGCTTGAGCTCCAAATCCCTCTAAAGTGATTAGGATTACTGAGGAATGGAGTTCAGCTGGTAAAGGGAATGAGAGGAATAATAAATGGGCAGGTCGTGGGAAGCCCGGGTCAAATGGAGCGTAGATGGTGATGGGCAGGAAAGACAGAACAGCATTGTCAGTGGAAAAAATGGCTCAGTCTCAGCGAGAACACCTGTCTCTCTTGGTTTGAGACAATTGGAAGAGAAAGGAATTCTGCTCACTTCAGGTGGTCAACCCATCTGGCATGCTGGCTCTCAGAACACCTTCGCTAATCTTTCCAATTCTCTACTAGGCTGCAAGCTCATATTACCCGTAATGCCTGATTTATACTATACCAAAAATAGCCGATTTACAAGCTCACAAACGTGCTGCTGCGCGACGTGCTGTAAGCTTGTAAATTGGCTATTTTTGCTGCACGGCATCGGTGCTCAACTATGTAGAAATCACCCTTTAATAGTGTTCATTTCCAGAGTAGACGATGGAACAACAACAACAATATCATGGGTAAGATGGAAAATAAAATGAAGGGGAAAAAAAAGACACATTTATAACTAGAAAATGTGCTCCTCGGAGCACAAGTCTCCGCCAGCAGAGACTTGTGTTCTCAGAGGGACACACACACGCACGGACGGGTGATTTGTACTGGAAGGTACTGTTCCAATCAAGACTGATTGATCCTGTCTTACCTCACTTCAAAAACATAAACGACTTTTTGAAGTGACACACCTATTTATAGGATTTTATTTCGTCATGCGTCCCTCTAGCCAATCAAAGGCATTGGTGTCAACATATTGACACGTGTCACGTGGAGCTTGACCAATGTTAGCTTGGCTAGGAGGGAGGTGAACACACAGCGGGACGAAGCGAAAACATACTCTCCGCCTCCGGCGGAGACAATGAGCATGCTTTTATCTAATAAGAATATTATCTCTGCAGCCATTTCAGTATTTTGCCTCTCAGTTCAGACATGCAGTGAATACTGTTTCTAAGTGTTATTTCATCTAGTTGTACTTGGCCAGGAAGTAATGACAGCATACTGGCATCAAATGACAATACTGTTAGCATACAGGAGCCCTCTGAGCCACTAGGACACGGTATAATAACTGTTTAGTGAGTCTCCATGTGGTTCTTTATGTGCTGATGACCAGTGGTGTATCTGTGTCTATACTGTACTGGTGGGGGCCCCATCACGCGGCTCATTCGACCCTGTCTGTGCTTCATAAAGATAAAGGGAATACAATAGTGCTTAGAGGTGGCTTTTCCTTAAGTGGACTCCTTCTACGTGGGAGAGTGTTGGGGAAATTAAAAGCCCCCCCATCTGTTTTAAAATGCACACAGCCTGCTGTTCCTCAAATGAAAGAGGACTCCAATTTACCAGGAATAACCACTTCAGGTGCCAACGTGCCGACACAGCAACAAGGCCCTTATAAGTCCCATCCATCCTGAACACGTCTGACAACGAACATGCACCGTTTGCACACACGTACGTACATTTCCTGCACGTACAAAGAAACCCAAAGGTTTGAGGCTCACACGTGAGTTAAAGCATCCATTTGTGTTCTATTAGGACCATAAGGGCTAACTGAACACATGTCACTACTTTGCTTAAACAGGAAGCTACAACTCAGCAGCTTTGTGTAGCACTCCGGCTAAACAAAATTTACCGTAGCATACAAAGTGGTAACAGTGAAGACTAAAGTAACACATCTGAAGTGGGTGGTAAGGTATAAGGTATTGTGGCACAATGGTACTTTAAAATGTAATATGCACAGGATCTGCATTTGAACTTGTCAACTTTTTCCTCACTACAGTAGGCCTGGCTCCAACACACCTGGCCAAACTGCCTAGTAGCAGGGAGGTGTCTTGTCTAATTCACTTCCTGTTTTACATACATACTGTACATTTGATGTTTCCCAGCACAATTTCCAGCTGTTCTTCCTGCACCTCACAATATGCTGTAAGTAACTGACAGTGGTGGCCTCCAGCAGATACCTGTCTATCTCAGTGCCAGTAAGCATTCTGCTTAAATTAGTTATTTTCCCTGCAATGTGATAACCAGATGTTTATCGGAAACGCAAGCAAAACATTAAAGACAATAATTTCAAGGTTCTTCACAAACGTAGCTCACCAAGTAATACATTTATGTTACAAATAGCAACAAGAAGGTGATTATAGATGAGTCTTCTCTTAGTTAATTAAAGGTAGGGTAAGTGATTTACTTTGGCTAAAATAAGTGTTAAATAGCTCTATATTCTGATAGTACTCATTGCTATAGAGTGTTTGTTCAGTAAAAGGAGTCTCTCATGTCTCTCCAGCTCTTTATTAAACAGAAAATGCATTTTCAGTGCACTCTCCTGATTGGCTTAAATGTTGTCACCTACCTGAAAATGTACTATATTCTGTTTACTAAAGAGCTGGAGAGACCCCTGTGACCGAACAAACGCTCTGTAGCAATTTTAGTACTTTAACCTTTTTAACAAAAAATTATAATAATAACAAAAAACATCACTTACCCTACCTTTAACATAATCATAAAAATGTTTGACAAAAAAGTGAGGTGCTAAAGGACATTTTCAGCTTAGTTTCATCTGAACCAATGCAACAATTCGTAGGCGCAGCATCAGCCCTCTGCTCTTTTTGAAAAATGTACCATTTAAGATATTTGATGTTTGATGCGTGTGTCAATATTATATCAATAATCATGATATGGCATACAGTATGTGTTGTCTTTTCCTGGTTTTAAGGCTGCATTACAGTCAACTGTTTCTGAACTTACCTGACAGTTCAAGTTGTTTAGGCCTTTACCCACTTTGATATTATATAAGATTGTTTTTTAAAGCTAACTAAAATGTTATTAAAACATATTTTTCTTAAGAACTCCCTAAAATTGCAATCAAGTAACACATTATCAATGTATTTTTTTTTTGCAATACAACAAAGCTAAACTTCATGCCTTTATGTCTATTGCTCCACCAACCTTTCTCCACGCTGCTTTGGGCCAGATCGAGAAGCTGTTGAGAGAGGGCCTCCAAGATCTGTTGGTGAAGTTTAACGTAGCGTAAGGTCCACCAGGGCAGCAGCTACAGACACAAAATAAAACAATAAACAACAAGAAGATACAAAATAGTCACAATAAGCAAGGGTTTGGGTAAGTAAGGGGACAACTAAAGAATGAGATGTGACCACCAACAATACATCCATGTTAATGACAGGATCATTCAAAAAGTACAGTACATACATACATGTCACAATGCATAGGTGGTCGTACATGAATAACAAGTGGGCTTTGAGACACTGTACACGGCACACTAAGTTGATTCTAAGAGCTGGCCAAGCCTTAAAAATAGCCAACTCCCTGGGTGCGTGTTGGCTAAGCCATATTGGGCTTAGTGAGTGCAAGAACCTTGGTTCGAATACCACCCTTCATCTTGTCTCCCCTACCTCTAGGGTTTTCAGCCTACATCTGACTGCAACGCAAAGAGGCAGGGACATAAAGAACAGCTACTGTAGCAGCCATGTAAGCCCCCCCCCCCGCCCCCCTCATACCACCCCAAACACTGTCAACCCTACTGCCTTACTCGTTCAGTGTTCAGAGAGTGTCAGTGAACCGTGTAAAATGCTTATTTGCGTATCGTGGAGCATCTCTCTCGCCTCATTTGCAATGCAACATGACCCGTTCGCCGGGTCCGTGTATCCATCCATATTGCGCCTTAATTGTCTGCCTCAAAGAATAAATGGTCTCTAACGCATACACACGCACACATACATGCACGTTCCCGTGCATTAAAATGCACATGCATACATAATGCGAGCACAGAACCCTTTCAGCATACATAAACACCAGCTAAAACAGATGCTTCAACCTTCTCCTCCCATCTTTAAGCCAGATTTATACTGTGTGTCACTCGTCAAAAATGCCATGATCGTACGATAGAGTAGAGATTAAGCAATGGGTGAGAGTGAAAAGAGAGGTGGAAGGAAGAAAGGATGGATGGATGGCTATAATGATGTGGAAGGAGAGGTGGCAGCCATGGCAGAGGACACTGTGACCTTGAGCATGTCAGTCCAACTCCCTGATGCTCAGTGAAAAAGGTGTTGGCAATTAATCCCCCTATAGCTCATTAGCATTTAAAAGGCTGGGTGGAGCGCTGAGGGGCTGCCTCTATACTCACCAGGACAAAGGCTGTTGTGCCTGGTGGAAAACTCCATTCAAATGGTCATGCTTGTTGGGTTTTAATGGGTAACACATAATCACACACAAGCACCCAATACTTCAATATTAATGTCTTGCCTGTACAAGTAGACATCCTCGGCTGTACATACATAGTTATATATCCCATTAGGCTAGTAAAACATTGACGACTGTGGCCACCTATGACCTGAGTAGATGTACACACCGACATACAAGCCTGTGTTGATGCGGGACGCATCATAATTCATAGCCTCACCATTCCCCCAAACAACTTTAGTATTCAACTGAGAAACCCACATTAGCATGAATTCATCAACGCACCACTATCTTAGCTAGGGTGACCACCTCCAGACAGGTCCATTGAGGGACAGATTAACCCGTTTCGCGGGACATCGCGGGACGCATGCGCGTGCATGCGGACCACTCCCGCGCGCGCGCGAAATTTTTTTGCGGTTCTGGGCGGATTGGGTTCGTTTTTTTCGCGGTTCTGGGCGGATTGGGTTCGTTTTTTTTCCAGTTTTTGGTTTCTTTACTTTGGTTTTAGGGTTAGGATTAGATATAAGAGGGTATTGCAAGTTAACTTAAAAATGTAATGAATTTTTTTTTTTTTTATAAAATAAAAATCTTTTTTTTTTTTTTTTTCCATAACTTTGATTTTCGGGACATTGCCCTGCTTGTGCGGGACGCGGGACAGAGGGTCCAATTTCGGGACTGTCCCGCGAATTTCGGGACGGGTGGTCACCCTAATCTTAGCTGTGACAAGGAGGCAGCAGGCAGCAATTTGATTTGTTTTCCGTTGTGCGTAAATAAACAAAAAATGAGGCGGTGGTGGACACGATGACGCATTCTCTTGCATAGATTTGTGTGGGTCTGTGATTAGGATTGGGATCCTTTAGGATTTTAACGATTCCGGTTCCTTAACGATTCCCTCTTAACGGTCCGATTCCTTAGCGGTTCCCTTTAACGATTGATATAGGGGGGTTCCAAATGAAACCTTGCATGACTGTAACTCTGAGAGTGTACAAATGGAACCAAGGTATTAAGGTATTAAGCTTACAAGGTATTAAGTAGGAAGGAAAACCCGGAAGTGGTATTTTTTTTAATGAAATTGTAAGTCTGTGGGACCACCCACCAAGTTTGGAGCCTGTAGCATGCTGGGAAATAGGGCGCCCGAGCGCATTTGTTACTTTATAAATTATGTACGATTTTTGCCCATAATGACGCGCCCAATATAGGGATGCGAGGTTGAAAGTGGTTATTCAGTCTTGCAATGAATGCTACCAATGAAATAAGTTCCTAGAGTGCCAACATTACAAACATGCCACAGTGCAAAGGGTCAAATGTTCAGTAGACAGATATCAGTTGACAATGTGCAAGACAAAAAATAAGAGCAAAGAGGCTAAATATAATTAGATCACATTGGTTGGCTATTCAAAAATAGCAGATATACAAGCTCACTTTGTGCCACGCTATGAACTTGTAGATCTGCTATTTTTTAATTTGATATATTTTTGCAAATCTTTGAATATATATATCTTTTACTCAATTTTTTGCTTCTGCGGATCCCTGGAATAAAATATTTTAACACATTGAGTGCCATAAACGGTCCGGACCGTTTTTGAGAATCCATGCGTCATGTGCCATAAACGGTCCGGACCGTTTTTGGCCCATTTTTTTTTTATACGTGGTGCCCATCTGGGGCGAAACTTTGGGATCATCCAAGGAGTCTCTGAGAAGGAGAGGCCGGGTGTGGATCCATGTCAAAAATCCTGCCGGTCGGCCGCTCCAATGTTAACTCCTTGACTAAAAGCTTAACTCATTGAGTGCCATTAACGTGTTTCACATGATTTTACCGCTATGGCGCAACGTGCCAATGACGTGTTTGACGTGTTTTTGAAAAAATAGTAAAAAAAAAAGAAAAATATGTTCAGAACCCAAGATATCATTATCTGAAGATTTGCAGCTCCATCCACTCCTTGTTTAACGTATAACTGAAAAAGGCTGTATCTCGCTTCCTAAGCACTTTTTTTTTACTTTGAAAAAAACTCTGGCACTGGGACAACATAATATAGAAATAATTATTGTTTATTCGTTTTTGTTCTTTTACATACTCATAGGTAGTACAATTGAGTGCCAGAATTGCCAAACGTAAAAAAATTAAAAAATAATCTGGCACTCAATGAGTTAATATCTCATATTCTTTTTAACGTGGTGGAAGTGAGCCGTTTTCGATCGGCGATCACTCTGCAATGGAGGATTGCGTTAGAAATATTATTGTTCCAGGCGTTAGTCGGGACCCTCTGCCGTCTCGCACGCACGCTTTGTTTACATGCACTTCCGCGTCGGGGCTTCTACAGCACGAAACATATCAACGTAAGTGGATGGAAGATATGCAGGCACTGAACGTACCCTATTTTAATAAACCTCTGGCACACAATGTGTTAAGATGCGGGTCGGCGGCCGAATACATATAATTGGTCCTTGATGTGAAAAGGTTTGAGCACCACTGATATAGCAATATACGTTTTTCAGAAAAATGTTGGGACTTAGAAGACATTTGTAGAATCGGCCTCAAGTCTAAATGGGTTAAGTTCTGAATAGGGCATGAGATCAGGGGCAAGTAGAGGAGACAAAGTGAGAGAGCGGGGGTCTTACCTGGAGGCTGTCCATCTTGGCGGAGCAGTTGTGCAAGAGGACCCGGGCCAGGAGGAGGAGAAAAGGATTGGCCACCAGGCTGTACACCGACTCCCCGTCTACAAGCAGGCTCTTGTGAAGTGCGTCAGTCAGGTCCCGGGGCTGGCAGACAGAGATACGGAGCATTAGGACCAGGTAGTCTCTTGTGACAGGTCAAATATAGTACAAAAAAACCCGAAACAAAAACATATTTTTATGGGCTGGGGCAGGTCTTGAGGGTTGTGGGTTTGGCTGGCGTTTGGGGGGTGGCGGGGACCAGAAGACAGTTTGTCATCAACCATTAGGTCCTACCCTTAATCTAAAGCAAAGTTTTGATCGACTCAGGCAAAGGGTTTCTATCTGGTCTAGGCTTAAACTGGAACGAGTGGTTAAGAGTTTCCATCAAGAGTGGCATGAAAGCTGTAATGAAGCTATATAAATCTCATTGGCAGCACGATAAATCACCAATATTCACACAAATATCCTGTTTAATAGTCCATTTCATCAGCATCAGTATTCATTCGAGTAAGAATCCTGTTTTTTCTCTTGTGCTCTACCCATCAAATGAATTAACGTCGACGCGACAATGGCTGTGCTACATTTGCGGTCTCACATGGAGTTGATCTCCCCAGTCTCCCCCTGTACCCCATCACACATGTACTGTGGAAGGGCTGCATTTACAGTATGGGCTCCTTTAAGTGACAGCCGCGATAAATCATCGCCTCGGCAGAAATTTCTTAGACAGCAGAAACGTCCCTCTCCTCTGGCGTAAGGGTGGTGTGAAACACACTGATCGGGCTTCGCTCGCCGTCATGCTGAGAGGACGCGATCTCCTCAACCCTGCATAATTGGGACCCCAGAGATGGTTCATTATCGGTGTGCTCTTCTTCGACCATGTCTTTCTGACCCACCCCCGCCCTATTTCTGCTGTCACTTGGGTGACTCTATACAACCTCATTACCCAGAGCAAAGGGCGCCATGGGGTCACCTGTTCACAACATTCATCATACTGTGTCATGCAGCGATGAGCGCTGGGCCATGTACTGTACGCACACACACACACACACACACACACACATACACACACACACACACACACACCAAATAGTAGATCTCAAAAGGCTCTAGGTCAGAAAATGGCTTCCTAATGACAGTAATGTTGCTAGTCATTTCTGTCAGGAAACACTCAGTCATTTTTGGGTGAAGGTGTGGATCAAATGTGGATTATTTTAACTAATCTCAAGAGGGAAATAATATGTTAAACACGTTTATCTTTTTTTAATGAGAGATAAGATAATTCCTCTGTGATCCAGAGCTCCTCACTAGGGGTGGGAGAATATGGGTAGCTCAAGATACGAACTGTGGCATTATTTTGCCCACGATAACGATGCACGATATCTGCGATACTCGATATATTGCATGAAATGTAATCAATGATATATCACAATATCTGTGACTGAAAAATAAAAAGAATACCCATAAAAGGCAAAAATATGGAATTATGCATTTATTCCGAAATCGTATTAGATTTTTGTGCATAATGAACTGCCCTAGTACAATGTACAAAATGTGCATGCATAGTGCCTCCTCCTAACAATGTAACACTGACTGCAACCTGTGCAAAATAAAATAAAATAAAATATCTTGTGCCAATTAAAATAAAATAAAATTCCCCCTGTAAAATAAATTTACAGGGGGAAAATGCTTTCTTAATAATGAGAGTAGCAACTTGTTTTATGTAAACCTGGCAGTGCTTAACAAGCATCACCAATTAGTTTTATGTGAACTTTGGCCCATTTCAGTTCTTATTGCTTTGATAAGAATACAATTAAATTAAATTAAATCCTGGTCTCATATCAGTGGTTAGGATGTATGCAAGTACTGTATGTAAACCAGAGAATACTTTATAATTAGAAGTAATAGTAGTAGTAGTAGTCTGCCCACTTCACCCTCATTTATCTCAATAGCGCCACCACAGACAGGACAGGCAGCATGAAGTACTGCACTCTGTGTCAACCTTATTTTATACGTAAATAGCCGATCTAAAATCTCACAATGATGTGCTATTTTTGGAAAATCCTTGAAAATGTTAAAAGAAAATTGATATTATCATCACAATACGATATAATTGTCACAATATAGACAAGGTATTTGGTCAAAAATATTGTGATATTAGATTTTGTCCAAATCGCCCAGCCCTAACAAATTCAGACGACAGTATAGCATAGCAGAACAGAATGCTGGGAGAGACAGTACAGTATCATACCTGGGAGAAGGAAGACAGCAGGGCTGGAGGCAGCAGGTCAGGAACATGGATGGTGACAGGAGGACCCGTCCAGTTACTCTGGGCAAACAGGTGGAGGCAGGCAACCGCCAGAACCATCATAGTCAACTGTCTGGAGGAGGAGACAAGTGACTGAGTGGCAAAGCAGCGGATTCACTACATGAAAGTTATTAGAAAAGTAACAGCCTGCCACTGTCGAATGAAAATGTTACATTCCACTAAGTCAACGTTCAAACTGACAACCAATAGCTCATTAATGTATTTACATAATTATAGAACTAGTGTGAATGGGGTTATTTTTCATATTACTCACTCAATGTCTCGCTTACGGGAGAGCGCCCGGCTGGCGTGATCACAGAAGCATTTATTATACACCATCAGACAATTTATTGGCTGGATCAAGGTCGCACCAGGACACGACAGCAGGGTACCACCCCCCTTGTGCTATAAGGGACTGCTGTGGCCCAGCCGTTATTCAAGATTTTCTTCTTGCATGTTTCACAGAGCGCGTATCTCTGAGTCTGAGCAGCAGTCGAGTAGTTTAACAGTTCACTTGGACAGGACTCACAGGAGCGTATCTTTGAGACTTTGACCACCGAACGCTACAGACAACTTTCTGAGATTTTAGCTGCATTGCGAAAAAGCTGCATTTTAACTTCAGAGAAGTCTTTTTGAGCCGAATTAGCTAACCATTACCCGCGGTGGATATCGCCGTTTTCTGTTTAGCTTCAATGCCAACCGTTCCATGCTTTCAACAAGCAAGTTTCTGGCCAACACGGGAGTTTATCACATCTCCCATAAGCGAGACATTGAGTGAGTAATATGAAAAATAACTATAGGTTACGAACGCAGTCACGAATATTTGAGTATTATGAGCGAGATGTCTCGCCGAAACACCCTCCTAGCTTGGTATGCGAGGAAGGAAAATGCTTATCTTGAATAAAGCGCCGGGCCACGGCAGTCCCTTATATAGCACAAGGGGGGGGGGGGGGGGGGTACCGTGCTGTCGTGGCCTGGTCTGGTGTGACCTTGATCCAGCCAATAAATTGTCTGGAAGTGTTTAATAAATGCTTCTGTGTTCACACTAGGGGGCACTATCCCATAAGCGAGACATCTCGCTTGTAATACTCAAATAACCAGGGTTAAGTCCGTAACCTATAGTATCTGTGGATAAAGTGTGAAACGTAACCAGCATATTAAAGGGACCATGTACATTTTAAAGTAAACAAAAACTTGGTTAGTTAGAGACTACAACAGACCCGGCTAGCGGCCGGGTCAGGTTGCTCCTTATGCTCCATGTGAACTTGGGTAGCATGAGGGTGCACAATAAATTCCATTACAATCCAGGATGTAGCTTTTGAGATATTGTTTGGGACCAAAGTATTGGACGGACTAACACACATTGCCATGCATAGAACCCCACCTCTAATGAAGCAAAAATTATTAATTTATCAGCAAAAGAGCCAAAAGAAAGAATAGAAAGAGCATACTGTACAACAGCAGAAAACCAAACTTTGCAAACACCAAATTAAAACATCTGCCCAGCAAAGGCACTTTCAAAGTCAGAAGAGGAACACAGCCATTCAGGTTTCAGATTGAGGACAGATGGAAGCACAGGGGAGGCAGGTCCTTTGTTTTTCGCTTCCACCTCATATGAAGGGCAATTACAGGGCTTTAAGAACAGGCCATAACCACCGACACGCCTTGCTGACTATCCATCAAAACAAGTAAGTGATGGAAAGCGATAGAATAGAGGGGCATGGATCCGATACAGAGGCAAGGAAAGGACGAGCGATGTGTGCTGCAATCCACATTCACCCTCAGAGATCGTCCCCGCGGGAGGGAGAAGGGAGATGTTCAGCTGTCCTTATTAAAAATTAATAATTCATGACAGCAGGAATAAAGCCAGTAGAGGGATGAGGGCAAGAACATTCCAATCCTTTCAACCAGAGAACAGTCCTCCTTCACAATGAAAGTACACTTTTCAGGCCAAACTTTTTGGCGTCAGTAACCTCATCTCATCTACCTCATCTATGGTGCTACATTGAGCCAATTTTGGAGACTGGCAATGTGATTCCTGGCTATTCACAGCTATATTGCACATTTCCCTCTGCATGGGAAAGATTATTATTTATTTTTTGTTAAGTTAGTTTAACCACATTAACCCTGCCGTCTCTTTTGGGCATGTCATTATACATATATACACATACATTACATTATTTTTATTATTATTTTTCAAACAACTCAAAAGATGTAAAAAAATAATAATAAAAAAATCAAGAATGTCACTATTCGTACGTATATAAGTGGCTACCCAATATCACAGTCTCAATCCAAGTGACAAGTTACAGAGCTCTTGTTTCTGCCCCCTTACTGGAGATAGATCATCATCATGACTATTATCAGTTGAATCCATTATTTCCCAAAGGAGCCTGATCTAAAGCATACGGCTCACAGTATAGCCGCAGATGAATGCAGGAAAGCAGCTTTAATCCATATTGGCATCAATCCCCTTTTTAATACCTATCCGAGTGGATCAGATTTGGATTTTGGGTGTTGAAGATATTATTTGTTTAATCAAACGTATATTCTTATTGACGTAATGTTTGCCGAGATAATTCTATGATCACAGATCGGATATCAAATTGATCCCAATTCAGTTGTTTGGTTTTGAACTACACAAAATCTAAATCTGATCCACTAGGATGGGGATTAAAAAGGTTTGAACTCTTGGGCCCAGGTGAACTTGGGTATGTGAACTTTTCTCCACCAGCCACTACGGCCAGTTACATACTTGTGGAGGCTAAATTTAAAAACATGCAGCATACTTCCTTACCTGTTGTCCTTGTCATCCTCTGTGCAATCAGCCAAGAAGGCGAGCACCCGTCTCTCCATATAGGCTTCGATGGCCTCTCCATCACTGCAGCTGCCATCTCCGCCCAGCAGGTCCAATACCTCAGGGTTCAACAGCACTGCCTCAAAATCCCCCTCCAAAAGGGACTGTAGCAGAGGGCCCACAACTGAAAACAGAGAAGAGTAATTGTTCACTACATTATATTCGTTTGTCTCTAAGGATGGGCATTATATATCAAAATTATATCGATTGCGATACGAGTCTGGATCGTATATCGTAATAACGTGGTGTGTTGTCTTTTCCTGGTTTTAAAGGATGAATTGTACATTTCTAAACTTGCATGAATTTTCCAGCTGTTCCATTATTTTCCTTCTTTACCCACTTAGTTATGATATAGACAACATTACTGATGATGATTATTTATCAAAAATCTCATTGTGTAAATATTTGGTCAAAGCACCACTCTCACGTAAACAATTGTCAAATAAATAAATAAAATGCAGCACTGTGTTGCTCCAAAACTCTACAGCACCTCAGTCAGCAATCCATCCCTCCTCATTTGTCCATCGTTTTGCAGTTATTGTTAAGCTAGTCAGTGCTCAGGGCATTAGAAACATTCCCCAATGATAAAGCATTGCTTGTCAGAACGCAGTCAACGCACTGCGTGCTTTCTCTCCCTCTCTCTCACACACACACACACACACACACACGCTCGTATCAAGTCTGATTTATACTTCGTCATACGATGGTGTCACGTAGCAAAAATAGCAGATCTACAAGCTCACAACGAGTCGCGAACTTGTCATGAACGTGAGCTTGTAGATCGCTACTTTCGTCTGGTAAAACGCAGCCGTATGACGGAGCATAAATGAGGCAACAGAGAGGTTCAGCAGCAGAGGAGGATGGTGGCGAGATAGTGAAATATGTTGATTTATGGAAGGACACTGGGAGACTGGTGAGGCCACGGCATCCCAGCCAGGAGTAATTGCGTTGCCTGTGTGCACGGCTTCAACGTCTCCCCAGCTTTCATTAGCTCTTTATTTGAGCGGGGAGGCTTGCTGGGCTCATTAGCATTGATTGCATTGTGGTCCCCTGGAGGAGGGAGGGATGGAGGGAGACGGGTGAAAGAACAGAGGAATAAAAGGAGAGATAAAGGGGACAGCGGAGCGTGCTTTGAGCTGTATACAGAATAAAAGCTGGTATTAAAAGTCGAAAAATAAAAGTCAACCGACTAGTCTTGATGTTTGCACAAGCACACACACACATACACGGCTGAGTGAAGGGTGCACTGACAAAAACATAACAAGGATTTTTTTTGCAGGAAAAAAAATACTAACAGGCTCATTTCCATTAAAACAAAGACTATCAGAGGAACAACACCAATCTTAAAGCCCTATCTTAAAGTATCTCCTCTCTTTATCTTCCGAAAGCAATTACCTCAGTTTCTCTGCTCGGAGAGAGAGAAAATGATCTCAGCGTGCATTTGACAGCTTGACATGCTTCAAAAGCTAAAACAAAGATCTATTCCATAGATGGGTACATTTTTAACACTTTTCAGCCATCAGTCATTGCTGTGAGCCCACCGTGATTCCACCTCTGATAAGCATGCATAAAAAATGGGCACACCACTCCGACGTATTCCAACAGCCCACACATCAGCACCAACTATCAATCGCATACAAGTGCCACTGGCGATGTAATAGGCAATTCCTGCATGGCCAGTTCTGTGAGGAAAGTGGTGTTGAGAAATTTCACCTCTGTGTTGATCTAATGAAACCTGGGGGTTGATGTAATAGGACAAGCTAGGCAGAGAAGAAATGAGGGAGGGAGGGAAGGAGAGAGAGAGAGAGAGAGAGAGAGAGATAATGAGAAAGAGAGGATGAAGAGGAGTGAAAGGCTTTGACTTTATGAGGGGGAAAATGAAAGCCTGAGGTATGGCCACTGCCACTGTTAATAACATTTCTGCTACTCTTCAGCTCTGCCCAGGCACCGGCAGCAATTATGGAAAACATGGCAGTCCCAGAAATTAGTCTGTAATTCACAAAGGTCCTGGCGATAAGCTGCAGTTACACACACAAGGCAATGCAAATAGGGAATACGGTACAAAAAAACTACCCAAGCTTGAGCAGCAATATTATGGTTATGAAGGAACACACATGATTTTGTGAGACAGCATTTACATTTCTCCACCATGGCTTGCACTACACAGTTGAGCTTCCAAATAGGGTCTGAATGGAGCAAGAAGGTTGGCGTTATAAAAATGTCATCATAAGCATCAATTTCATTTCATTCCTTTTATAAATCACTTTTTTTATTACCTTATTAGTCCTGCAGGGGAAATTCAGTTTTCAATTCAGTGCAAAGGCACATCATCACGTCACTGCAAACTTCCCGTGTAAATTAAATTACAGAGCAGTATCATAAGTTAAGTTTGACCACAGCTTCTCAGAGGAAAACCAATGAACAAGGTACAAATGTTGTGTACAAACGAAAGCTATTAAATTAGCCAAATTTAAAGGAATTTATTATAGTGGCTTCAACACAAAGAGTGCAATCAAAATAAATGTATAGTTTTGTTTTAGTCAGTAGTTTAACTTCAAAACTAAGAAGAAGAAGACTGGAATACCAAGTCATTAGCATTGTGCATGGCACCACTGGCTTGTTTCTGAAGCTACACCACATAGGGTGAGTCCTTGAGGTCAAACTGGCATTGGAGGCAAAAATACTGGTGGCTCAGGTTGTCAAGTGAAATAATTAGTATGAGGCACCAGTTCTTCTCATGTTTTAATTATGTTGATGGGATTGCAACTTTCTGTATGCAATATGTGTACTCCTTTCGCATTAACTTAAAATGTAATTGGCACTTTCATAACAGTTGTCAGTTCAACTAGGAACACACAATCTCTTCAGTTTTGCAACAATAGTCAAATACTGGCATGATTTGCTTGATCCAAAATTGCAACGTCTTCTACAGCTACAAGTAGGGATGGGACGATATGAAACTTACATGTCACGATTATTGTGGCAAAAATAATTACGATTAACGATAATCAAAATATGCTTGAAACTTAAAATGTCCCCTTTTGTAACCACTTTAACCCCCAGCATCCCTATTCTGGGGGGAACGTTCACCAAAAATTGCCGATTTGACATTTTTGGCGAATAGATTTGTGTAGAGTGAAATAAGAGCGTACCAAATGCGCTCTTTACAGGTCAGTTTTATCAAGTATAGAGGGTTTAAGTGGTACTGAATTTGCAGCTCAACAAAAGTTAATTCATCCTGGTGTATGATGGAGGACAATTTCACGATAAATTCAAATCTCTGCGATACGATTATTGTGAGCGTTTCTTTATCACGATAAACGGTAATAACGATTATCGTCCCATCCCTAGCTACAAGTCCTTGCAGTGTAGGTACACACCATTTTTAAAACCTCCAGCACCATAAAGGACACGCCTCCTTCATGGTCCATTGTTCAACTGTCTGCATTGGGAATTATATTACAGCAATGGGCTGAATGCCATTAGTGACTTGTCATGCATGCCTTCACAAATATTTGCATTATTGTGTGTCTACCCAGCAGCTGATGCACAAAAACTCTTCATGCCCATGTTATGTTTAGATTTCTTCTGACAACAAAACCTGTCTTTCTGGCCCGGACCGCTGGCGTAGCAGTCCGGGCACCTAGGCTCCAAAGTAGCCTGACAGCGTGTTGTGGGTTCGAGTCCCGATCCCGACAGCCTTTGCTGCATGTCACTCCCCATTTCCTGTCAACCTACTATCCTATCAATAAAGGCATTAAAAAAGCTGTTTGTTGTATTAATAGACAAGAAATCATATTCAGAGATTTCATGACACCAATAGGATTTTTAAGTCCATAAGTGTTTAATGACACAAAACCCTGCCCCACTAGGACTCCCAGTGAGTCGCACCCCTCCTCACACTGTACTGTCTGTAAGACTGCTGCCTATCATGTGGATGCTACACATGCATGAATGATGATTTACTTTCATTGTCTTTTGTAGAAACTAAAGCAACCTATTTGAACCAACAGCGTAACAAAGCGTCAAATAATAGGTCCAGACATTTGGTGCCCAAGTTGTTTTCAATCTCGGAATCACAAAACAGTGCTCTTTAAATATATTCTGCAAATTCAAAGAAAAAGAAGCCTCCTTGTTACAAGCTGCCCAAACTGAACTAACTAACTAACTGTAACTGTCTTTGCACCCTGCAGTGCATGCAACCTGATTGTGCGGGCAAGTGTGTGTGTGTGTGTGTGTGTGTGTGTGTGTGTGTGTGTGTGTGTGTGTGTGTGTGTGTGTGTGTGTAAGATCAAGTAGATGTTCCCTCCTATAAGATCACTTATTAACACAAGGTGGTCCAACTATCCAACGGACGGACTGCACCAAATGGCTCGCTCACTGCAACACATTAACATCAGTATAACTTATGTATAGTCTCTAAACAACGACACGATTCCGAGACGAACAACTGACACACAACAAGCACAGTTTTAAGTAACAACACGGTTATAAACTATTCCGCGTACAAAAGTGACTGACAGATGACAAGCATAGATCTGTCAAAAAACACGGAGCTGTATTCATTTCAAGTCACAGAAAAATAACGCCCGTCTAAAAAAAAGCTTCATTCATACTCCGTCGCATCATGGCTGTCACTTGCCAAAAAATGAACAGATCTTACATCAGCTATAGCCCGTAGATATGAACATGCATTCACTAAGTGAATGTATGTTCATATCTACGGGCTATAGCTGATAGATAGTAGATATGAACATGCACTCACTTAGTGAATGCATGTTCGTATCTACGAGCTATAGCTAATAGCTGATGTATCTATAACTGATTTCACTTACGAGTCAACGCATGTTTCACACAGCATGAGAATCGCTGTAACCGTCTCAAACCATTTAACGTTACGTTCATAAAGTACACTCACTGTGTCAGGCATCTTTACATCATCATCAGCAGAGAAACGTTCAAAATGTCACAAGATACAGACCCACAACACAACACCCACAACACAATTCGAGTTGTATGTGTATATATAATCAATTTCTAATAGAAAACGGCTGGGGAATAAAGGCAACCGTTAAAGACAGTGTCTCACCTGCAGAGCTGAAAATGTGCTGCTTCCATCCCGTCGTCGCCTCGCTGGATGTTAAGAAGCCCCGGAGAACGACTGTCTCCACGTCCCGCATCATCACCACCACCACCATGATGATGCGCGTGTGTGTTGTGTGTGTGTGTGTGTGTATGTTTCTATAACACAGCTTATACACAGCTTGTATAAGGTGTCCTGTGGTCGAGGCGGACGCGTTTCAAAGTTAACGATTCGGTCGCTTTTCTTGACGTGCCAGAAGTGTTCGGTACCGCTTCAGAGGAGGATGATAGGGTGTTTATTTGGTGCCCATGTGGTGTTATAGTGGCATCAGTGAGCAGCCATGACAGATGCCGCGTTGCATTGTGGGGCGGAAAGGCATCAGTGCGCCTCCGCCTCGCGCCGGTCAGGGACCGTGGTCATTTTATCGTACGTTTTCATACTAAACAACAAATGACCAGTCCACTGGTGTTTAAGTAACTAATTTTGAGTTTAGTTTTTTTTTTTTTCTAATACTGGAGTATTTCCTATTTTCAATGCTTTACTTCTGCTCCAGTCCACTACATCTCTGAGGCAAATATTGTACTTTTTACTCTGCTACAATAGGTGCCAATTTATGTGCGGCTAGCGGGGGCTCAACAGGGCGGACTTAAGGATCTGGAGGCCCCAGGCGAACGGTAGTATGAGACCCCCTCCACAGATTATTTTTTAACAGAATAGATGTAATTTCCAGTATTCTGGTGCATTTTGGGAGTTTGATACTTTTATCAAACTTTACTAACATGGGATCCATTAAAAAGCTAAAAGTAGGGCTACAGAAATGTATTTTATTTTTTTCATGAGGCCCCCTAACTCTTGAGGCCCCAGGCGGTTGCCTAACCTTGCCTACAGTTAAGTCTGCCACTCAACTCGACCCCCACTAGCCCCGATTTTTATAAATGTTATACATTCTGATAACTTGTGAAACGGGACATTCTGCATTAATGAGTACTTTTACTTTTGCTACATTAAGTATATTTTGATGCCAATATTTTTGTACTTTTAGTCTTTTACTCTTACCTTACCAGACTTTTACTTGTAAGTTAACACTGTTTACATTGCATACTTTTTACTTATAAGTAAAACATTTGAGTAGCCTACTTTTCCTCACCACTGTACAAAACAATAAATGACAGCCGTGTGAATAAATGATAATTCCTGTGTCAGAGGTAAATGATCATTCACATGTAGGCCTTCATGTACATGTTGATGATGTTGCACCGCGGGCGGCACTGTGGTATCTCGCGATGGCAGACCTCAGCGAAGTGTTAAAATGCCTGATTTATACTTTGTGGTATGACAGTGTCGCGCTCCACAATAGAAATAGCCGTTTTAGTTCACAAAGTATGCGGTAGGAAGCGATGTGAGCTTGTAGACCTAGTTTTTTTTTACCATCATATGAGGAGTAATTTCGGGTCACAATTGTTTGTTGTAGACTGCAGAGGTATAATAAACATTTGCAGATACTCTAATAATATTATTATGTCTTGATAATGATCATTGGTTATCAATTAAATACAGGCCGTGCAAGGTGTTTGTGTTCATCCTAATTTATGTGCATTGGTAGGTAAACCACTGGTAATGGATTACTGTTCGACAGTGACATTTGCAAGATCCAAGATCCAAGTCACTAAGATTTTGTTGATGTATTTCTCATTAACAGCAACTGTTTCGAATCTCTTCCACTGCCAGCCATACTCAACAGTGGTTGCTATGTTAAAGGTTTCATGACATTCATTTTCATTATTTTTTTTCATTTTTCGTTTTTTTGTTTTGTTTTATGACCTCAATTACAACCAAAAAAACAGAACTTTGAACATTCAGTGGATTTTCCGTGGTCTGGGGTTTTCTGAATAATTAGGCTAAAAAAGTGCTGGGATTGGCCCCTGGACATTGATGTCATAGTCCATTAATCCCGCCCCCTTTCTTCCACGCCCCTCCCCTCCCCTATCCTTCTCCTTTGGGGGGGGGCGGAGCAGAGGCGATGATTGACAGACAAAATCCCTCAACAGCGACACCCGCAGGCAAATATGTTTTTTTCATCGCAACTGAAAAGGCCTCAGAACACAGAGAGAAAAAAACCTGCCATGGCTCACTGGAGTGGATTTTTCAGTTAAAACATTTTAATACATGTTTGAAGGACCATGAAACTTTTATTGTTTTGTAAATCTGAATGTCATGAAACCTTTAACGGGCAGCCATGTTGGAATACAGATAGGCTAGCTACTAAACATTCTGTGCAAGGGCTCTAACTATATAAATATTTTTTGATTTATACTTAAAGGAACACTTCACCCATTTTCAACCTATCATCATATAATTGGTCCTCAGACTCCTCACTAATGCTCACTATAATGTGGTACCGGTTTTGTCTACTCACTCTGTCTCAGAGGATGGCTGTGGACAGTTCAGAACGTCTCAACACAGCTCTGAACGGTCCACAGCCCTCCTCTGAGACACAGACCGAGTAGACAAAAATGGTACCGTATTATCATGAGCATTAGTGAGAACCAATTATACAAATCTAGGTTGAAAATGGGTGAAGTGGTCCTTTAACCACTTTAACCCCATCATCCGTATTCTGGGGAAATCCTTCGCAGAAAAAAATCTACAAGCACAACGCATTATGAGCTTGTAGGTAGGCTATTTTCAGCAAAGATTATGAGGGGGAAAAATAGGAAAGTCACTAGTGTAGAACCCTGAGGGACTCCGGTCAACCAAGTATAAGGTATAAGAGGTTAATGACATAGGTTAAATCTGTGTCTTTGTGAGTATAGGCTACTTTGTGGCTACAAGCAGTGACTGCTTGTCATTACTTGTCAGTCACCATTGTTCCACATCCCTGCCCATCACATTATAAAACAGCTGCATTTTTACGTTCTCTAATTTAAGTATCTTAAAAAAATAAAAAGTAAAAGCCTCTTAAAACAATTAATCATGTCAAGTGGTGGTGGTGTTGGTGGTGGTTCTGCGTGTGTGCGTATTTCAGCATGCAGACAGTATATTATGTGGCACACTGTGTGTGTGTGGGAGGAGGGGGGAGTAAATTCTTCATATAAGAGATGCCGGTGTTCACTAAAGTGAGCTTGACTGTTAATGAAGACTATCTCAATTCTGACCTTCTCTTTACCTCTTTCAGTCTCTCACGCACGCTCGCACACACACACAGATTTCACTCCCGTCAGTGTACTGACTGTATGATGCTTCTCCTGGAGACAGGGTGAGTGACTAAGCTCAGTGTTTTATTATGATGAGAGGAATACAATGTCTAAAAGATTCAGAGCCTGCATGGACAGAAGCACTGTGCATCTAGAGCTCTGGGCTGTTCTCAGCTTTCCTCAAAGCTCAGTCTGCTGAGCACGCGTTTCAATCTCTTTTCCATCGCTCTCCGTCTTTCTGCTTCCTCCTCATCTGCCTCAGTTCCCTCATCCTCTTTGTGCTTGACGTTGAACAAGAGTGCTCTCGAGTATGTGCTCAATTTCTTCACAGGCCTTCAGCGTGAAGGTCTCACAGAACAGAAGGCTCTTTGGAACTCTTTTGTTCAACAATGCACAAGGTGAATATACGTCTCTGATTTATTCTCGCACACACCAGGTCTTATTTACTGAGCTGCCAAGGACATATAACACAGTTGGACTGACGAGAGCTATTCTTCAGTCCCTTTTAAAGAGGAAACAAACAAAAGATTTGCCTGTGCAAGACGTGCTGACACCTGCAGTGTTGCAGAGGCTGTTTGATGCAAAAACCTTTACATCTATGCCTCACCACCACACCACTCCAACACAAACACTTCTCACATTGATTGTAGTGTGAGAAGAAATCAATTTAAACCAATCCCCTAGACCCCCCATGTTTGCGTCTTTTATAGCTCTATAAAACTATACAAAAAATGCGTTTGTGCAAAAGAGGATAAAAGAGGACTGTCATTGTTACTGTGTGAATTACGTCCGCTTTGAACCCTCATTCAGTCTTGGCATCCTGTTCTTGGAGAGGCTCTGTAACATTACGTCAGTGTTGTAGTTACAGGTCTGAGCTGGGCTCTTCAAGCATGATTTATACATAGTCATACGATGCCACTCACCGAAAAAGCAGATCTACAAGCTCACGTCTTGTTGCATCCACTATGCATTGTGAGCTTGTAGAATAGCAATTTTCGACCATGGAGCTTAAATTGGGCAATACTCCACAGCGGAAAAATAACCTTGCAAACAGCTGCCAATTTATGCTGTAAGAATACAAACAGTAATGTATTGACGTCACCGCATTATTTATGCCCAAGAAAAAGCTGGGTTGTTTTCATTTGTTACTTCTAAAACCCAAATTTATGGATTAGGTGAGAGGGTGGCTTAATTGTTAAGAGGTTGCTCCATTGTAACAGCTTTGACCCAAGCTAGTTGAATGGTGTTTTTAAATGTTCATTGTTCTTAAGCAAAAACCTGAACCACGTCATGAGCTAAATGCTGGGGGGAGAAAAAAGGCATTACAAGAAACAGTTTCATTGAACATACACAGATGCATGAATAAGACTGTAGTGAAATTAAAATGTGATTTGTGTAATACATCTATACTGTTAATATTAGACACAAACACATCTACTCCCCAGACATGTTAATTTCTACTTCGCTACTGTACAGCATTAAACCATGGCCAAAATATAACCTTAAATGGCAGATAGGTTTAATATATTTTTTTCATCATTTATAACTCGATGTATTTTTTGACACGTTGCTGACTTTAACCTTTATAA
The DNA here is from genome assembly GCF_963280865.1 of Gymnoscopelus braueri. Classification (NCBI taxonomy): domain Eukaryota; kingdom Metazoa; phylum Chordata; class Actinopteri; order Myctophiformes; family Myctophidae; genus Gymnoscopelus; species Gymnoscopelus braueri. The sequence goes on from NC_137619.1 coordinate 34,333,773, forward strand.
CTCTTACTGAAAGCATCTCCATGTATTTTCCAGTAGCTCTCTCTGCCTCGACTTGGCAATGGAGTTAAAGGTGTACAATGAATAATGTATTGGGGTGGGTTAAATCACAGACGCGCATCCCACAAGCTACTTTCTCTTTATTCTCCACACCATAATCCCTGTGTAGCCAAGCTTGCTCTACAAGAGTTTTTTCAGGCACTTTCATCCTGCACTGGGAATTTCATAGCACTCATCCTGCCGAGCGGACTGGTACTGTGGTTTTCTTTATTTCTTATTCAGGGCTCAAGTTGTTGGAAAAACGCAGAAAGAAGCATTCTCACAACCAAATCCACATTTTCAAGCTCCATTTAATGTCCTAGCAAAAGGAGTATGTGACTGTTCTGGGAGTGAGTAAAGTAGAAAGTGCATTTTTTGTTCACTGGAATCAACATAATAAAAAAAGATCAAAGCAGTTTATGCCAGACGGAGCTGAATTATTAAGTTGTAGAAATAGCAAATGAATCAGTAAAAGGTACTCGTTCAGAGTATTTGGTGGTATGGTGTAGATCAAAGGCACATCACAGCTTTGTATCTCACTAGGGATTGTTGCACACGCACAGAAAACACACATACACATGCACAAGCCTTCATATACATATCCCGTGTGCATCTTTAAGCATGAGTTATACTCGGCTGCGCACGGGTGCCGCACACCAAAAACGTCTGTTCTACAAGCTCATAACGCTTTGCAACGCGATGTGTTGAGAGCTTGCGCATCTGTGATTTTCGGTGCGCGACACCGCCGTGTGACTTAAGTATAAATCAGGCATTACATACTTCTCTTATGATCTACACAGTCATATCAATGTATATATCCGGCCAAAGTAAAACAGGTTGCATTTATTAAACTTGCATTGAGAATTAGTGACGCAAAAAAACTTTTAAAAATAAAAGGTTATCCATAGCATTTTTTTTTTCTGAACAGCCCGTGAACAGGATAATGTCATAGCATGTAGGTATGTCCAACTCAGCCTTTATTAGAAGTGTACATGTTCCCGGAAGAAAAGTAAGAGAAGCAATGGGCAACCGGGAGGGTATTTCTTTTTCAAATTCAGTAAAGTGTATGCATGTTGTGTGTTTTCTTTTTTTCTTTCTTTCTCACTTGTTTTTAAATAGTTTCCTTAAAGAATGACCAATATATTCTTGGTTACAACTGTCCTCGCACTAACAGTCCAAAAAACAAAAAAAAACAAAAATAAAATAAAATAAAAAGGAAATTAACATTCAGTAAACATTCTTCTAAAGGTAGTTTCCCTTATATAATCTGATTTTTCTCTGTCATTATGTATACATAAACAAGTTTAATAACATACCAATCAGTGGTTATTTCACAATTGGAAAAAAAGCACAAAATGTTTTACACTCCTTTACAGGTAAATAAAAGTTTGTTTTTGTCGACTGTGTTTTCCATAAGGGCATAGTATAGTTCAGAGTTGTTGTTTTCGTCGGGTGTCATAAGCAACGTTTCACTTTAGTCTCATTTCCCCCACATCCCCTCCCGTTTTCAGCTATTACATATTAGATTCTTACATACAAATATTGACAAAATGGTGGCTTGTGCTTCAAAGCCGTCAAGTCTTTTCAATTACGATAGTAATAGTCGTGAGGAAGAGGTCGCAGCTGGGAGGGAATGGGAGGCGCTGGAGGAGTAGGCAAGAGGGAGAGAGAGAGCGCGAGACCTATAGCTGGCCCTCGCCGCAATGGCCATCCTGGCTGCCACTTGGCTTCTCCGCGTCCTGATTGGGTAGCTCCTTGACCATGAGGGTGGCGCTCTTCTCAGATAACTCCTCCCTGTCAGGCTCCAGGCCCTCCGGGCAGGGCAGCTTAAGAAGTTCTTCTCGTAGTTGGGCTGTGTGCCTCTGTGTGGGGAGACAGACAAAGCACAAAGGGTTATCCACTGGGAACTCCTATCTGAGCTTGGCACATTGGTAAGTCCTAATATATACTCTGTAAATATAGAGTTTATATCTTGTGTCGCTTGTCGACAAGAACCGGTCTCGTCGGTGAGCCACGCAGTCGTGCAATAAATTAAGTCTAAGTGGACAAAGTACGCTGGCTAAGTAGCTTCTTATTAGAGAGTGCTCTCATCAGGCAGACAAGGCAGAAGGACTTGACATTTATTAAGAATTCAAGCAGTCTGCAACTAAATCCCTCATGCTGTAAAGAATATCTCTCTACATCTGAAACTTTGAGCAAAGAAAAAAAGAAAAGTACATTTTTCTTTTGAAGTTGCAGAATACATTCTGCACTGCACATATTAAAACACTGCATCTTTGTGGTCTAACCGCACAACCCCACTTTATACACCCTGGATAACTCAGGAATGCATAGATATGAATTAAATACATGTATCATGTTACCTATAGATTGCAAATGTACTGTAGATACTGATAGACAAGAAACAAACCACAGCCTAATGTCTTTCTCTGGGCCCTGTAGGTGTGCACAGCCCTCTCATTCCTTATCAGTGGAGCTGGGATTATGTACAGTGGGGATTCATTGTAGTTATTTACAGCAAGAGTGAGAGGAGGGTTACCAGTGAGACTTGGGGGGGGGGTGCTTGTGTGTGTGTGTAAAGTAGCTTTTAATCAGCTACTCCATAACCTACATTGCTCCATAGTGTAAAATAAAGACACTTTCTGGCAATACAAAGCATTGGATGTCATATAGACTGTAGGCCTGTCGTTTCCTGAATCTCGTTAAACACTTTCACCCTGGGCCTGACATTATAGGTGAAAATGATCAATTAAAAAAAAAAAAAAATGCCCACGCTACATGTACAAAGCTACAAAGTGTGTGTGTATGTACCTTGAGTGCTGCAGCGTGGTGAGACATAGTGCGGCCGACCCTCTTGTCGCTGCTGTACTGCTGGATGTCTGCAATCCACTCCTCACACTGGGCCATGATCTCTACCCGCTTCAGGTAAAAGTGCTTGTGGATCACCTGTCAAGCACACAACAAACAGGGTGAATTAGCATAATTGCAGAGATCGACTTCTCTTAGGACCTCCATTACTTTGAAAACCAATGCTCAGGTTTATCTACATTCACTCATGCAACATCTAACCATTACACGTGACATATGAAAGTGTCCTTCGCCATTCCTATTAACTAATGGTGAGCTTTCATGATGAAGAGGTGAACTGAGGATGCCCAGTAGTGTAGTGAGAATCATGAAATGTATCATCTACAAGTAATAGTCACATACTGTAAATGCATTACAGCAGTTCTCTTGGCACTACAAGTTCCTTGAGAAATGCTCCTTGACATGAGGTGAAAATGAGACTCATCTAATCAGGCACCCCCCCACACAGACACACACACACACACACACACGCCAGCCCAGGACTCTTAGTACTATGCAGAGCAGAGCAGCAGGAGTGTTAAGCCTCATTTATACTCCATATTGCATAGCAACGCATTGTGAGCTTGTAGATCTGCTATTCTCTGCAAGCAACGGACTATAATTAAAGCGTTACTTGACTGTAGACATAGTTGGCAAAACTGCTTTCACAGAGTTAATAATGAGGACCCCACCACCCCCTCTCTCTTTCAACTTGTCTTTCTCTAGCTTTCCACAATCAAAACACTTTTGAAGAGTGGCAGTGCACATCCCTTTTCAATGTTCTCAAGGTGTGTGGTGTTCAAATCTGAGGTGAGGTGATGGGTGTAGAGAGGAAGTGGATTGGATCGATTAGCATGCACGCTCCAATGAGCAAACCAGCAGGGAGACGGTGATAAAGTCAGTAGAAGCGTGAGAGAGGAAGAGAGTTATGCAATGGTGTCAGAGTGTGTGTGTGTGTGTGTGTGTGTGTGTTTGAGTGAGAACGGCCAACTGCTGTGTTTAGTTTATTTTGACAGCTCCACATTTGTCCCTGATTAAAAAAACACATACGACTGCCTCCCTGCTTTGCCAGGGTGAAGGCCAAAGGTAATCACTGCCAATCAATGCACTAGGGAAAATCAAGATGTACAACAAAATGTTGAATTGTTTTAATTGGAAAACAAATGTCAAAGGAGGATGCATTAAGAGCCTTGTTGTCTACACATCAAGTCAAAAAACAGGAGACAATTCGACAGTCCCAGGTAGGAAAAATGAAGCTGTCATTTTAAAAAGATGAAATGCATATCAAGACAATTATTTGGACGTCGATCATAAATAAGGACGGAAAGGAAGGAACGTCCCTGGTGTGTCAGCAGGGGGGCGAGAGAGGAGAACATGCCACAAGTTCAAATTCTGCTTGCATCCTGCACTGCATGTCGTCGTCTCTTCCCTCATTTCACCGTCGCCACAATATAATGCCTAATAAATTATTTTTCTCTTTATCTTCTCATTGCCGAGGGGCTTGTGAGCATTTATTATTGAGGGACTCGCATCATAAGCCCCCTGCTGTGAGCAGGGGGCTCACTCCTTGACAATACGCACACAAAAAACACACAAGCAATGAATTGTGTCCATCAACCACTGCCTCTCACCCGAACCCCCCTACACACCTCTAGCCCCCCCCCCCCTACACCCCTCTAGCCCCAGCCTCCACGCACTCTCGCCTCCACTTCCTAGCAACGGTTGCCAGGGCGGACAAATCAGTATGCAGTAACCGCTCGTCAATCCGTTTCATAGCCATTGTTATGGTGGCGGAGGAGAGGGGGATTAGTTATTACGGTGGCTTTTTACCAGGATCAATCTGAAGAGTAGCACGCTGAGAACAAATGGGGCTGGCCAACTGCCGTAATCACTTTCTCCCTTTCTGCATCCCCCTCTTCCACTGTTCCTCTATCTTCATTCCATCGTCACTACTTCATCCCTCTCTCTCTGCCCTCTCCTTCTACCTATTATTCCTTCCCAAACCATTGTACCCCCCCACCCCTCTCACTCTCTCTCCTGGTTGAGTTATTTCTAATGAGTTGGGCGATGCTCCCCACCTGATTACTTGGGAATGCTTCAAGGTCACAGGGATGGGGGGTAAACAAAGAAAGAGACGTTGCTCCTGCCTTCACAGCCATTTACAAACAGAGAGCCTTCGCTCCTGCCTTCACGACCATTTACTAACAGAGCTGTCGCTCCTGCCTTCACTGCATTTACAAACAAAGAGCCACCGCTCCTGCCTTCACAGCCGTTTACAAACAGCCATGGCTCCTCTGGAAAAGAGTTGGTACAGCAGTGTTCAACGACAGTGGGGAAGAGTTTCACGCAATTGGGCTTTGACGGACACAGCCTCTGGAAATGAGAGCTTTGAAATTGACATAAATGTTTCTTCTATTTTGTGCGTTTTAATTGCATTTTGTGTTCTGCTGTCATTCTCATTCATTCAGTCATCCAATTCACAATTCAGGTGCATCTTTGGCTGTCATCTTAATTGTTTGTTACCTTCCTTTGTGTTTCTACTTGTTTTTCTATCCTTTAGCTTTTTCTTGCACAGACAGTGATATGATCTGAAATATATGTGGAGATAAGACCAAAAGTAATATATTCCTGACATTATGTGTGTTCACAATTAAAGGTACAAACGTTTAGAAGGGGTGGGGATGGGGTACGTTCCCTGGGGCGTTCGTGTGGCAAGGACACTGCCCCTGTGACTTTTTGGCATTTGCCTGCACCCATCGATCACAGCATGGACAGAGCAAACACCGCCATCACCATAAGTGCCCGCCGGATTAAATCGGCTCGACAAATGACCTTTAAGGAGATGTACATACATGTGCAAGAGTGTACTTGCACGCACAAAGGCACACAGAGGCCAGGACACGGTAAGAAAACACGTGAGTGTTTCTCTGATCATACATACAGTCACACACAGACGTTGGTCTGCTGATGGAGTGGCCCGACTGACGTATAAACCAAGTGACCTTTGAGGTAATGCTGTCCACTCATTATACCTCAGGGCCACTGAGGGACCGAAGATGGACACAGAATGTACAGTATGCATGGACTCACTTATCCCCCAAAGGGTCAAGGACAAACATGAATCATGCAGCCATTAAAACATTACTTTTATCTTGCCTTTTGTGTATTCCTGTAGTGGCATGCTCCAGCCTGAGCTGCCATGCCCTTCTTATCCTGACCACAACAGTGCACCTCTACACAGCTCAGGCTTCGATAGTGGATCAGAACCATTTTACAATCCCGACAACCAGAGCAGGGCTCTCTTTACAACGGATGGTTCAGGATCATAGATATACAAGCATACATAGGTCAGGAACACCCTACTTCTTCTGTGTCTTCACAACCACCTATTTTGCTGTGGCCCCATGACGCTTACTAATATGCATGTCGTAACCATATCAAACAAAGGCATCACTTCCTCTTCATGTTTGACACAGCTTTGTATTACTGGTAGTGTCAGTTCGATACATAATTTCATAAATGTGTACAACAAAATCTACAGAAATGCATTGCCAAATAAGTTTCACACCATTTCCCAACCACTGCGGAAAACTCTATCGGCTGATACAGACAATAAGTCATCTACTTATAACTTACTTATTAATGTTGTCAAGGAATTGATGTGTGTTTTGACGTGAGCTTGTAAATCAGCTTTTTTTGGTGATGCAAAAGTATAACTCAGGCTTGAGAGCGCTGCAAGTGAGAAGAAAGAGAGAGAGCCAGTGCGAGAGAGAGAGAGAGATCTGCTTTGAGTGCGGCATCAATGGGAGGCAGAAGAGAGGGAGTAGCATGGCATTCCAGCTGGGTCCAGGCCGTACAGCAGATGGTAACAAAGCCGGCCTCTGGAAAGCCAGCCGTTAGGACAGGGCAAAACAGTCAAGTTTCATTTACTCTGAGCTCCACACCATGGGCCAGTCCTCCAGCTGGTTGTGCACGTGTGCATGCGAGAGTGAGTGAGGGAGTGACTGACAGAAAGGCAGGTGGATAAAGGGAATAGAAGAGGTGTGTTTTCGTGTGGGGGGTGACTGATTCCTCTTCTAAAATGTTACGGGGCTGAATTACAGACAGAGCGACAGAACATTTTAAGAGACAGGCTGGCATGAGAGACTAGGGATCTTGAAGCTCAATATGCTCTTGAACTGCTCTTCAACTTAACGTGTCAGGCATTAGACAGAGGCAGAGACAGAAGATCAACAGCGGTGCATCTGGTAGATTAGTCCCAGACAGAAAGGTTCCACTAGAGATCAGGCAGAACAGCATAGCGGTGACTAAACCTGTTGCCATTCTAAAAGGGCGAATGGCTCACACGTCACTTCTGTCTGACTGATGAGGCCTATGGCGCACCATCATGCATCTGGGCCTTACAACGGAGATAGAGACATGGAAAGAAACAGAGAGAGAGAGAAAGACAGAGCAGTGGGAGAAGAGACTAGAGAGATGATCGATTTCCTTGCCAGTATCGCCATGGAAACCCCCCGTGGCCATGGTACATGATCCTGAGTTTCCCTCGCCACCAGAACTGGCACTAAGTGTGTGTGTGTTTCTCCATCCATCAATCTTCAACCGCTTATCCGGAGTCGGGTCACGGGGGGCAACAGTTTCAGCAGAGAGCTCCAGACTTCCTTTTCCTGAGCAACATTAACCACTTCCTCCTGGGGAATACCGAGGTGGTCCAAGGCCAGTGTGGAGATGTAATCCCCCCCCCCCCATCTGGTCCTTGGTCTACCAGGAGCTCTCCTCCCAGTGGGACGTTCAGCGAGGACCTCCCTAGGGAGATACTCGGGAGGCACCCATACTAGATGCCCGAACCACCTAAGCCGGGTCCTTTCCAAGTGAAGAAGCAGCGGCTCTACTCAGAGTCTGAGAAAAAAAAAATTCGGCCGCTTGTATCCGCAACCTTATACTTTCGGTCCCGATCCACACTTCATGACCATAGGTGAGAGTTGGAACTACTCGGTAGACTGAGAGCTTTGCCTTCTGGCTCAGTTCTCTTTTCGTCACAACAGTGCGGTACAGCAACTGCAGCGAATGCTCCGTTTCTCCGGCTGATCTCCTGCTCCGTCCTCCCCTCACTCGTGAACAAGACCCCGAGATACTTAAAATCCTTCACCTGGGGCAAAGTCTCAAAAACCTCTCATTAAACACGGTCTGTCCTGCTCCTCCCTCTATCCCATCCCTGCTGTCGGATGCCTTAACTGTGGTTACACATATGCCAATATGTTTCTTCCTGTCTCGCAGACGTGCTGTCTTACGCTCCCACTCACTGACACACAAGAAGGAAAAATCTCTCTCTGAATCCTATCGATGATGCAGCGTAATGCAGACCACTCAACACAATGAGTGCTGAGGCTGACCACTAGTGCAATATGAATATTGTGTTTGTGTGTGCCATCACTTTACAGCAATAACATTGGCCTTTTTGTTTTAGATTAAATACTGCTCTCTGCGGTGCCCGTGCCGCTTTGCTCGACGAAGTGGCAAACCGTCATTGCGCCGCGCAAGCCATTGCACATAATGGGTTTTAAAGTGCAGCGGTGCCGTTGCCGCATTCAATGTGAAAGTCCCTTTGAGAATACAAGAGTCCCTCCCTGCTGTCATGCAGTGTTTTGTTCAAGCTGCTGGGTTGGAAACTAAACTTTTAAACAAGCTCATGCCACAGCGAAGTCGAGATGACAGACATCACCATGCAGCAGGCCAATGATACGATCATTTATTAATCTGTCGCTGTCACTTGCCAAAAATAAACTATCTACAAGCTCAGAACGCATTGCGATGCTTGTAGATAGGCTATTTAGTAGGTGGTTAGAATATTATACTATATATCTGACCGACTTTCATACCACTTAGACAGAGCATTTCGCTCATAACATTTTCGGATCAGGTAATCTTTGGTGATCACCGATTGAGTCATTTGGAGTGAAAATCAGCCGATTTATATCGGTGGATGATCGAGCACCCCTAGTGTACACACACACTCACATTATTTAAGTTGCTTGTGTTGTCTATGCACTCTCCTTAGTATACATATTAAATGAGCAGGAAACTGCTGTGTAGAAATTGTCTGCGCTCACTTGTGACGGTGAATCAAGCGCAACTCTCCAGCCACCTGCCACCATTGCAGGCCAGGGGAGGGATATGGAGTTCAACGCTATCACTGATGTGGAGCACAGAATTATCCATCACATATACGCCTGTCACACCTCTAAATCAAACGGAGTGGCCGTTGGCGACTTTGACCCCCCCCCCCAATATCAAACGGTAGACTGAACCATTAGGACCTGATGGGGGTTAGGAGCGATGGCGTCGCCTGAGATCATGTGGGGCTAGTTAAGGATATCACCTCATTGTGTGTTCTAATGGGCCCGTTTACGCTCCAGTGCAGCTGAGCATGTGGGGACATCCCCCTTCTGTCTCTCACACATAGCCAGTGTTTATACACACACACACACACACACACACACACACACACACGCTTGAGACCATACCCACAGAGCTTGTTGACAACACGGAGGCACGAACAGCGAGGACACATCCGCTCACCTCAAACACACACACATTCACACATGCAGGCAATACGCACACAAAAAATGAAAAGGATCTATATTTCAGCAAGCGACCTGTTGTCACTAATTCCACCCGACAATCTCCGGCTGCATAATTCAAGTCTGTACTCTATTCCTTATCTTCCGCTCTATAAATAGCACGTGCAAACTTTGGATTCTTGCACACACCAAAAATATAATGTGGTCTTACGGTGGCAGACAAGCCCCCCCATCCAATCTCATGCTCACGTGGGCAGAAACGCACAACGCTGAGCTAGCGGCATCGTCGACACGCAGAAAAGGAACCAATCTGTGTGTGTGTACATCTGAAAGTGCTGGGTAAGACAAGACTCTCCCAGAGCCTGTTAGCAGTACAAATAGCTCCTACTAGGGCTGAACGATTTTGGGAAAAAATCTAATTGCGATTTTTCTGACTGATATTGCGATTGCGATTTGATTGCGATTTTTTTAATAAAAAAAAAAAAAATCTTTAACATTTTTTTTAAAGTCAAGCTTCAGTTTAGTATTCACTGTGGGCTACATTTAAAAAGTAATTGGAAGTAATGGAACATTACCAAATGGCATACCATTTATTTACTGTTCTAGATTCTAATAAATAAGGATGAGAACTAAAAGATATGAATTGCTTCATTGCTTCCAACATGTATCTTCCAAGTACTTTTTTTCCCATGTATATATTTAAACATTTAGCTGGAATAGAAATAGCTTATTTTTGTAAACAACCCAACATTGAACTTGTTAAGTCATTAACTTATGGCTCAAGAAGAGAAGCTTTTTCTGAAATGAAGTTCAATAAATAAAAATAAAATTAAACAAATAATTACCTTTTTGTGTAAACAATTCACAGCAGTGAAATAAGTAGGTATTTCACTTATGGCTAAAGAAGCATATTTACTGATATCCAGTATTTAGCTTATGTAGATTAACATTCAACTAAAATGTAACACTTTTTTGTCTCACAAGGCAAAGTCCTCTCCTACTGTACATTGTATTACTACTACTCCTTGGAAGTGAAAAACTCAGAATACATAACGCAGTGGTGGAAAGTAACTAAGTACATTTACTTAAGTACTGTATTTGTACTTTACTTGAGTATTTCTAATTTCTAATACTTTAACTTCTACTCCACTACATCTCAGAGGCAAATATTGTACTTTTACTCCACTACAATTATTTGAAAACTTTAGTGACTAGTTACTTTTCAGATATAAATTATAATATTGTAAAACCTACATTAACCACTTTGGCCCTATTTTATACCTAGGTTATTTGAAAATAGCAGATCTACAAGCTCACAACGCGCCGTGATGCAACGCGTTGTGAGCTTGTAGATCTGCTATTTTCAAACATTAGTACTTTTACTTTTGGTACTTTAAGTACATTTTGATACCAATACTTTTGTACTTTTATTCAAGTACATTTTGAATTTTTACTTGTAACAGAGTACTTCTACATTGCAGTACTGATACTTTTACTTAAGTACAACATTTGAGTACTTTTTCCACCACTGTACATAACAGAAGTGACAAAGATACAGTTCATAGTCGCTTCTTTTGGGCTTGTTTTCATAGACAGGGTTACTTATTTCTCTCACAAAACCTGGCAACACTGTCACTGACCAGGAAGTGCTTTCCATCGTATTGTTTACATTGCATCCAACAGTAATCGTTTAATAATGATGGGAAAAATATAAGTTACACTTACAGAAACAAACATAGATAGGAGCAACACTACTACTACACTACTTGTGTCGCACCGAAAATAATGTTTTACCGCTACGCGCGGCATCAGGGATTTGCGCAACACGGCCGTTCGACAAACTTTAAATACTCGTAGCCGACGGAGACCTAACTCTATGAGAGGGACAGAGCGAGAGAGAGAGAGAGAGAGGGGGGGGGCTCGCTGCCCTCTCGCTCCCTGTAGAGAGAGGCAGGCAGCCACTCTGGAGAGAAGGAGACAAGTCCCGCGGGTGCTCTGGGATTAATATGAATATTAAAATGATTTATTATGATAAAAAAAAAAAAAAAAAATCGCGGCCTTTGCGATTAGCTAATCGCGTGGTTTCAAATCGCGATTTCGGTTTGAAAACGATTAATCGTTCAGCCTTAGCTCCTACTGTCCAATGTCTTGACAGCAGAGACAGACAAATAATCTAACTGTGAAAATACACAAAAAGCGCACAACAGCTGTCAGAATTTGGGTCACTGATTGGAATGGCTGTGAATTCATAAGGGCGGACCATGCTAGCATGTTCTTGTCCATCTTTTTGTAAGATTAGCCATGCCTCTGTGTGTGTGTGTGTGTGTGTGTGTGTGTGTGTGTGTGTGTGTGTGTGTGTGTGTGTGTGTGTGTGTGTGTGTGTGTGTGTGTGTGTGTGTCTCTCTACTTGTAGGTGCTAAACGGGCAGCAGAGGGAAGAGCTTGTACTAGTAGTGTGCAGCACAAGTTTAATTGAATTTCAGGGGTTGTGTGTGCAGTGCACACGCACAAACACAGGATTACTCAAGCAGTATTCCTGCCACGTCCCTCCACCACCATCTCCAGCTCCAACAGCCCATGTCCCATCCGACGTCACAGCTTGTGTGGCGTGCCAGAGCCAGCTATACTCTGCCAAGACATCCCAGAAACTTCATCAATGATGCCTCTTCCGCCACTCAGTGTGGAATTATACCGAGGGGGCTCATGACGTGATTCGGTGTGCATGTGGCGGCTGTGTTAGTATGCCTGTGTCTCTCTCTGTGTGTGTGAGGACCACTGACTGACTAATAATAGACTAACTCTGAATAATGTACCGCCGTGTTAAATCACAAATTCATTCGACCCGGGACATTTTGTACACACCGTGCTCCAACAGTCTGCGATGTATGCATTAATAAAACGTGACTCTTTCAACTGGGCGTCTGGAAAAAGACACTTTGATGTGAATGAAGCTGTAGATCCAGCCCAGTTCCTCCCCTCTTGTGTACAAGAGGGGAGAAGAGACTCAACTATTTACCCCATTAAGCTTATTTGCACCCCAACAGTGCCCCTCTTTTCTCTCAACCAACACTATCCACAGATACTTTGAACAACCTCTTTCTCAAGGCTAAAGAATAATAAAAGCCTCTCCCATCATGTCCCTCTCTCTTGGGATAGTAAATGAGGGCAGAGAGGTTTGTGTGTGTAAGTGACTGACTCCAGTGAGTGACACTGAAGAGAGTTGGTATAATCAAATCAAGGTTTATTTATATATTGCACATTTACAACAATTGAAATTGACCAAAGTGCAATACATAAAATAATGCAAAATAGCTTTAAAAAGAAAAGTGGTTAAACTGGCACAATAATCTTGTGAGTTTCTCTTTTTCATTTGCAGCTGCCACTTGCTGCCACTCATTTAAACCTGTGGTTTAACTGATGCTAGCTTTGTGTAGGAGCAGGTCAACAGTGTGAAATACAAGCATGGAGTGCAACCGCACGCACACACACTAGAGATGCGCAGATCGCGGTTTTAGCCGCGGTTGCCCCAGTTAACCGCAGTTCGGGTGGATCAAATATAATAATTAATATTGGATAATCTCGCCGTGCGTGAGTTTGTAGTATTTTAATATTGCGTCATTTTACATCAGGCACAAATTAGCCGCCTACTGCACGTTGCTTTACCGGCAAGGGGTCTTTGTACCGCATGAAGCCAGGGGTGCCAGATTTTGCGAGACAAATAAGCAGCCAGGTCTATGAAAACAAGCCCAAAACAAGTGCCAAATTAGCCGAAAAGTCCTTATAAAAACAGACATGGCAACAAAGCCATGAAAGCGAAAGTAAAGGGAATTAAACTCCGTCTTGTTGTTACCATAGATATGGATTGTATACAGTCACTACATCGCGACAGATAGTAGTGAGTAACATTGTTTATAAGAAAACTAACATCAGGAAAATAATAATAATTTGATGCGGTTGGTATGGATCTAAAAATAGGATGGTATAATTAATGCGGTTGGACGGCGGGTGGATAATGAACACGTACTGTATATGCGGATTTGGGTGACGATAAACCCTATCCACGCATCTCTAACACACACACACACACACACACACACACACACACACACACACACAGATCCGATGATTCAGAGCCAGCTCTATAAAAGCCAGTTTTATATTCTGCTGGTATCAAGAGCTCCAAAGACACACAATGAGAAGGGTAGGGAAAATAGGCGAAGAGGGAAATTGATTGCAAGATAATCACCCAAGGGAAACGTACGTGTGCTTGTGTGTTGATGCGTGTACGCACAGCGCATCCAAGAGAGAATGTGGAGGAAAGCGAGAACAGTGTGTGCACGACTGGGTGAAACAAAGAAAGATAGAAAGCAGGGAAGAAGAGACGGACAGCCAGAGCCGGCATAGACAAGAAGTGTCAGTATATTCTATATATAAATATAGACTATGCACTAACATGTATGTATGTGTGTGCGAGTCCTGTCGGTAGACAGAGTGACCGGCAGTGGTGGAGGAAGTACTTAAATATTTTACTTAAGTAAAAGTAGCAATACCACAATATAAAAATACTCCGTTACAAGTAAAAGGCCTGTGTTCAAAATGTTATTTGAGTAAAAGTACTGGCATCAAAATATACTTAAAGTACCAAAAGTAAAAGTAATGAATTGTTTGAAAATAGCCGATCTACAAGCTCACAGGCGCATCGCCACGCGTTGTGAGCTTGTAGATCGGCTATTTTCAAATAGCCTGGGTATAAAATAGAGATAAAGTGGTTCATGTATGTTTTACAATATAATAATTTATATCTGCAAAGTAACTAAATGTTTCAAATAATTGTAGTAGAGTAAAAGTACAATATTTGCCTCTGGGATGAAGTGGAGTAGAAGTAAAAAATATTGAAAACTGGAAATACTACCGTAAAGTAAAAGTACCACAAAATTGTACTCAAGTACAGTACTTGAGTAAATGTACTTAGCAGTTACTTTACACCTCTAGGGACCGGCTACATGCAGGCTATGATGGGGAGTTCAAAGCAGAACTGTAGGAGTTGTTGTTCCTTCTCCTCTGCTCCCCCTCCCCCCACATAATGCCCGGGAGCCTGCCTCCAACCTAATATAGATTAACCTTCCCTTTTAGTATATCGTTTCTTTCTCTCCATCTTCTACACCTCATCATAGTTACCCCGCAGTTCTGTTTCTTCCAATTAATTCCTCGCCGCCTGCCTGGCTCTTTCTGTAGAGATGTTTCCCTTTCCTCCCTCACCCTCTTCATTTTCATCTCGCTCTCCATCAGTCCGTCTTCCCTCTCTCAATCCCTCTCCACCACCCACTCCTTTTCCCTCCCTCCCTCCCTTTCTCTCTCTCTCTCTCTCTCTACATTTCTGGAGGCTGAGTGAGTAAGTTGACTGATCGCTATCCCTTCTGTGCTATCTGCTTCGCCATGGCCCGTGTGTCAAGGACGGGAGGAAATCAAAAGATGGGGTGGTGTGTGTGGGGGGGGTGATGTGTGTGTGTGTGTGTGGGGGGAGAGCGCCTCCATCCACAGGATATCATGTACCTGAGAATTAATAAACAGGAAAATGTATTATCCGCCGGTGACCCCCTGGTACCATCCTCGGTGGAGGCGCAGCAGGCTTTGTCCTTTATTGGTTTGGTCGGCGAGCGCGTCGAGTCGTGCATTAGGGGGTGATTATTATTCTGCATCCGGAAGGGAAGCGACTGGGCATGCTCGACAATATGGACGGATGGGGACAAAGAGGCTAAGAAGCTAGGATATCGAGGGGTTAGTTGTCATGAAGACGTCGAGCTTTAGTATGTTGTAATGAAAGGGGGGGAGGCTCAATGTGAGAAAGGGTTCTTTCTCACCTCTTTGAAGCACGGGGAAGGGTTCCGCATCTGCTCCAGCATGGCCCACTTGACGGTGGCCTGCCGGATGTTGCCGTCGTACTCGCGGGAGCTCTGGGTGCCGCTGGGGGTGCCGCGCGAGCGCTCGTAGCCCGGCTCGTTGAAGTAGGGCTCAGCCACCAGGATCAGAGACTGCACGGACACCAGCACCTGGAGACAGACAAACGGATGGGGGGAAAGGTCATTAACACCTGTATCGTGTTGAGGAAACTGCGCCCATGGAGCAGCATTTGGGGAACATTTAAAAATAAAATAAGGCGAGGTCTGAAACGGCATCGAGAAGGGATGGAATAGGAAAGTAGGGAACAGTTAATCGAACCAATTGATTCAATCGATTATTAGAAAGAAATCGATAATTTAATAAAATAATCCATCCTCATTTTGGGCATGTCATTATAGGCAAAAAACATGTCAAAAAACTTGTGAAAATGGTCGATCTACAAGCTTACAACGCGTCACGATGCGTTTCGAACTTGTAGATCTGCTATTTTCACAATTCTTCCATGATACCGTTATGCAAGTTAAGTGGTTAATCGATTCGTTGATATATAAAACCCTAACCACATGTCTCAATTAGTCAAAATAATCGATAGAATACTCGCAAAGAAAACAATCGTTGCAGCCCTTTAGGAAAGTGAGGAGCGAGGGAGTAGGGGAAAAGAACAGTGGTGTGTGTGTGTGGGGGGGGGGGGGGGGTAAAGCACTGTAAGGCATACAAAAATGAGCTTGCCAGCGCCGAGCACTTCAGGCAGCATCAGACAAAAGCTAGGAATGTTCTGGCACAGTAAAAAATATCCTTCAATATATCTTTATTAACGGCCCAATTAATGCCTCAGGCCGTCTCAAGGAGACCACAGACTGGTCTCTCTGTCTCGGTCACTTCACCCACCACCACCCCGCCTCTACATTCCTAATGAGGGCAAGAAAGCTTGGAGACCTGCCTACCCATTTAATACCAAGGCAACACTGGGACAGTCTTGCCCTTGAAGACACTCAAGTGGTTTGACACCAATGACCTTTAACTGTTGCAGCCCCCCAAACCCTCCTCAAAGTGGGTTGCCAGATCTCCGAGCCAATATCCCCCCTCGGTAGATCGTGACTTAATTCTAATTCCGACCTCGCTGCCTCTTTCTCTCCAATTGAACACCCCCCCCCCTTTCTTTCCATTATCGATCCAGCCGACACTAACTAGAATGATAATCAATGCAGACATCTCTATGAACTCCCCAACCCTGTAAATGAGGGAATTATTTAAAAAAATAAAAGGGAAAGAAAATAAGAAAAAGGAGAGACATTTCCAATGACTTTGGCTCACTTGGTGCCAGATCAATATACATGGAAAATGCCTGTTTGTGTCGGCAAAATGACAACACGTAAGATGGAGTGTAAGTGACTAAAAGCATGTTGTGCCAGTGTGTGGGGGAAGCTTCGTAGGTTTTCTTTTAAGCTCATAGATGAAGGATTTATGGTTTAGGAACAATCAGAAACACCAAGGGGTGGCGTTAAATATATCTGTTTGCATAAATGTCCCGTCAACCCTGAAACGAACACCTGTGTGTGGGTGTGTCTGAGAGACAGCGCATGCATCTCTGTGCTCAGCTGACCACATGCACAAATAAATGGGTGGCGGAGAGCTCCCCCATTTCCTAGTTTCCCCCCCTTGGGCAGGCCTCAGCTTGGGAGACTTCGAGAGATTTATAGCTTTATTACCCTGATGGATGCAGCCCTCCATGCATGCACCCCCACTCAACCTCCTGTCTGTCTGTCAGCGAGCCTGGGAGACACCTCTCGCTAGACTCCTTGCCCGCAGGCTCACACCTGAATTAGGGCTGATTTATAAATAATCGCGTGCCGCTGTTGTACATCGAAAACAACGTTGCAGTCACCGTAACGCACTGATCTACAAGCTGTCAACAACTATTTTTGGTCGCGACATGGCACCGAACCAAGTACAAATTAGGCATTACAGGTGGGAATGGCATAGTACGTTCTGCATCTCAGTCTGAAACCTTTCGTTCGGTGAAGGTGTGTGTGCGTGTATGGGTAACCTGTTTCCCAAAGTCTGATTAACAACTTGAACCCTTGCGTCCCTACACGCTTTGTAAGTTGTTTGTGTCGGCAAAATGACAACACGTAAGATGGAGTGTAAGTGACTAAAAGCATGTTGTGCCAGTGTGTGGGGGAAGCTTCGTAGGTTTTCTTTTAAGCTCATAGATGAAGGATTTATGGTTTAGGAACAATCAGAAACACCAAGGGGTGGCGTTAAATATATCTGTTTGCATAAATGTCCCGTCAACCCTGAAACGAACACCTGTGTGTGGGTGTGTCTGAGAGACAGCGCATGCATCTCTGTGCTCAGCTGACCACATGCACAAATAAATGGGTGGCGGAGAGCTCCCCCATTTCCTAGTTTCCCCCCCTTGGGCAGGCCTCAGCTTGGGAGACTTCGAGAGATTTATAGCTTTATTACCCTGATGGATGCAGCCCTCCATGCATGCACCCCCACTCAACCTCCTGTCTGTCTGTCAGCGAGCCTGGGAGACACCTCTCGCTAGACTCCTTGCCCGCAGGCTCACACCTGAATTAGGGCTGATTTATAAATAATCGCGTGCCGCTGTTGTACATCGAAAACAACGTTGCAGTCACCGTAACGCACTGATCTACAAGCTGTCAACAACTATTTTTGGTCGCGACATGGCACCGAACCAAGTACAAATTAGGCATTACAGGTGGGAATGGCATAGTACGTTCTGCATCTCAGTCTGAAACCTTTCGTTCGGTGAAGGTGTGTGTGCGTGTATGGGTAACCTGTTTCCCAAAGTCTGATTAACAACTTGAACCCTTGCGTCCCTACACGCTTTGTAAGCTTGTAGATACCGCATGCTATTTTTACCAATGCGTTGCAATGCAGATCGGTTATATTAGTAGGTATAGTAGGTCCGCAAGAGTTTCTTCCCAGTTGAAATCCAATGCGCTCGTCTAAAAATGCTTCCAAACAACAGAGTTGTAAATAATTCAAGTCTCGGCAATAAGATAAAAACATAACACGTAAATGAGCAGCGCAGAAAAGACGTTCAGCACCTCATCGCGCTGCTAGTGTTTCCAGCATAGCGTAAATACGCGGCACCCCCATTGAAAACAATTCAAAATATATGCTGCGCCCAGGAAAGAAAAATCTGTGGCGGACAAACAGCCTAAAAAACGAGTGGGCCGAGGATAGAGCCCTGGGGGACCACGGTCAACGAATTATATTAAGATGCATGTACTGCCACCGAGCCACATTACTAGCTCAACTGCAACGACGATACTTCATGAGAGCTGTCAAAACACTGAACCTATTAATAAGGGCCCTGAGCAACGCTGAGGACGTGTGCACAGGGAGCGTAAACAACGATCTGGTAACACCCACCTTTAGAACAAACATGGGTAAATTCTCCTTCTACAGCACTACCACCCAAGTGTGGAATGCCCTGACCCCCAAAAATGTGGTTCACTGGCTTCCTTTAAAACAGCCCTGAAAATTCACCTTTCAGGAGGCCAAAGGGGGAGGTAGTTATCACTTCTCCCTTAGACAGGCGACCCCCCCCTTTCTTTACCTCCACCCCCTTTTTTTCCTACTGTGTACATAGTGTTTTACATTTGTGATGATATTGAATGTTTGGTGCTATTTTTTTACATGTTGATGAATTGAATACCTAGGACCCCAATGGAAACAAGACTGCAATGACTTTTTTTTGTGTTATCCTTTAAGACAAAGTGTTCTCGTGCAGTTTTACATTTCTGTCTAATAAAATATTCAATCAATCAAACTCCTTTCTCACCTGTAGAAAGCTCGAGGTCTGTGGGTTCCATTTCTCTTCTGGTCTCCCATGCCAAGTGTTGAGGATACTTAAACATACCTGAATGAGACAAAACAAACGTGAAAATGAAGCGCTTAAACCAATGCACTTTACTTGCCAGAGGAGATGAAAACGTCAACAGAAGAGAAAGATGACCAGTGCCAGGTAAACAGCCTCAGGCAAGACACCGCTCACAATCCATCTACCCTTCCCTCCCTCCGTCCGTCCATCCATCCATCTACCCCAACCTTTAGTCATGGGCTTAAGGACCGCAGGGTCTCTCCGCTGGCGGTGCCTTTGATAGGCCAAGCCTAGAGTAATTCTTATAGCAGCTGTCTGGGTCCATTATGAAAATAGATGTGGTCTGTCAGAGGCTGCTTAATGAGCAGTAGCAGATGTGACAGGCTCCAGCACCTTTACTGCAACTCACCAAAGGAAGATAGTCAGGGCCGGAGGGGAAGAGCTATACACACTAGAAAAACATGTCTTGGTATAAGCCTTGAAAGACGCCCACTCATGTCAAAGTGTCAAGTTTGGAATCAAAACTTGAGCAGTCAAAATACGGTGGGGTTACTTTTACACTTCAACATGACAGCATCTGCCATAAGACTGAAAATGTAAGTTTCTAGTGGGGTCTTGATCAAAGGTAGTTTCTGGACAACCAATTCTTTTCAGGCTCCTGTTTTCTTTATCCTGCTCATCTTGCTATCATAGTAGTGGTTGGAATTAAACATGCGGTTTCAATGACTCTCCAATTTAGACATCATATTATACTCAGATTAGGTTTGGACCAATTACAAAGGTGCTGCCAATCCACCAAAACGAATTCCATTTGTGTGAGATTCTGTGTCCCATGATGGTCTTACTGCTGTTTCACAGTAAGCTTAACTGAACATTTAGTTTTTCTTGGCATGACTGGCATCAGCGAACAGATAATTGGCCTTTACAAAAGGCACACTGGTCAATCCTACACTTGAGGAAACTTAACAAAAGACAAGATCCAACCGTTTGTACTAACTTTGCCATCATTGTAGAGGTTAGGGTTGAAGCGCACACTGTGGCCCCCTGTGGTCTCCAGGTTGACCAGTGGAGGGGAGTTGGGATAATCCTGGGGGAAGTACACGTCAAACTCGAAGCAGCCGTTGGCGTATGGAGTGTCGGCTGGGCCTGTGATGAGAACCTACCAACACAAACAAGTGAGAGAGGTGGGGGTTATTAATCACTCACTCTGAAGGAGCTTTAATTGAAACAAGGGGTGGGGGTTGATGATAATGGTAAATCTGCGTGGAGAAACGGGGTGAACAACAAAACATTTATGGAGAGCCAGTGACAACCCCTTTTAGCAGGTTTATACAGCCACAACAATGTAATTAACCATCAAGGTAAAGAATGAAATTAGTAGAGAACAAGAGACTGTTTTTTAATCTTTACCCTTGTGGTTTTT
The DNA here is from genome assembly GCF_963280865.1 of Gymnoscopelus braueri. NCBI lineage: Eukaryota > Metazoa > Chordata > Actinopteri > Myctophiformes > Myctophidae > Gymnoscopelus > Gymnoscopelus braueri. Next base: position 34,354,419 of record NC_137619.1, read on the forward strand.
TGTCACGGAAACCCAATTAATTTCTTCACTAAATGAGATTAGCTCATTAATCAAAGAAACAAAGACCGGAAAAAACTAAATAAACATTACATAGAGATGTAATGAAAAAGGGCACACGTCTCTAAAACAGTACTTATGTCTATGCACATGGGAGAACAGGAAACTAGGTTTAATGGCCCCATTTCAAGCACTTCACCCCTCGACTGGCTTTATTTACATAATGATTTTACTTTTCTTTCATTAACATTTATGCACCACAAGTTATTGTCAGACTTTCATGCTTTTTTGTTTCCAAGTTTAATAGGGTATTGTATAAGTCATATGGCTTGAAACTGTATTTTGTGTTGTGATTAGGCTATAAATATTCTGAAATGGTTATAGTCTACCTGCAACTCCAACTTTCATGAATATAATTTGATGGTGTGAAATAAACCCAAATTAATACATTGTGTGCCAAAGTATCTGTCATTTTTTACTTTGGCCATTAAAAAATTGCAGATATACAAGCTCATAGCGTGTCACTTCGTGCCACGCTACGAGCTTGTAGATCTGTTATTTTTGAAAAAAGGATGGGGTCGGCGGCCAAATACATAACCTAAAAGTGTGCAGTAAGTGAACGTGTGAATATGATCCATGCAGGGGAAACCTTTTACATCATGAGGATTGTGGAAAAACCCAAGTCCCCACCTCAGCACCACTCTCTCCTCCTGTTCAGTCACTTGTATGTGCTGATGAGAGGAACTACATTACTGCAGGGTAATTAGCCAGTCACAGGTATTCAGGCTCAAAGGCGGTGTGTGGGAGGGGGGGCTGTGATTTTCTGCAAAAGCCAGCTCACAGAGCTCTGACAGTCGCAGCTCGAATCTAATCTGAAACCCCCAAGTCAATCAGAACTTATGGTGTGCAGTAGCAGAAGCTACACACAGTTGACACAATGTCTCAAAAAGGGAGGCATAGAGAAGAGGAAGAAATGGAAAAAATGCAGGAGAAGGCTGACATTCTTGCATCAACAAACAAGGTGTCTTAAAATGTGAATGAAATGTAAGGCTAGCTCCTAAAGCGGCTGCTCCTGGGTGGGAAAGGAGAGGCTGCTGCCAGGTTGAATGCACAGAGGCAAGCTGAACGAAGAGAGAAAGAAAGCTAAAGAGGCAGGCGGAAGAGAGAAAGAAAAAGCTAAAGAGACGGGCAGGAGAGAAAGAAAGCTGAAGAGGCAGGCTGAAGTGAGAAAGAAAGCTAAACAGGCAGGAATAAATGGTCTTCGAGCAGACCAATTTAGCTGAATAAATAAGATAAATAACAGCCAACATAATCTTTTTATGAGGCGCAAGAGATGAGGTGAGTACAGGACACATCCTAGGGGTATGTATGGAAGCACGTGTTGCTGGCCATGCCTGTATGCATCTGAGAGAGAAAACAATTGCCCTGACCCATGTCTAAACCGGCACGTCGAGCGTGAGCAGCATTGTCTGCATTTATAATGCGGAGACAACCCCGGCAACTATACTCACAAGATTGCTTTAGGGCGCCCGGTGTCGCTCATGCATTAAGTCTATTTTGACGTGAACATCCAGACACAACACTCTAGTGCACTTTCCCACGAAGTGGAGTAAATGTGGAGTGGATGCTCTTCAAAGACTGGATGAAATTACAATTACACCACCCGAGGAGGCTGGATAAACATAGTTGGGGTTTCAAGTGCAATTTGACAGGACAATGGGAGTGATCCACAGGAGCACTTCAGACCGAGACAGAAATTACCCTTAACAGTTCATGAGATGTCCACCTCCTCCAGTGAAGCCAGTGGTCTTTCTCTGAGCTGCAACGCTTGTTGTTTATGTGACCATGTGTTCTTTCGTAGAAACAGACCGAAACAGATGAGGATTTTGACATTTAACGAAGGAGACCTTGCCATTCATCAAATCACAGGGTGAGGGCCATTTATTAAATGTCACTGGGGGAATGAGTAAGGCCTGTCGATGACAAGCATTTGGGGATGCATGGCGGAATGCCAAATCGTTCTTCGTTCCAAACACCACATGCTGAAACAAAGTATGCAGCGCCTATGTACTGTAACAACGCAATACATAGCTAACAGTATAGACCAATTATTTGTATACACACAGGTTGCGTTCCAACCCAGTAGTTTTGAGGAGCGCTCGTTTTGGTTCACTCAATGTCCTCAGTGTAGGAGCAGGACATTCACGCCCGAGCGAGCCACTGACTAGGTAAGTGCCCTCGTGAGCCGATGGCCTTGCACATCAGTCCTCCCTCTGTGCATCTATGTCAATGACAGTGGTTGGGGGTGGGAGATGACTGGTTTAGGAATTACTTACACACAAAATAAACCAAGGAGTGCATATTTAAAGAAAGAGGTCACAGTACACGTACTAAAAGCCTTCTTTTAGTATGTGTACTTTAGGCTGCAAACTGCAGCCTAAAGTTTGATGAAATGCATTTTTATGAGGGGTTGTGTTATTTTGTAACCTGCCTGCATAACGTCAATGTGATGTGGTCTGATATTCCATACACAGTAGTTATCTGGGAAGATGCTCTTTATATTGCCCTATAGTATAGGGCAATTTAGTGGGGCCTATACACACTATACCCGATACCACAGCACAACGAAACCTAGCTGAATTTTTTGAATCAAAAGCCATCCTCATATCACTACATGCAGATTCCCTATAAAAAGGTACATTGTAACTGCAATGACTACCACTGAAGACATACATGTCTTACACATCCAGGAATACAGAATAAAGTGTGAATCATAATAGTCTTGCCAAAGCAGGTGTAAAACTAATGTACTGGCAATATAAAGGGATGACACGTCTACAGAAGCAGAGCGGTGCGCTCCCTCATAAATCACATGCCCTGGGGGTTATGATCGATATAAAATCCAGGATGCTCATAAAATACACACAGACAGAGCTGTATGATATGACATGTATGGTTTTGATCGCCAGTGTGGGTAAGAGGCATTTAATGAGAGATGGTCAAGTGGATTGAGCGAGTTAAGAAGGATGGGGAGGTAATTATTACACAGTACAAGTAAAACGTGTGCAAAGTGTCTAATGCAAGGCTACAATATTAATATGGCAACAAGAGTCCTTGAAAAGGGTTACTTTGACATTTTGAGAGACAAAGGGAGGAGCGCACACCATTGTTGTGGAGGTGCCGACCACGGTGAAGAGATTCAAGTTTTAAAAGATGAAGCAGTCGCAGACTGGTAGCCTTGGTGCAGTGTGAATTTATTAAAAAAGTTAATTTGCTTTAGTTACTTTTTAAATATTTCTATCCTTCACAGTTTTCTGATCATCTTGGCCAGGTTTCCCCATGTAAAAGATGGGTTTTTTTTTGGGTTAGATTATTATTATAATTTTTTTACTTTCCTGGTAATATGAAAGGTTAAATACAAATTTAAAGGGAGAAGAATGTGCTCAGTAGAGCGCAGACATCCGCCAAGGAGGCAGCTTGTCCAGAAAGTGATGCAGTGCCATTCACACTGTCAAGTCCGCTTTTGGTAAAAAGGTTAAATTTCATATTTGCTGAACAAACATTGTTGGTGCATAAGTAATGTTATTAAACAGCCGGCCGACTTCCCTCCCATTTTGAGCTAATCTGTGTTCTGTTGGTAAGACTAGTAAACTGGATATTGAGTAATTATTTTGAAAATTAATATACCGGTATTACAATTTGATGTGAACACATTTATCTTGCCAATGACAACTGTGAACTAATAATGATCTTTCCTGCTCAGCTAGACTCCTCCAACAATGCAATTACCAAGACGAGCGAGTGAAGCCCTAATATTAGTTAAATATTGATTGATGGAGGCAACAGGGTAGGTAAGGGGAACTAAACGTTTTACTGGCACCACTGGGAAAACAAATCACATGGCAACTTTCTGTCCAGTTACTCGATGGGCCATTTCCCCAGTAAAATATTAACCCATTCAAAACAGGAACACATCTGTGTAACCACTTAAACCAGTGGTTTTCAACCTTTTTCGCGTCAAGGACCCCCAAATTGACACATATTAGCCCACGGACCCCCATTTGAAAAGATATGCCAGGGACTCAACCATTTAGGTTTATTGGGGGTCCCAATCTACACTGTATCACCATCGTCAGTGTTCATTTAACTCTGAGAGTGTACAAATGGAACCAAATGGACCCGTTGTACACTCAGAGTTACAGACATATAAGGGTCAATTTGGTTGCTAACTATTAATTTGGCTGGGGACCCCCTGGAACCCTGTCAAGGACCACTGGTGGTCCCCGGACCACAGGTTGAAAACCCCCGACTTAAAGGGACTACACCATGAATTTTAACTTTTTCTTCTTTTTTGTGTGTTTTTGGTCTCCCCTACCTCTCTTCTATCCCCAAAAATACCCCAGTTTGAACACTCAGGCTTTCACAGCAAATCTGGAGTTTTCTGTAAATTGGTCTCAAAACAGGCCAAACTGATTTGCACCCTGACGTCAAGTCACGTCACGTCAGGGTACAATCCCTCCCGTTCTTCAGTTCCAAACCAAAAAAAAAAAAAATATATATATATATACTTTTTTTTTTTCTTTAACTTTTTCCACACAGAACCAGGAGATAACATGCATACAAACTAGCTCAATAGCGCCCCGTGCCAAACAGGACAATGTGGTATTGCAGGTGAAAGTGCTTTATAAGCCAGAGAGAAGTTAGTTGGAATGAGTATATCTGAGGCTTGATTTAGGCTCAAACCTTTTGAAAAACGTTTGAGGGACATAAACAATATGATATTAAATATTATTATATATTTTTTAATTCATGGTGTAGATCCTTTAAACCATTATTTTATACTTTGGCTATTCAAAAATATCAGATATACAAGCTCATAGCGCAGCACCGAGATACGCGCTACGAGCTTGTAGATCTGCCGTTTTTGAATAAATAGTCAAAATTCGAACGTATATTTTAAAAAAATTAAGTCAAATCTTTGCTTCTGGGGGTCCCTGGCACAACATATTTTCAGATGGGGGTCGGCGGCCAAATAGATATCATTTTGGGGGGCAAAAGTTTGAGAACCACTGATATACTGTAGCAACATACGTTTTTCAGAAAACTGACATTTTGTAGAATCGGAACCTCAGGCCATGGGTTAAATGCCTGCACATCGCTGGCAGTGGGATAATGGAGAAGGATACATTTACATGTTGAGTTTGTCGGGAAAGCAGAATGAGTAAATGGGATACTGTCACATCACTAGCTCTTTGCAGCAGGGAAAGGGAGTTACTGATTGTCATGCTTTGAAATGGGGAGTCAGTCAGTCACCCGAACTGACTGTAGGCTGGCTCCCAGCGAAAACCGCATCTGTGTCATTTTAGATGTCTTTGGCTATTCAAAAATAGCAGATATACAAGCTCATAGCGAGGCACCGAGTGCCACGCTATGAGCTTGTAGATCTGCTACTTTTTGCATAGCCAAAGAAATAAAAAATGACCGGATTGAATGGGTGAATAAATGCACCATTTACCATTACCATTTACTAAGCAGCACCATGTGAGTTGATTGAGGAATACACTTTGTTCTCTTAACTTTAGTACCAATAAAGAAAATGTCTGGTGAAGACTGACGGACTCTCACTCAGAATGGGAATGAAACAAAAGCCGTACCTTCATAATGTCCAACCTTTCCTCGTCACATCGGACAAACACACTGGAGGAGGAGGAGAGAGGCAGGGAGGTGGAGAGAGTGACGGCCTCCTGTGCCAGGCGGCGGGCACGAGCAGCACTGTTGGCATCGCTGGCATTCTTCACCTGAGACATGTAATGGTAGTTGACCTTGAAGACCAGCTTCCCATCCTCGTCCTCCGAGACCATCTCAAAGGTGTCTGCCAAGTATAAGGAGACCAGAGTGATTCACTGCTACTGTATGTCCTGTGCTGTTCCCAAATTTAGATCCTGATGTTAGGGTTGGGACACAATATGGTCTAATATCTAGCTCACTTCCAGGAATCCAGACAATCAGCAGATCCATATAAAAAAAACCTCTGTACTTTCTTTCACATGGTTTGGGAGTGTCCAGACTCAAGAGCTTTCTGAATTTTAGAGTACGGTGGCCTCTAAACCCTCATTACATTTATCGGTTGACATTACACCATCTCCCTCTGTGTTAGTTTTAAATGATGTGTCCCAGTTACACCTGAGATGTACACAGAAGTGTGTCGTCTTTACTGGCCTAACGACAGCTACAGTACATGGAGTGAGTGAGGATAACTCACAGTCACATGGGTTAAACATTCAAATAGTTGTATAAAATTATTTCCCCCGTTATCTCTCTCTGTCTTTGTTTGTGCTCTCCTCAGACCAGAGAAAACCTGTTTACAGTTGTGTCACTTGCAATTACATTACACATCAGGCAGCTTGCAGAATCAATTGCGTCACAACAAAAGTCCTCAATCACTGTGCAGTTGGATTGGAAGTGATTGGACATGTAGAGGGAAGGGGAAGAGGAATCCTTCTCTTTTGAGTGGCAGGAAGGCATTATGGCATCACATCACAGTGGATGGCACAGAGAGAACGACAGAGAGAGGGAAGAACAAAGAGCGACGAGAGGTCGGGGATTGAGCGGGTGACTTCATTGCTTCTGGCTGTGTGTCCACTGAGGAGGAACTGCCTGACATTCAGCCTCAAATGAGCACAGACACCTGTGTCAACTCCATGTCTAAATATGTCTAGCCCTCTAACATCTATCGTATTTTGTAGGCTTAAGGTGGACATTTGTGTGCATAATATATGAAAACGCGTATCCAAACTCTATGATAGGCGAAAAACTCACCAAACTGGAGCTTCTTCATGGCAGCGACGAATTTCTCCTCTAGGGAACGTAGAATCGACAGGGGTTTGGGCCGGACTGACACCTTCTTTGAAGACTCTGCCATCTTCCTCTCTGATGGGGAGTGAGAAATTAAAGGTTAAGAGAAAGAAAGAGTATATAACTGTACAGTGGAAACAAATCACTTCAGTTTCGTGAGAGTATTTCAGGGTTACGAAAAAGGGTAAGAAAAGAAAATAAGGATTGTCACGCAGACCTCTACAGAGCTTAAGCGTAACCTATGTGCTGCTGTCGTGCTTGATGCTGGCTCCATTGATTATAGTGGTAGTGTTCGGTCATGGTAGCCGCTCTGCGTCCGGAACGGATACGCGATGTGCCCAGTGTAGCCCAGGCATTATTGTTAGCGAGTGTCTGTCTACAAGATTTAATGTTATTTTAATTTAATTTAATTTTATGTTAAGCCTACTTGTGATCAGGTCTCAGACATCAGGGACAATTTGGACACATGCATCAGAGTGTCAAAATCTGAGAGTCAAACTAGTGAAAATCAAATCGTTGAGCCCTAAAGTTCTTACAACTCATCCAGTGTTCATAAGCTAAGAATTAAGTTGGGTTCGGGGTGACTATACTCAATATAAATCCTATACAAACATAACATTTCCTCACACACTCTCACCAGTTGCATCATGTGGAATGCGCTTTCTTTCACTGCGCAATTTTTCCTTTCACAGCTCTGCTAATACCGTCCAATCAGGTAGAAGTTTTGGACATCTGTCATATCACCACTCTCTCCTTTTAGAATTCCTTACATCGACCAATTAAACTGCCATTATTAGGGGAATCTAATACGGGATCCACTGCAAACCCGTCATTCCTTTAAAGTGCAACTCCTTATCGACAGTCGAAGTGTGTGCAAGACAAATGATAATGTTCAACGCCCACCGATTCTCTGTAGCAATAAAACATTGAGAGGGAGGGTTGATGGGACGGAGAGGAGACGAGTTAATGCATCAACATAATTAACTGTCTATATATAGCACATTTATGGCACTCAGGGCCTATGGCTCACCATACTGTTACCTGGGACATATGTACTTACCGTTAAATTACTGGTGCATTTAACTGGCCCTATTATAGTCTAAGCGAGCGGCACACATTTAGAAGGAGAAAAAAAGTAGAAGAAGAAGTGAAGGCCATCGATATTGTCATTTATTTTGCGTGTTCAGCTGCCATGTTGGCCCAGGGGGTATCGACACTTCGGGGAATGCTTCCCCTTCCTCACTCAATACTGTTCTGCTTCTGTCCAATTGCAGCTCTTTCCTCGGCCATTCCTTAAAGACTAAGTACTAATTAAACAATTAAGCATCTGTCCAGACTCCAGGCACCCCACCACAGTGCTAGGCACGTCGGAGGACACAAGGCCGTTATCACATGGATTTCTTTATGCAAAGTGACAAACCCATTGATCTTCATCTGCATTGCCCTCCACCCCCAACCTCCTTCTTCCCGCCCAAGCCTCCACCTCAGCGATCACTGCCATTGACAGCCATTGATATGTGCCGAGCACAGACGTCTTGGGGGGTGGGGTGGGGTAATTAATAATGTGTACTGTATAGCAACAAGGCAGTGGGGGAGGTAAAACGTTCCATCATATGTTGGAGGCGTTATCGATGGCTTGAGCTTTCTTTAGGTGAATAATGGCTGCTAGGTGATTCTCCCTCTCTTGCTGGCTGACCAATGGTGTGTTTTACGACCTAGGCGCCTCTTCCTCGAACACTCTTCTAAGCCCGGCCGGCTCTCGGGGCAGCACTTGTAGGGTTTGTCTGTTTTCTCCATGTGGTCATGGGAGGATTTGAAGGAATATTGCGCTAGCAAGGTAGTCGATATTTTGGGGATTCAGAGGTGGCCAATTAGATACTCAACGCGATGCATGCAATGCAATAGGTTGTTATTTTTGCAGCACCACAGAGTCATATGATGAAATATAAAGTGGTTAAGATGAAACTGAGAGAGGTTATAGTCAATAAAGACACAGGGAATTGGGATTTTGTTTTTTAGAGCTAAACTTAGAGACCCATTTTCTTGTCCTTGTGCCACGAACACGGGACATAGAAACAATGACTGAGGGAGAAGGGGGGAGGCAAAGAAAGAGAAGAATATTGGAGCATGCTGAAATAATTCAGACTGATTTAAAAGGGAAATATATGCCGGCTGAGTGCCAATGGGTTTGTGTAGAATAGATCACAAGTGGACACAATGGCCTTGGATTTTTACAGCACTGTCATGGGTTCTGTGACGTCCCTTTGTTTGGTCTGGGCATTTCTGAAAATGTGTGCTGAAAGGGGCTATCTGATTTCCTCGTACTGTGTGATGTCACACAGGAGCTGCTTGTAATAATCCCACCCACCAGGGAGACAATATTCTCCCCGTCTGCCATGTTTTCTTTTTGTGCACGGCATTAAAAACTAAGTAAAAGTCCTACCAAGAATTGTTCTTTTTATTTGTTCATCTGTGTATAAAATAGATTTCTTAGCAAATCTCTTAGTTACACCAGGATTGGTGTAGCTAACACCACTGTGAAGCAGTTTGTTTAATATTTAATGATATTAATATTTAATGATGAAACTAAGAAACACACACACACACGTGCGTCTTTGTCCGTTTAAACATTATTGACAAGCCAAGTTGGATCAATAGAGTGTGTATGTACCATGATTGGCCTGCCGTAGGCTGGTGGTAGCAGCGTAGACTATCTCGGCTGTTCTCTGGATGTCCGGCACCAGCAGGGTCAAGCCCTCAGGCTCTGCGTCCGAACTATCCGTCTTCACCACGCCTTTGCTCTTGTCTTTCTTTGACCTGGAGGAACAAAGAAACGTACTTAAGCCATATTTTTAAATGGGTTTGAAAATTCTCAAAACACAAAAAGTGAAATAGTTTTGGAAATAGACGATCTGCAAGATTACAATGCATCACAATGCGACATTAAACCTCTCATGGTGCCTATGATGCCTGGATGGTTTGGATCATGAACCATTCCTTATTGACCAACACGCTTTTGAAATAACCATAGCACATTCCCCCATGTACACAGGCTTGAACACACATATACTTGCATTTTTCATGGTGTGTTATGGGGGGGGGGGTGCAGGAGAGGGCAAAGCCTTCAAGGCGTGATGATGAGAAGAAAGCGAAATCTACCTTCAACGTTCTGATCGACAGAACCAAGGGCCCACACTAGCACCTTTGGCCAGGTAACATGAATTATTTAACCAACTTTTATTAAGCCTTACAGAAAAAAATACTTTTATTTATACTCCACCACCCATTCTGAGTTCATTGCTTTCAACTAATAATGTTTTAAAATGCTATGTGAAGGCGTTCCAAATGGATTCTGTGGGCACATTGAGAGGAGGCTGGTGGGTCAGTGGCGACCAGGAGTGACCCTTTAATGTCAGCCAAGCTCCTCCTCATCCCAGAATACTTTGCTCCAGTTGAGGATGTCAGTGAATGTCTTCTGACCCCCTCCTTCTTTCTTCACCCCTCCCAGAAACTAGATTGGTTCTAATTCCCTGTTCTTGTCCAGACAGACACACAGGGGCTAGCCGGGCTAAGACCACACAGAGAGGGACTGCTGAATAAAAGCTTGGCGATCAGTCTCAGCGACTGACCATTTGCCCTCTGGTTCTTCTTTCATTGAAGCCACTGTCTAGTTAGTGTGTGTGTGTGTGTGTGTGTGTGTGTGTGTGTGTGTGTGTGTGTGTGTGTGTGTGTGTGTGTGTGTTCCTCTAATCTAATAGCAGTGGATACATCATGCTTATCAGTTGGGTATCACTGTTTGATCTATGAGACTTATTTTTGGACAATGTTAGAAAAAGGTAAACGATATAGTAATATAGCAGGACTTATGTTCAATATTAATGAGTAGGTGGCTCTTAAAAGAGCCGTCTTGGGTGTTTTTGTAACCCTGAGAGGGTACAAAGTTGAACCTAGCATGAATGCCCAAAGCAAATTTGATGACAATCTACCCATTAGATACAGAGAGATCTCTTGTGCACGTAGAAATTGTTGTTAAAGAATGGCACTAAACAACAGGCCACTGGGGTCACCAAAGTCAGTAGGGTTCATCCTCCGGGTAGCATGAAGGTACACATTAAATGCCAAGGCAATCCATGCAGTAGTTTGGGACCAAAGTAATGAAGGTACAGTATGGAACGACCGCTGCCAGCGGGGCTAAAAATACCTACTTAATGTCTTGGGGCAGAAAAGTCATTCTAAGCTCCTTAACACTGGGAGGTATGGGAAGTAATGTAAGTGAATGTATGCACTGTACGTACAGTATGTTGCCAGGACGTGAACAAGAACTCCGGCAGCAGGAGACATGTCTCTACGTCAGGCCGTGTTTAGATCACAACTCTTGTTTTAAATATTGACTCCTCAGGATGGGAGCTTATGCAGTATTGATGATTTCTGGTGTATGTGTGTATAGGAGGTGAGAGAGACAGAAAGATGTAAGTGCAGCTCAGCAGCCCGCGCAGAACAGAGACCCAAGGTTTGGAGTATCCACTCCTACACTCCACATAAGTGCCTCAGGTCTGCCTTGGCTCCCCAAGCACACGACGATAGCTCTGGGGGCCTGGGGGTAGTAGTGATGGATAGGAAGAGAGGGGTTAAGTTAATACTGCTGCTGCGGGATGCTCAGGAGGACACCAAGTTTCCTCCACTCTTTTGGGTATGAATAATGACAGTCTCAGCCCGAGCTCTGTGACACCCTAAAAAAGGTCCGCTGAGGTCTTATTATATTACATCAATCAACGCTTGCAGAGGGAAGGACGGCCTAAGCATGACGAGATGGGGCTTGACCCAGGATGGACCACATGGGGGAACACTAGAATGATACAGATGGAGGAACAAGGCCCATCCCTCCAATGCAACTCGCACTAATATTCTCATCCGCTGGTCCATCAATCTGTACATGCATGTATTTCTTTCCGACAAATCTTTATTCAGGTGCAAAACATTTTGTCACTTGGTCTGGAAAAAAACAAGCTGTTTATCACACAGAGGCAGGGTATTGAACTTAGAACTAAACTATATTTCAGCATCAGATGCAGACAGTTCTTTTCATTGTTTCCCATTACCTGGTACCCCCCCCCCCTTCCTTTCAAAGATAGGCAACACCAAACAAACCAAACCTAAATCTGCTCTATTTCATGCACAATACCTGAGGCGGTTGGTGTACGTGTCCACACAGGTCTTCATCTTGGCCAGCAGCATGCCCACGGAAGTCTGTCCCTCAGAGTGCTCCTCATCCTCCTCTTCCTCATCTTCCTCCCCGGACAGGGGCAGGAGCAAAGGCACCAGGGCCGTGCAGGTAGAGATGGCCCGCAGCAACTCCAGCAGTGCCCGATACAGGGGTACGTGGCGCGCCATGTCCAGCACTACAGAGAGAGGAGGGGGAGGGAGATAGAAGAGAGAGAAAGGGTCAGCCTGGGGAGGAACAAGAGGAAAATACAAGAAGGGGCGGGGCCTCTGTCCTTGTCCAAATAGATCTTAACTGCATCCATCTGGAAATCTAACAATACAAAAATAAAATGCTGATATATCCGAGTTGCTGACAGGGCTCAAAGGATGACAACTGAACGCATTATAAAATACCCTTAATAGACAGAATGACCACAAAACGCTTCATAGTGCAACAAAAGACCTAAGTAAATATAAATGAATAGAGTAAATACATCACAAATCTTTTGAGCCTAGATAATCATATTGTGTGCGTGTTTGGGTGTAGGTGTGAGCACACGAATGCCAAGTATAGTCTGTGGGAGCAGGGAATAACTATAGAATGCGGGGACAGAAACAAAATGGAAGGAATGACTTATGGATGGCGGATTTTAAGCTGTACTAAACATCCAGAACCAAAATAACTTACAATAGGTTTAGGCCCAAACTGTTTTAATTTAAAATCTTGAATTTGATTGTCTCAGAAAACTGCAACCCAGCTGAAAGCCTGCAACGAGTCCAGCCTTGACTTAATTCAATATCTGAGAACATGAAAGAACATTAGCGGAGCACTCACTTTGTGGCCTCATGCGACCCCCTGTGTGCGTCTAAAACTTTTGAAACTTTCTTGGAGGGTGGGGGTGGGGGGTTGAGATCGGCGGAGGTGGGGAGGCAACAAAACATCTGTGCTAAGTGATCAGGGGAGCAGTGAGAAGGGTAACTCCAGATTGCAGTGAGATTGCACTCAGCGAGGAGAGATAAAGAGAGGATACGTTGTGGAGACTAGAGATGGATAGTAGTCAGCACTACCCAAGCTGGTGAAAGGGGATATTAAACATTATTAGATTTCCAGGAATGGACTAAATGACAAACGACACGCTAGTATAAGGAGCAGCCCCTGAGGCGGTCAAAGCGACTCTGCGAACTCAATTTAGACTCCTCACAAACAAAGCCGAGTGGGTGGCCATGTTTCGCCACACTTCACGCACGCCCTACTAGCCCCCCACCGCCGACACAAGTCAGAAGTGTCCTGTGGTTTGCTGCCTAGAAAAATGAAGCTGGGATGAGGTAGTCAGGAAGGCACAGAGGGAAGCAAATCTAAAGTAAAGCCTTGGAGGGCTTTGGCAGCAAGTCCCAATTTCTCCATATACAAGGCCGAATCGAATAAAAAAATGTTGGGGGTGTCATTTTCGAGAAAGTAGGACGAGCCAGGCAGCATGATAGATTGGAAAATTCAGCCAGGCTAAGCTATGGACAAAGTGTGTGCGTGCGTGCGTGCGTGCGTAAAAAGGTGAGCAAGGTAAGTGAGAATTAGGAGATTGTCCAGGAGCACAGAGAGAATATAAATGAGAAACAGAGCATAAGGTGTACTAGTTGGTAGGTATGTAGGAGAGACTTGAACCATATTTATTTGTATCTAGAGGTGTTGGGATTTAATCTAGGGCCGAGTACCAAAACTCGGTGCGATGTTATCGTCACTATTTATTATTATTATTATTCCCCCCGTTTTTTGGGTCATTTCAATGGAGAAATGCCATTTAGTGACGTCATAATGCATAATGCCATTCTAGTGAATGGTAATGCCATTCTAGTGATGTCATAATACTGATGTCATTGTATTATGACCCTATTAATACTATCAATACTCAATACCAGCTCAACAGTCTTAGCAATCCCACACTGTTTCTTCAGGAACAGTACTTTCTAGTTATTATTAGTATTCCTCCCGTTTTTTGGGTCATTTCAATGGAGAAATGCCATTTAGTGACGTCATAATGCCATTCTAGTCATAATGCATAATGCCATTCTAGTGACGTCATAATACTGATGTCATTGTATTATGACCCTACTATAACACTACAATACTCAATACCAGCAACATTCTTAGCGATCCCACACTGTTTCTTCAGGAACAGTACCTTCTAGTTATTATTCCCCCCGTTTTTTGGGTCATTTCAATGGAGACATGCCATTTAGTGACGTCACAATGCATAATGCCATTCTAGTGAATGGTAATGCCATTCTAGTGACGTCATAATACTGATGTCATTGTATTATGACCCTACTATAACACTACTAACACTATCAATACTCAATACCAGCAACATTCTTAGCGATCCCACACTGTTTCTTCAGGAACAGTACTTTCTAGTTCATACTGTAATGCAATGATGTTTTTTCTAATAAAACTTGAAAACAAAATCATCATCATCTTTTTTCTGAAAGAGTCATGGCTGCCAGTTCCCACCTGATGTCGTGTGGGAGTTCTGACTGCTCCATATTGTACTGAATAACTGCCAGCTTGCATAACATCTTCAGACTAGGACTTAAGTCTAAGACATACAGGTCTGTATTGAAGAGGATGATGCGATCTTCCACCAAGCAACAGCACATACTAAACCCAAAATCTATTTTATGCGTGTTGACCCTCCAGGAAAAGGTCTCTGGGTTGAATATCCAAACATCTACAAAGTCAATCCAATCACTTTCACAACGAATTATGTACAGCTCTCCATTGTAGGCAAAGGCTGAGGGATAATAACAGAGTTCTCCTGGAAGAAGCGGTGCAGAAGGTGTGCTCAGCCAGCAGTTGGTATCTGTGTCAAACACTCTGATGTTGTGGTTTTCCCCGCTCAGATCCTCGTCCCCGTTCTGATTCTCATCCCCAAATACAAACATCTTTGTCCCAATGATGGTGGCGGAAGGCCAGAGTAGAAAAGGTGCCAGAGTTCCTCTGGTGTTAATTAAAGACCAGGCCATTGCGGTGGTGTCCAACTTGTGGATGTCATTGAACCAGGTTGGGGTGTTGTAATATCTATATCCTCCATAGACATACATGACCTTCCCCATGACACAGGCTGAGTGGTACCCCCTCCCCTCTGGAACAGTCCCAGAAACCTTGTGTTTGAACCATCTGAGGATATCAACATCAAATGCATAAACCGAATTGCAGTAATCCTCTAAGTCCCAATTATAACCACCCCACATGTAAATCATATCCTCTATCAGCACAGTTGTGTGGCCATTGTACAATGAGGGAACATCAAGGGGATATTCTCCTCCTTCAGCCGTCGCTGGTGGCAATTTCCTCCAACGTAAAGACACTGGCCCTCATTTATCAACGCAGCGTATAAACCGGCTTATATTTTTCCATATATTCGGCGTACACCAACGTCAAAGTCACATTTATCAACGGATCCTACACAGCCAATCCTGGCGTACATCAGGTCGGAGCTTTGATAAATCTCACGTCTGAAAACGAGCGTCATTTAAATAACACGCCCTTAAATATTCTCAAAACGCCCCGATTTTACGACATGAAGAAGAATCAGAATACGACCAAAGACATCAAAAGCCAATAAGAAAGAGTTTCCCCCGATCGCCTCGCTGCCTGTCAAGTCACACACACACGCACACGCACACGCCTCACCTCTCTCTCTCTCTCTCACTCACACACACACACACACACACACACGCCCAACTGTGTCTTTCATGTAATCCGTAGCGGTACAATCTTTGTCACGTAGGCTTGTAGCCTACATGAATGACATATTATGATACCAATCACATCGCCATGAATGGAATACGTTTGTATATTAATTTATTTAACCCATACCGAGCAGTGCACAAGCAGTCATGTAGGATATTCCCCGTGAGACTCGGACGGGCGGCAGTCATTCCGCGGCAGTGATTCCGCCACGTTAATAAGAGATTGGAGCGTCGGGTTTATATCCTTAACCCAGCCAGGTTGTAGACTTCGTAACTCTCTATGACATAACTCCATAACATAGGACAAGTTACTGTAAGTTTGTACACCTCACTGTCCATGAAAAGATCGTCGGCAGTCCCGACCGCGGGACTCCCGAGTCCCGACGCAAAATCGCTCGTATATTTTGAAAATAGCAGATCTACAAGCTCACAACGCGTCGCGAT
Source organism: Gymnoscopelus braueri (assembly GCF_963280865.1). NCBI lineage: Eukaryota > Metazoa > Chordata > Actinopteri > Myctophiformes > Myctophidae > Gymnoscopelus > Gymnoscopelus braueri. The sequence continues at coordinate 34,370,664 of NC_137619.1, forward strand.
GCGACCCGTTTTTGAGCTTGCAGATCTGCTATTTTAAAATAGCCAATGCAACTGAATGACTGTTAAAGCAGTTTGTTTAAATTACTTTATAAAATGTTATATTTTCACAGGGATTAATTATTAGTGTGTAGATATACATTTAGGAGTGGATTATGTGTCCAGATGCCTGTCAGACAGTCAGACAGTGCTGCTCCGCAGGTCTAGAATGGAATAAACGGGCGCAGCCAACGTCAACAACTGGTCTCGACCAGACGTGAGATCTCAGTGTACGGTAGGATGAAGCCCACGTCAGGATATATTGATAAATGCCGAAAGGTGCGGTGATCTCGCTCTACGCCCATTATTTGGGCTGCACCGCGTTGATAAATGAGGGCCACTGTGTTGAAGATGTGCACCGTAATAGGATGATCATCATAACCTCTAAAATGGAACACCCTGAGTCCCACTGTCACAGCGGTCTGGTATCTATTGTATCCTGGTGCTTCTTTTAGATGCAACGTCCAACAGAACATTTTACACACCGGAACAGTTTTGGATAAAAATGTTATATTATGAAAATGAATCAGTGAGACAGGGAACTGGCCCACTGCAGCGGTGATGTCTGCCTTTACAATACAGGAATAGTTATGGGTTGATCACCAGTGGATTGTACGGGTCTGACTTCGGTATCGTGGTCGGTACCACACTTCAGTGCTGTGGATGAAGTCTTGGACATGAGTTGGAGTTTTGTGTATAACTTGCATATCGTGTATAAAGGTGAATCTTATCAGTTACTGAAACCGCAGACAGTTATAAGCTGTCCGGCGTGATGATGCGAGCCTCATCACGATGAGGTCACAATGAGTCACCCATGCCCAAATATGGAATTCCAGGTCAGCCAACAGGTTGAACAGGTTGGCCTTGGTAGAGGTACTATGTCATTTTATAATAACAGAGAAAGAGTTGTGTATATGTCACAGACTGTGTGTGTGTGGGGGGGTGTGGGCTCCTTGTTCAAGTAATGTTGTTGAACAACAGAGCAGTCCTGCCATTGAGATTCTGCTCCACACACACACACACAGCTGATATTAGGCTATTTTATCATTTAAGCCTATTATTGTGGGATCGCTTCAGCGATCATTGTGGGATCGCTTCAGCGATCACACTAATGTTATCTTCATTAGTTATTATTATTATTATTCCACCCGTTTTTGGATTGGTCAAGCTTCACGTGACATCACAATATGTAATATAAATAGGTAAGACAGAATTAATCAGGAACAGTACTTTCTAGTGTGATACTATCAACATTCATCCTTAGCGATCCCACACTGTTTCTTCAGGAACAGTACTTTCTAGTTTTAAAATGTTGTAGTGTGTGCATGTTTAAGATTATAGAGAACATCCTTATATATACAAACGGTTAGAATTTTAATGTAGTGCGAGACCAGCTTGAGATTCTATCCAGGTGACAGTTGACCCACCTAGCTCCATTGTGATGCAGACAGTGATGAGTTAAAGCAGCAGAGGATATTCCTGTGCATGATCAAACTTACAGCCCTCTACTGAGGCTTCTCCTAAACTAAAACTCAAAGATGGGATAAAGATGAGAAAAAAAAAGATATAGTTCAAATACCAGTGTGTTCACTTCAACTCTTCATATACACGTATATTTTTATCTTGATGGGACAAATTTGTGGCCAGTCTACGAGATACATGGACAATCTGCCCTGTGACAACATAGGGATTATGTTAAAAACGGCAAACACTTTTATGTACTGCAAACCATATAAAAAAAAACAGCAATTAAACTATCCAAGCATTTTCAAATCTTATTTCCCACTCTTCTGGTTTCATGAGTAAACCAACAATTCTCAATGATCCACAAACCCTATTACTCTGGCATTCTATGGGGCTCGTGTTGTGAATTAAAAGGTTCCACACACGGTAAGGATAACAAGGTTAAATGAGGAGGCTCTGCTGGACTCTTTGTGGTCAAGGACATGTGTTCAACAGCAGTAATGGCAATACAGTCAAGAACATCAATAGAAGGAAACGGCAGAAAAAAACAAGGAGCAAGGAGTTTGAAGTCCAGGGTTTGCTTTCCAATGCACATGGGGCAAAAAGGCCTAGTATTGGTGATACTCACATCAAAATGTGGAAAACGACTGAATTGTCCTGAGCCATGAATTTCCCAGCCTCGTCTAACAATACAGATGGTCTTAAAAACGTTCTGGTTCTGGGTGAGGTGTGTAAAAAAATCCATCAAGGTAGAATGAGACATTTTTGCCTAGCAGCAATGATGACGACGCAACGCACAGAACTTCTGGTCAGACGAAGGAGGAGCCAGGCCCGGAGTCAACCCACAGTGCCTAGAGCCTCTTAGTGTCGCCAAAACTTGCTGTTAACATCTCACCTGCCACCCTAAACCCCTCATTAGCACTGTCTCTTACTCCCCTCAAGAGACAGTAGGGAAAGTAGCATGCCACTTGGACACAGACCGGGGTCTGATCAGCCTCGGTCGGGTCGCCTGGAGGAGGGTGTTTGTTGCGAGACCCGAAACACCCAGTGATTCCAGGAAACAACACTGATGATGTGTCCAAGTTTGTGCATCAGTAGATGTATTTATTTTCTGGGGTATCAGTAAATGGTCTACCGTCAACGCCCCCGCCCCCATTATAACACTACACTATAGATTAAAATAACAAAAACAAGGATGTGAAAGTTTAATTAGTCTTAAATTCATAGCTCATAGCATACAAAATGTACCAAAAAGTTATCAAATGTCAACATCTAATATTTACATCACAAAAAATATATAAGTGTCAACATTGCGTTTGTGTGTGTACGTCTGCGTGCGTATGCGTGGATAGCAGTTAGAATATGGATGGTATTAAGTTTTAGAAAGAAGAAGAAGAAGAATTTCTTGGGAACGGTTTCATCCATTTTCAATTTCCAGGAGCAAACAGAGTAGTTTGAGCAAGTGCAGTGACACCAGGCAGGGCTATTTGCACATGTTTTGCGCATGAAATAGGAAAATTAACTGGAGAGAAATCACCAAGCGGGAGCACAGTGGGAGAAAGGGTTAAAAATAGGGAGAGTGCTGCCAGGTACGGGGTCTGTCAAGCCAGACTTTGACAGACCGAATATGTACCATAAGCTATATAATTTCCTGAGAAAGGCTGTCCAGCGTGTGCGCGCGCGTGTCTCTATGGATTTGAGTGCACCCATGTGCCTGCGTATGAGCACCAGCCTCAAAATGGATAGTGCAGCCCCTTCTGTCTGTGACTCCTGGACTATTTTACATTTATATTGAAATTCCCAGCTAGCTCTCGAACGTCCCCTTCCCAGCATCCCAACAACATTGACCTCTTTGGGGCTTCAATCTGCTCTCCAATCCTTTACTTGGAGAGTGCCTGGCACGGAATCCCAATCCTTCCACTACCAAATACATCTATGTAATTACCATGAGGGTCTGCTGTAAAAGCCATGATTGATGTGAGCCGTGTGTCACTGACCGCTAATGTGTGCGGTGGTAGGATGTTGGTGTGTGTGTGTGTGTGTGTGTGTGTGTGTGTGTGTTTAAGAGTTCCTCCTCCGCAGCAGCAGCGTCTCAATGTCAGACTTTGCCTTCCACCACATTATCCCTCAGACAGTCCTCCCTGTCCACCTTCAACCACCGCTCCCCTGTGCCATCATTTCATTTAGAATCTTAAGACAGCGTAAAAGCCACAGGAGGAGGAGACTCTATTGAAAAAGAAAGACGTGTGGATAGCAGATCTAAAAAGATATTCCAGCCCACCCCGTACAAAGAAAATGAGAGATAACAAATTTTATAACAGGACGGTGCTGAATGCCACAGATGACAAGGGAAGGCCACTGGACTGTATAACAACATTCATTCTACCATGAGCTAATGCGGGACAGTGGTTGTCTGACATAAGAGAAATACTCCTCCTCCTCATCTAAGAGAAAATAATGTGTAATGTCAAAAGAAAGGTCAAGAAAGAAGCTGCTGATGCCTTTGCCAAATTGGTGCTACTTTTGAGTATATCCTCTGCAAATCTCACTTGGGACACAAAGCGAAAACCGACAACTTAACCACTATGTTACACTTTTTGCCCAGTCTACATTGGTGGTGGATGCACGGTCTGATTAATAGTTAAAGCGGCCTCCAGACTTAAGGGGTGGTGATCATGACTCAGTCTCGCTGGTGTTAAAGGGTCCTTGAAATAAAGGTGTTGGGCTTTAATGTTTCCCCGTCCACCCACGTAGCCACAGCTTGCACAGAATAAATTGCATCACCGAAATAGAGTGGAGAGAATTGGGATGCGTTTAGAATTGGGATGTTAATCATCCAAGAACACAGGTACAGTGTATTGCCACGTCAGGCTGATAGTGCCATTATTGTGCAAATTAGAGGCAAGAAGGAACATAGAACCCCTTCCTCCCGATCTGTATTCATGTTGTATGCACTGTATATGGAACATCTGGACTGCTAAATTTTAACCTGACTCGAAAGCATCGGTGATTAAAACACTAAAGAATCAAAGGATGAATATATGGCAAGAGTAATGAATGCCTTTTCCACTGGAATATGAGTAAATTTTCTGCAAAACAAATGTACAAATTGACAGCATAGGCATTGGAGAGTCATTCTCGCATTGCCCTCCTTAACATCATGTGCCCGTTCCCATGATAGATGAATCTAAGGGGTACGAGAGAGGTGTCTATGAGGAGGCAAGACTAGGCATCTGGTGATGATAAAATGTGTTTTGGACGAACACAAACAATTAATATCCATCTGCAGGCAGGCAGACTTATTTACCCCTGTCGGCCGCAGATCCCTCTCTATGCACACAACGTACTGAAAGGAGTTATTAGACCCTCCGGAAAAACGCGATTATGCGATCATGCGCATAATATGCGATTACGCGCATAATATCGCATAGCATCGCATAATAATATGAGCATCGCATAGCATCGTATAATATGCGCATCGCATAATAATATGAGCATCGCATAGCATCGTATAATATGCGCATCGCATAGTATGCATATTTCAACACTGGTCTTACGTTGTCTGTTTTACATCCTACGTTCCATTCATCAGCATTGGCAGGCCATTCTAACATATGGAACCTGCCACCACTTCTTGAGACAAAATCAAAATTGATTTAACTACTCCAACAGTGCATCCAGGTGGTGTACAGGTAGAACACTCGCTCACAACCTAAGAGGCCCGAATTCATTAATCGGCAGCAGTGCCTCCAAGTTTGGCCAGGCGCTCCAATGAATAGGGATGGGAATTGAGGTTTGAGAAGTTTTCCGTTGCCACCGTCGCAAAAATGCTTGCTCAGATCGAGAAAATGTGATGTTTCTGCTCTATACTGTATAGTCTTTGAGACAACTCGTTTTGATTTGGCACTATAATAAAATAAAATGGTATGAAACTTAGTCCATATCGTGCAGCCCCAGTGCGAGAGCGTGTGCACCCCCCACATGCACCCCACCAGGCTACGGTTTGTCCTGCAGGAAACCCTGCCTATGTTTGACAGCCCAATAACAGCGTTTACAGCATATTAGCTAGTGCAAAGTGTACTTGATTAATTGATTGGACCCATTAAATCATGGAAATAATCCATCTTGGAGAGAAGTGATGACAAAATGTCCATCCCTTATTGCCTCCATGCTCTCTGCCTCAACAGCCAAGTATTCCATAAACAATCCTCTGAATTGTCATTCCATCCTGGAAGGGTAACGGACCATCAAATATATTCAGGATTCAGGGTCAAAAGTTGCATATTGTGGTTGTAAAGAACCCAAACACGTTTTGCAAAAAAATATTATATATTCTGGGTGAACAGACTTTGTTATTGTGGCCTTAATGTGAAACATACTGCTTTAAGTCGATATCCTTTTATTTTTGTGTTGAGTCAAATGCTTTTATTTTAAAAGAGTTTTGTGGCGACATACATACCTGCACGACGGCAGAGAAGTAGTATTGCGCAATAACAGAGAAAAGGTGCATGTTTGTTTCATGCTCCAAAAAAGACCACACATTTCAGTGTTTGTCTTTTGAGATGATCAACTACAGTTTTAGCACCCCCGAAGACGCATAAGGGTAGTAGCCATGGACTGTGCTTGCTGCATACAATACAACACAGGGTTTTTGGTTATAAAATGGGCAGAGGACTATTGCTAAAAATGCATTGCTTGATTTGTTTACATCCTGTTCAGCATACGGTATATTGAAGGACTTTGAATGAAAAGAAACGAGAAAGAGAAAATCTATTATCGTACCCAGAAAACATCTTTGAGAGAGTATTCTTCATTCCAGATCTTATTCTGATTTCATGGGTATGCAGCATTTATCCAGGTTGTGTAATACTCTATCATGACATACCCTCTTCCATTTCCCTCACAGACACAGACATGCACACATGCACGAGGGCTTCCGCTTTGCCCTGTAGGGTGGTTCAAGTTTAATGGACCTTCAACATAGTCTGCTAAAACACTTCTGACAAGTACGAGTAGATGGAACTTCCCATTCATTCAGTTATTTTCTTTGGAGTCCCTGTAACCAGTACGGCAAGGCTAAAAACTTTTATAGCCTTGATGCCATCAAGGCTATAAAGTTTTTAGCCTTGTTGGCCTGTTTTCATGTTGCCAAAACATTATGAAAACAGGAATTCTGATGAGTCACTGTAAAGACTGATTTATACTTTGTTGTACGATGGTGTCGCGCGCTGAAAATAGCCGGAATATTGTCTGGATTTGAGGATTATTTGGCCATCTGTCAAAAGGTTTAGAAAATGTAATCTCTTAAAATAAATTAACTTCGCTAACCATCAAAATATCGCTAATTATTTTGGCACAAGCCACTTAAAAATATTCACATAATCCAGTGTAATCCCATGTAATTCATCTCTAACATCCCAATATGACAGTAGCATGACTAAAACTAAACAGTCTAGAACAGTCCAGAACAATCTACTGTGGGTTAAGTGGATGAGAAAAGAATTGCAGCGCTGAGGGAAGCCTACAGTATGTGCTGTGATTCCATGGCTGTGAAAATGTTCATTGCTCGGTGAAAGGAAATCACTCTCTCACCGTCTCATACACTAAACAAAATACAAATAAAAATAAAAATTTGTCAGGCAAGTTACTTCCTTAGGCTTACTGGCAGTGTGCTAAAGAAGTTTGGCACTGATGGTCCAGTGGTTGTGAGATTAGCCTCGAACACACACACACCTCTATTTTTAGATGCCTTGCTATACAAATGGTAGTTCTAATTAACACAGATTCTTGACGATGAAAAATAAAAACAGGTACCGTAAATTTCGGACTATAAGCCGCGACTTTTTTCCCATATTTCGACCCTGCGGCTTATATAACGGTGCGGCTTATCTATGGATTTTTACAGCTAACGGCCACTAGGGGACCTCCTAAATCTATGGATTTTACACCCGCGGCTTATAGTCCAGTGCGGCTTATATATGTACAAATCATTCAATTTAGCTGCTGCGGCTTATATTCAGGTGCGGCTTATAGTGCGAAAGTTACGGTATATAGATAAATATGTTAAAGGAATGAAAATGAAATACGCCTGTCGTTTGGGTGGCGCAGGGGTAAAGTACGTGCACACTACCACAGAGTGTACCGGTTCGAATCCACCGCGGTGCATACGGCTATGTCAAGTGTCTATACAAACACAACTGACGGGAGGGGAGGGTGATATTTGTCACTTCACGTACTACTACTACTGCGGTCTGGGACGTCACCCGTCAGCAGGGAGTGTTGGACGGGAGGAGTAGGTGGGGACTCCTCACTGGTAGGTGAGCCAGTAGGATACAACAGCAGTGACAACACAGACACACAGACAACACACACAGACAACACAGACACACAGAACTATGTGTGTGGGGAGGAATTAACCAAATTGGGGAGAAAAAAAAGGGTAAAAAGATAAATAATATATTTTTTTATAATAGCTGGTGGAAGGCAAAGTCTGATATTGAGACGCGGACGGAGGAGGAGGAACTCCTCAACACACACACACACACACACACACACACACGAATTCTACTCAACCTATCCCTACAAAAGCTTTCCATTCAATTCCATTTTCAAATCTTTGCTTTTTAGATTTGGCTACACTTTGAATTATTATATGTTTTCACTGATAGCTGTTCTTAAGATTCCTCCGTTGGTGAATAAAAGGTATCCAAACGATGATTCAGAGAGATAAGATAGATAGGAATGAACAGCTTATGGAAGAGACAGACATTTCCCCCCCCCCTGCACATAATACACAGAAACAGAAGGATAAGGGGCTCTCTTGTGTGGGTCATCGCTGCCTGTCCTTCCCCCTCCCTTCCTTCTCCAGGGGTTGACAGTTTGAGTGACAGCTGTCCAGTGTCCACCCTGACACTTCTGCTGCTGCCGCTGTGCCCCAGCAGAGAACAGTGGAGGTAGGCACAAGCTACAACAGCACCATTTTATAAATTGATTAACCCATTAAGAACTGAGGCGATTCTTTAAAAAAAATCTAAATCCTAACAGTTTTTGGAAAAAAATGAAAAACATTTCAAAAATAGCAGATCTACAAGCTCACAGCGCGGCACTCGGTGCCGCGCTATGAGCTTGTATATCTGCTATTTTTGAATAGCCAAAGAAATCTTAAGTCACACAGATGCGTCCCAGGTCTTAACTCTTTAACTGCCAAAAACGGGAATTCCCGTCCGATGGCTCTATGGCTATCATGGCCAATGACGGAAAGACGAAAATATTTTTTCTTAAAAATTGAAAAAATTATTATTATTATTATTATTTTTATTTTCTATACGACGTGTTAAAACTGGACCAGTAAAGCAATTGGAGCAAACCTCTATTTCTCTGGTTATTAACCCATTAAAACGAGGAAAGCAAAGTGTCATTTTAGATTTTTGTGTTGGCTATTCAAAAATAGCAGATGTACAAGCTACCAGCGCTTCACTTCGTGTCGCGCTGCGAGCTTGTACATCTGGATTTTTTAAACATTTTTTTAAGATCTTGAAAGTGTGAGAACTACTGATTTGGAAGGCATTTGTCGATAGGCCTCAGGTCTTAATGAATTAAGTGAGAACCAAATAGGCCGTCACTGTCACAGTGTGTCATCATATCAGTGGATAGTGATGCTTTAGTGTGTTGGGAGTCCAAGGTAGAGGTTGTGGTTGTGGTGCATCCAGCACATGCTTCCATTTTCACTTCATCAACAGAAAGACGTGAAGTTAGTGATGATGAAAACATACTGCGAACACTCAATGAAGCTAAAAGCTACAAGTGCCACCGTGCGGCGAACCGTCACCATGAGTTACCTCACTGCGGAAGTAAGGAACCAAAACACATAATGGAAAACAGCAAGTGACATTCGACAGTTCACAGAATGTCTGTGTTCCAATAGAGGGCAAAGCACACCAACAGTACCTGCCATGTTCTTAGCTAATTCCCTTCCCAAACTATCCGGTAATCCCAGCAGGTATACCATGTCCCCTGCAGGGGCAGTTCCTCGTTGACAGTAATGTTAATATATTTAACAATATATTTTCTCATTGTTGGTGATTAAATAAGGGTAATGTGATAAACAAATTACTGCGCTCGTTATCCAACAACAAATGTCTGGGTGATAAATAAATCCATATAGCGCATATATATATATATATATATATATATAGGCGCACACAAATGCAAGTGCACTAGTGTACATGTGAATAGCTTAGTATGTGTGCATGAAGAAATAGCGCTGGCATGGCATAAACAACTTGATAATGACTTGCATGCATGTCATGGGTGGGAGAATAGACCCTTTTCCACCACACATCAGCATTCACAGACAGCCAAGGGAGGTTACCGGCTTATGCAACCAGGGTTTGATTGTGGTAATGTCTGCAGCCAGAGGGGCATAATTTTTCCATGTTGGGAGAGGTAATAAAACCTTCAGATGGCCACGCGGCATGAGGGGGGAAAAAAAGGAAAGGAAAAACTTATTCACCTCTTGCTCCCAAAAGTCCCATTATTCTTCCGGCTATTTTCTCCAGCACTATTCATGAGGCTAGGTTTATTAGTATGGTAATGACTGCTTAATTCAATAATCCCTATATCAATTTATTTATGATGACTTAATTTATTCTTTAGGTTGAGGGAGATATAAATCGTAAACACGGGCTAAAAGCCAATTAGTTAGCTTGGCGGGTAAACTTTGAAATCGACCTTATCAGGCAGGGTAGAGGACACTGGGCATATTGACACGAATCCAACTGCTTCCAAAACATTTCAGACATTTCATTACATCATAATGGCAATATGCATTTTCACCTGTAAATAACGCTACCGCCATCTGCACTGGCATTTGGACTGAGGCTGGATGATAAGTTGAATTTCTTTTCATGGAAAAGTACCTCAAACTCTGGCAATAGCAATGCTATTCAAACAGTAAAATTATAGATTCCTGTAAAAGCACCAGTCTAATTAACCCCCAAAACCTGTTACCAATTCCCTGGCTCCTATTTTATCCCTCATCCAATTTAGCACCACCCTGCCATCCCCTTGTGGAGCAGGAAAACCTCTCATAATTAAAGCCGACAGATCCGGGACTGACGTTTGGTATTTTCCTGGGAGAGAAAGACAAGAGGGTCATCTATGCTTCCACACATGGAAGAAATGTGGGATTTAAAAAGGGCAAGAGTTGAAAGGTGTAGACCCCATGCCATTAATTAGTACGGACAGTGCCAGTGAGAGAACAAGAGGCTTGCTCTGAAGTAAGAAGGAAGTAAACAAAACTGATTTTAAGTGAGGCCATTTTGATCAAAGAGGAGGGCATTAGAAATCAAGAAACGTGTTAAAAAATGACGGTAATTTCAAGGGGGGGGAATAATAAATGTGCAACTCTCTGACCTAATTTATTTTGCCCTCTTCCCTAGTTTAAAGTCTTCCTCTGTCTGGACACCCCCCATTCCTCTATCTCTTTGAAAGTGTCCCCCGTCTTCCACTGTTGTTCTCTTCAGGCTGGTCCAAGGGGAAGCAGGGCTGTGATGAGTTTGGTGACAGAAAGAAGAAAGAAGTCCTCGTTGTGTTCGGGGATGCCTCAGAGCAACCCACACAAACACACATCCGCAAATTTAGGTTAGAGGTATCACAAGGGGGAAGGTGGGGAGGGAACTGGGGGTTAACAAGTAAAGAATGAAAGAGAAAGCGCAATGGAGGAGAGGTTGGCAAAAGGCACAGGAGACCCAGAGTGAGAGCGGGGCATAATAACAACAGAAGGGAGAGCTGGGCAAAAACTAGGGTGAGTACCAAGAGGAAAAGGACAACACACTGCTGTCGAGAGAGAATGAGCTAATGGCCTGAAAGAGTACAATGGACTGTGGATTCTATAAAATACTTTCCAAAACAAGTAGTATATTGCAGCTGGAAACTTTTAACACAAAAGTTTAATTGAGGAATTCTAGATTGTGATAGCATGGATAGAGAGCCACTCTTTTTTTTCCCCAGGCATGGTAAAAAATGCTGAAATGGACTAATGACCGTATAGATTAAATTACTTGTAAGCAACAGGTAACAAGCAGGATAGAGATGATGATATAAAAATTTAAAACCTACAACAGAATGTAACCTTCGCTATGTCATCGAGCTTGGTCATTCAAAAATCTCCACACAACTCTGTCGTTTGCTGTCGTCTTACACATTGAGCAAAGTTATACAGACAAATAAAAGATTCCAGAATAGGAGGCGGCGATCCGACTTCATATGTCTGTGAAAATGTCCCTCTTTTGTTGTTAACAAAATTGTAAGTGTGGGGATAAATATAAAAACATTTTCTATAAGCAAACGGTATTGTAGACATAGTTTGGAGGATAAGGTTCAGTCAAATGCTACTTTGCATTTCCTCCTTTGTGACAAAGCCTACAGTAGCACCGGCAAAGAAAAACGTAAAACAGCCGTGCGAATAGAGGGCCACGGAAACAGTAAATGACACATCTGAAGGTGAACAAAAATTACACTCCTAACATTAACTGATTCACTGCCAATCGCGTAGATCTACGTGAAAATAAAAAATAAAAAAAAACATATAATTTTTTTTATTTATATTTTTTTCCAATTTGACCCAAAGACAGGAGAAAGGAGATATGATTTTTCAAAGATCTAGACACCTATCCACTTCCTTGTTAACTCATTCAGTGCCAATGACGTCGCAGACGTAACGTTTTTCATAAGCCCAGAGTGCCAATGACGTCTGAGACGTCATGAAAAAAAAAAAAAAAAAAAAAAAACTCAAAAAATTCAGAACCCAAGATATGATGATTTGAAGATTTGCTGCTCCATTCACTTCTTGTTTAACTTCTTACTGAAAAGGCTGTATCTCGGCTCCAAAGCACTTTTTTTTTACAATGTATTTTTGGCCTTGGCACAGGGGTGATATAGCCAGAAATATTTTTGGCACTGAATGAGTTAACTTAAAACTTAAAAATTCTGTATCTCGGCTCCCGAGTACTTTTTTTTTTCAATGAAAAATCTCTGGCACTGGCTAAAAAAATATGAAAATACCTTTTTTAATGGGTTAACATTCCACAATTTTATATATTTTTTAAAACATTAATCAGAATCAGATTGAAGCTAATAGTGTTACCTAAATAAATACCCTCCCCCCTGCCCCAGACACAAACACAATACCTCATATATTCTGAGCCAAACAAAATATCAGGGAACTATAATGATTTCTCAGTAGTTCATAATGTGACTCCAGGGACGATGCTCCATTTATAATAAGGCTAGCTGAGGTGTGTGGAAGCTTGCAAGTGTAGAATAAGCACACCGATAATTGCCCTTAATTGGCTAGCACGGTGATTTCCCTTGCATTATCATGATTGTCCCCTCTGTGTGTGGGCGTCTAGAAGGGTACGAGGGTGTGGGGTCTGTGCACTAATGAAGATAGGTGTTGTGATCCTCGTCACTGAGGTGACAATTGTTTAAGCAATTATATCTTACCAATGTTCAATGTGTAACGATCAAAAACCTCATAATAAATAAGAGTAATAAATACGTTTTTATAATGTATTTATAATTATGATAAGCACAGGTCCTCATATGTTAAAATGTATTAAAGTTTAAATAAATAAAGTTAATTGGCTGGATACATGGATTAATATTTCTAACAGAGGCAGTAAAACACTGATATTGTTTACGGCAGGTACCTCACCGGCTCTGATGAGTGACAACGAGTCCCCTGTTCGATTTCCAGGGTCTGCAGACCTTTACTGCATGTCACTCCCTGACACTCTCACTCTTTCCCGTCTCTCTGGGATGCCTCAGAACAACCCCCAAAACACACACATTTAGGTTGGAGGTATCACAATAGGTTTGAATAGCATTACTATTGCCAGAGTTTAAGGTCATTTTCCATGAAAAGAAATTCAACTAAATGATGTGACTGACCATCAATAAAGAAGATCGCTTAAAAAAACACCACCACCTTTTCGTCCAATTCACATTTTAGTGTGAGCATTCTAGCAGTATGTTAAAGGATTTCACCCATTTCATGTTCATATAATTGGTCTTCACTAATGGTTATGATAACATGGTACCATTTTTGTCTACTCGGTCTGTGTGTCAGAGGAGGGCTGTGGACAGTTCAGAAACACGCCTACCAGGGACATCATCGATGGGGAATCCAAGCTAATCGAAACTGCAGGCTTTCCATTCCTGGAAAGTTAGCATGCTATAATGGAAGATATTATTCTCTCGTCAATAAAAATAAATGTCCACAGCTCTCCTCTGAGACAGAGCATTTGTTTTACCTCATTATCATGAGAATTAGTGTGGACCAATTAAATGAACATACTGTAGGTTGAAAATGGGTGAAGTCGTCCTTTAATGTCCAGGTAATGACACATAGGATCTCCCTCAATGCAGTCACAACAAACGTGTTGAGACAGGATAATGACATTAAATGGGTATTCATAAAACCCTGCATGCACTTATTTGTTTACCAGAAGCGGTCAATAAAAATGAGCCCCCGAGACATAACCTGGTTAGCATCGAGTCCCAACTCGAGGGGCGAACTGTAGAAACGTTGTGTGGGCCGGTTGACGCCATGGGGGATGGCATCTGCTCCATTACCGACAGTACAACACAGGCGCAGGCCTTCAACGTGAGAGGGCGGAGTGAGTGGCTAATGCTCTGACTCAACGCCACGCCTGGCCCATGCCACGGTCTTGCTCATCCCCTCAGGGGTTAAGTGGACAGTGGAAACAGCTCTCTGGAATGTTGAGACTCTGACATGTTTGCTTTGACCTGCACATACTGTAGTCGCCAGTTGTAGGCTGAGCAAAACGTAGTACAGAGTACACATGGTATCAAAAGCATGAACTGGTAGGATCATTGAACACGTTGTCGCTTTGACCAAACATTTCTGGAACTACAGCTTGGGAGGCATGCGTTTCAGACACTTTGAGACTTTAACTACGCTCAAAATACATCTATATGGAAAAATTATATATGGTTTGAATTGATACCAAACTAACAAATAATGGTGAATGAATGTGCAACAGCGACATTTAATTTGTCATAAAATTGTGAAAATATTTTAAAACAATATACCCTACGTGGGGGCTCAAGCCAACGCGGATTGTTAGAAGTTTGGCAGTTTCCGGGACTTATTTGAATGAATAAAACGTTATCACCATCTGTATGGTAAAGAATGTTAATATACCTAGCACATCTGCAGTGGCGGGAGCTGGTCTCCCTACTTTTCCATTGAGACATTTTGAGCCTGGTGTCAGGTAGGACACCTACTAGTTGACAATGTCAATAAAGTTATTTGAAGCTGGCGACACACTGGATTGGTCACCAGGTGTGCTGCAACCTTAATTGTAGTTCGGACATCATTGCAATTACACTACCAGTTGATCGGGAGAGCCATGAAACCTATGGATTGTAGCTTTAAAGATAACCAACAGGTTTTTATGACAACGGCAGTTCAATTTAAAAAAAAAATTTGCAGACATATTTCAATAGCTTACAGTGAGTAAACATATCATTGGTGATGATGTTTGGACAAACTGTTTCAGCACCACACAAATGGATAAAATGTATAATGCATTAACAAAATGCATTAAAACACAATGATAACATAACTGACAAAAAATGACCAGAGTTATGTTTAATGTGTTGTTGCATCTCAAGCAAGTTTCAAGTGAACCGAATCCAATGGCTCACTCGGAAATAAAATCTGCAATGGCATGCTTTGGAGGTCAGCAGTAATGTCAAGCGTACCATGAGTCAGAAGTCAATGAGCTTGGACATGGCAGACCACTGGTATGGTCCTTTAAGCACTAGCCTATGCTGTTCCTCCAAGGGCTTGATTGCCAGTGATGGCACAATGACATTGCAAATGAAGGCAAATCAACAGCGGAGCCGGCTACTCGGGTGCTATTCCCTTGGTAACTTGTTCCAAAAGGAACAGACAGTCCCCTAGGGAGAGAGGAAGGGGTCTGGTGGATGGAAGGACGGAGGGGCAGCTGATCGTTGCAGCATCCCTGGTTTATTGACCTCCTGCGATTCAGCCGCGGCACTCTATTACCCCCGAGGTCAAGATAACTGCAACATTGAAACAATAAATAATTGATCTGCCTCCGGGGAGGAAAAAGATGGGAGGGCAGGGTAGGGGTAGGGTAGATGATGTCGAGCCTACCTATTCACATGCACAGGGCCAGTGAGTCAGTCACTGACGATGCTCTCATCCCACCGCCCCTTCCCACCATCCCTCATCTCTGAGCCACCTCCTGTCTGTCTGCGTTCCCTCCTCCAAACCTCTTCACAGGTCTGCAAGCATAGTGGTGCCTGACAAAGGGCTAGGCTGAGTATTTTAATGTGGAGCTGTATGAGGGTCTATTCTTTTCCTTTTGCTCGTCTTCCATCTATTCTCTCATTTGAGCGTGTTATTTCCCTCCTCCTTCGTATCTTCCCTTTTGTTTATTTTTCTCATTGGGGGTAGGGGGTGGGGGGGTCAGCAGCGATAACGGTGGCAACTGTGTGTGTACCGAACCAGCCCCCCACAGCAGCGGGAGGAGGAGGAGGAGGAGGAGACGGCAGCAAGCGTGAGCACTGTCATTTCCCCCCTCCCCTCCTCCGTCCCTTTCCCTCCCACTCTCCCTTCTCTCGCTCTCTCTCGCTCATTCTAGCGCTCCTTCTGCCATTGCCACGGCTATCGGAACAACGGCCTCCCTCGCTCTCGAGATCGCGCCACTTGGTTATGCAATGCACAGTAGTTCTCCCACAGCAACTAGTTTGCGCTGGGGACCGCCACGACACGGCTGCCAGCGGCTGCAGGCTCGCGTGGACACAGCGACGGACGCCTGGTGTTCCGACTCACGTCGCTCTCTACATAATCATTTTTTTGCGCTCCCTCGGATTTTACTGCTGCCTCTGTGGAATATCACCTGCCGGTGGGTCTGACTTGCTCTCTCCTAGAGATCTGCGTATTCTTCCTGAGCACAACGGAGCCCTTTTCTTTTTGGTACAAGCGGCGAGAGCTGCTGCGAGCGCTCATCGGATCCCTGAGAGTTTATCCATGCGCGGCTGTAAGCGGTGAGGTTCAGCAGCTGGTGACAGGCATCACTGAGAGGCACTAATTGCACTGTTCACCAAGCAGAGGAAAACAAGGCAAAGGAGAGGAAAGTGAAAGAGAGACAGGGCAACTGGGGTGTGTGTATATAGCTATATTTGATTATAGCTGATCTCTCTTTGAGCAAATAAGAGGGTCAAAGAGCCAGGAGGAGGGGAGGGGAGGAAGAGTTTGTGGAAAGCAGAGAGAGGAAAAAAAGAGAGAGAAAGTAGGGAGGGAGAATGGGGAGAGCAGTGGGGAGGGGGGGGAGCAAAGGGGAGAGGGTTTCTCCTCACTCCTTGAATGGAGGCTGCTAACACTTCAGCTAGAGTGAAGCAAAACTGGGGATAAGACGGCAGCGGAAAACAACACGACTCTTCTGAGGGGGGAAGGGGGGGGTGTCCGAACCTGACAGGTGGCGCAAAGCACTGACTGAGGAAGAGGAGAATTCTTCTTAGATGATTTTCGCTGGAAAAGGTGTCTGCGTACGCTGTTGCTGAGCACAGAGGGGCAGTCGGGAGAGTCTCTTTCTCTCTTCCCCTGGCTGCCTTCCCTCGCTCGCAGGCAGCGAGACGTCGGCAGCACGTTCAGCCTCTTTCCCCCTTCCCCCCTGGATGCAGCCAGAAACCCCCTACCTTCCACTACGAGGCCATGCTTCTCGGACCCAAAAAAGAATGCTGGATGATGCTGCTCTGCACCTTATACGCCTTAGGGTAAGACACTTTTCATTTTTACGATCGCATTTTTCTCACAACAGCTATTATTTTCATTTTAATGAGTATGACCTGTCTATATCTGAGACTGGAGAGGATTACAGGGGAGGTGATTGTAGGTGGTGTTGACAATGGTCAGGTCTTTTAGCTCCGCATTCCTATCTGAGCTCTGGCTGTTTACATTGTGGCTTATGTATTTCCCTGGTGAGCTGACACCGTTTCTAGACCCCTGTCAGTAGCTCCCAAGGACTGCTCCATGGGGACAGCACACATTATGTTGAGGACAACTACTTACATGTTCTAGAAGCTCAGGAGGTGGGGTGTGTATGTGTGGGGGGTCATTAACTGCTTTCTGGCGGAAAAGGAGGGCGAGCAGAGACTATAAATGGGAGCATTAACTCATGCTTATTTTGACAATGCCAATGTTATTGTACACTGTTGCAGTTTAACACTTTCATTGCAGGTAATTCATAAAAGGATCTGCCTCCTAGCTTGCTATTGTTGTTGGTGATGGTGGTGGGGGGGGGGGGGGGGGGGGTCATGCATGCACAGCTCCAGCTACAGTAGTTCATGGCAGGTCATAAACACTGCCGTTCATAGATCAATCTCTATTGCATGGCTATTGTTTTCTTCAATTTGCCATTGATTTCCTCTTCTGGAGGAGAATTATGCTTGCATGGCTGACTGAGCCATGGACTGTTTGGCTGTCATTGTAAAAACACAGGTAGACAAGCAGCAAGGCAGGGACCGCAGAATAGCAGTGGAGCTTCAGAAGCAACATCGAAATTCAAACCACATAATGCATATTCTTACAGGTCTTCATTGCAGGTTTCTGTAGTCGGTCTTTCCTTTTTTATGAATGAATACCATCCTTCCAACATGGTGTCTTTAATTCCTGTTTTTCCCACCCCCCCCCCACAGATAAATGCCATCATTGCCGGGTCAGCTCAACATCAGGACCATGGGCACGACGGTCATCACTATTGAGGAGGTGCGGGAACTGGAGGGCAAGGAGGAGCAAGAGGAGTCTATCTTGGCCATGCTAGGCATCATTGGCACATTCCTCAACCTCTTCGTCATCGTCTTTGTTTACATCTACACCACCCTGTGAAAGCCAAACTAGAGTGTCATCGAGACTGTAGCCGAGACAACCAACTGGAAAATAGGCTTTTGCTGGATTAAGCAGTGGGTAAGGAAGGTTGCTAAAAGTCAAGGTTTGCTGGGAGAAAGTGAGACATGGTCACCTTCCCCAAAGAGAGGAGAAAATTGGACACGTTGGCCAAGAATGCAAATGAGGAAGCCATATCGTCATGTCACAGCCATGAGCCAGGGAGATAACAGAGGGTTAGAAGTCCCACCAGGAACAGAGCTATGCTGGAACCAGGAAGTCCAAAGCCGGAGAGACTGGCCCAGACCTGATGAGGCCCCAGCCAGGTCTCACTCCCCTGGGGGTAAGCATGGACAGTGTAGCCTGCGAGGAACCGGCAAGACATGTTTTAATTCATTTCCTTTGACTGCTGGACTCGTTGGGAGAGATGAGTCAAACATGACCATCTTCTGGACAAACCCAGTGCTTTTTCCATTTGATTGATTCACCTTCCTGCAGCAATGGACTGACAGTAACTATTTCTGGACTGGTCAGTTTGTTGAGTGGTGTCGCGAAGCACAGAGCCTGCAGGAGCTCTCAATGCTGGGAAGCCATTCTGGAGGAACTGTCGGCCACTGCATCCAATCGATAATCTTCAGGGGCAGTCGTTTTTACGGCCTCTGGGCCACCGTCAAGGAGTGCGTTTCCCCAGCAACGCGGCACCAGCAGCTATGTTGAGCTGCCCGTCGTCACAATCACACACTCCATACAACACACACCCAAGCAGAAATAACAACTTCTCATTATCAAATGTATCTATTTACAGTAAACCACGTGTTCAATATGAACTCATCTGCAAGGACACACAGAGGCAAGAGACTGCCAATAATTAACACATTTCTATTCAAGAATACACCTGCTACTACTTTCAGCACCATGTCGAGGACGTGTTTCTATTCAAGTCTACATCTGCTACTACAAAGCCAAATTTCCAACCCGAGAGATACATAGTTAAATGGAAAATTAAAAAGGATAAATGATATTTTTTATAATAAAATAATAAATGATCAAGTCTTTTGTGATGAAATCCTCAGAAGGTGAAAGCAACTAACAATTAATGGAGAAGGTTGAGCTGATTTACTAATACTTTTATGATGGAGGTAACTGCTACTCTTTCCACCTTTTGGAGTTGTTTGGGGGGTTATGAAAATGTCCCTTTTGATGTATTTGTTCACATTGATTTCAGGGTAGTGTCAGTAAGCCTCTTTCTGTATGGACAAAATGGCAAAAACAAAACAAAAAACACAAAAGCTTTTATAAATATATGAATAAACTCTAGATGTACTGTGCAATAGGGGACATTTGAACAATAAAATGTGTATATCAATTAGAATAGCCTCAAGTCTTATATGCGAGACTCAATGATTGTGTGCGTGTGTGTGAGAGAGAAAATTAATGAAAAGATTAAAGGTTGGTTATGTCAAATTGAGTGGGGGAGGGAACCGCGCGTGTGTGTGCGTGTGTGTGTGTTTCTCAGAGAATTTCAAAAATGGGGGTTAAGGTAATTCAATTCCCTCTATTAGGATGCATAAGGCATAGACTTACATGCAACATGGATGGCCCATTACCGGACCTCTCTTCTCAGAGCCCTATTACAATTCTCTGAGCATCTTCAGGTTTAAAGAAAAAAAAGGTCAGGGTTGATTCACATGTGATGTACATGAAAGAAGTCACCTCCTCTGCCAGGTGCACATGGGGTGTTGCGTCTTGCTCGTTTGAACTTTAAGGCA
The DNA here is from genome assembly GCF_963280865.1 of Gymnoscopelus braueri. Classification (NCBI taxonomy): domain Eukaryota; kingdom Metazoa; phylum Chordata; class Actinopteri; order Myctophiformes; family Myctophidae; genus Gymnoscopelus; species Gymnoscopelus braueri. Next base: position 34,390,875 of record NC_137619.1, read on the forward strand.
TGTTGACCACTGCAGTACTCGGGAGGGAGAATGGAAAATATGTATTGAACTTGGCCGATTTGTTTCCAACTCTGGTGTCAATGCAGTGATCTGTTTTGAGTGTGTGTGCGGCTCTGTGTACGGGAATCAATGGAGCCCAAGGACGTATGAGACAGCCGTGACGGCAGAAACTATGAGAACTGGAACATTACAGGTAATTAGAACCTGGGTAATGCCATACGCTACACAGACCAACCAGATGGTGTAATAAATCACAATGCAAGCCATGTACTTTCAGATAACACACCACACACACAAAATCCCCTCTAGGGGAAGAAATAAATCACTATATTTTATCTCACTAAAGGGCTGCAACAGTAATCGATTTACTAGATTATAAAAAATAATCGATTTCAAAACAATTGATGCCATATTTTTGGCCATATGTGTGTGATGTGATATTATTTAGTTCACATCATTGACAGTCTTCCATCCTACTGTATGATCAAGGTCTTCTGGAGAAACAAAACTTTTCAGCCGTTTGTCACTTCAGCTTTGTGCACAAGAGGAATTGAGTTGGACAGTCAATTATTAAACATAGGAGGATTTATTTTGTGTGTCCAATTATTAATATCTAGGCTTGATTACAATTTATGTCTACAGATAACATTCAATTGAATATATACACATGCAATAGTCTTTTATGCAATACAAACATAAAAATACATCCTATGTTGTGGGTACTGTACAGGTCTTTAAATAGCATAAATGGACAATAAAGTCCAGTTGGGCTGCAACAGTTATTCGATTATTAAACATCACTAATTGAAAGGTTTTTACAGCAATTCTCTGATATATAACAGGTATTGTATTTTTTAAAATTTTGAAGAAAAGAAAATAATTGATAGTTGCAGCTCTAATTCTTTTATCTCACATGTGAGATTAGAGGGAGAAAGTGGAATATTTATAAGAGTGTGTGAATGCATGTGTACACGTGCACAACATAGACGATTTGAGTGCCTGTTAGGAACAGAGGCAGAATCTCCCTGAAACAAACTTCCACGCGTTTCAGAGAAGACGAACCACTGGAAGGCAATGCTCTATGACGACCACAACTACCATGACGACCGTGGCTACTTCAGTCGGGAATGCCCTCTCCCCCCGGGGCACCACGCACGAGTGAGCCACTTGAAAATACGTGAACGCACACTTTTGTTCAAATTCCAAGGAGGCAAGTAAGGCACACGGTAACAGAATAGAAAACCTCCATAAGTGAGCGGGGGTAGATTGCAAATATGCAAATCTGCAGAGATAGGAAGAGATAATGAATAAAGGTGGCACGCTTAGCATTCACCTTGCACTACTGCTGTTAACAGGTCTCCCTATTGGGGAAACCCTTCAAGCGTGTGCATGGGCTGTTTAACTGTGTGTGCATTTGCGCACCAAAATATGCATAGGTAAATAACAAGTACAGTATGTGGAGCATGTCACATTAGGTCCTGGTATCCTTGTTGTATTGTCCACATATTCACACAGTATGCTCTGCATGATGGTCTCTCCATGTGACCGGGGTGGTCTGAGGTCATGAATCATCATGCCCTGCCCTCTAAGCGAATACGCTCATGTTCAGATTACCCACCGATCGACATGAATGATTAGCTCAAACGGCTACTCCTCAATGGCGCTGCCTGTTGCAGCCGCCAATAGCTTTAAATCACATCTGCTTTGGTATGAGAGCAGATGGATGGGAGGCAAGATTTGGATGGACAACGCAGAATGTGCTAAGAGCTAAGGTCTTGTCACAAAAAATACACATCTCCAACCCCAAAAAATAATTTCCAATTAAAATAAGTTATTACAGTGGTGGCAATAAAAGAGCATTACCTCTCACTAATGTTTTAAGTTCCTGTGATGGAGTGCCAGACAGAAGTGGCAGGGTCACTAATGCGTCCCAAAAGGCTTTGCCAAGACACCGGTGACTAATGTGGAACAATGTGTGCCGCGCCTGGGACCGGGGCAGAGAGCAATGCAGAGGCGTGTGGGCCACTGGGGAGATTAGGGGTGCGAGGAGACGAGGGGGATAAGAGTAAGGGGCACGGGTTGGAGCTCTGCTTAGTATGGGTCGTCAGAGGCTTTCCACTCGCGCCTCTTGTTAGGGAGCTCTAGGGTGTGCTAAGCTTCATAGACGAGAGGAGGGCAGTATCAAGTGTTGTACTGAGGATGAGGAAGGAACAGGCTAATGATCCTATAGCTCAAATAGGCACTATGGTATATAGCTAATGATGTTAGGCTTTAATGCAATGGTTAGACATTTCCCCCTTAATGACTCTGGAGTAGGATATGAAAAGTGATTACAGATTATTCTTCCTTTTGCGGCAGAATTTCCAATATCTGGTTTGGCAATATACATAATGTACGTTACATTCAAAGGAAGCTTACATACAAGTGTACTGAAAGCAACAATGTACCGTAATCAGTGGGATAAAACAGGACATAGCCCTTTTCGCTGATGTCCACTCTTGTCAAAAACTACCAGATTATCTTTGTTGTGAAGCTCAATTCCACGAGAGAGGGGATTAGCCCACAATAACAAACCTCTCAATCCTACCAACAAGTTTCACAATGAAAAAGTGTCCATTACACAGTGGCGGTATAAATGCCGCAATCTCAAGTCTTTCACTACTGAAGAGACTCCACTCCAAATGCTCAGATATAACCTTCAGTGGCTGTTTGTAAGCCTGTGCATGCACCATGCTGGCATGCTCAAGCCAAAGTGAACAAAATTCCATGCAGAATTACCGCACTATAGAGCCAGAGCAGCAGGACGGCAGGCTATAAATCTTTGAGCCGAAACAAAGACCCCAGCAGGCAGCACTCTCTCCCACACAAGACGACACACACTACTACTGCTTGGAAGTAATGCACAATTGCGGGCTAATGTAGTGCATAACGCTCACATCTCAAACATTTGACATTAAGCGCACACACACACGCACACAGCAACACGCAAATGCACAAGAGCCTTGCTTAAGCACAAACATGATATGTGGTGGAGTAGGAGTCACAAACGCACATTATACACATTCAAAGACACACACCGCCGGGGGCAAACACATTGTGCCTTATTCTTCTGCACAAATCTGCACAAGATCCCCCATACCACCCTCCTTACTTAACCTCAAACGAGACAAGGCATACACCAATCCTCAGTGTTGATTTAACTCTGAGTGTACAAATGGACCCTTATGGTCCCAGTTGCTTCAATTTGTACATACTGACTTAAATGAACAATCCATATCTACTGTACAACCTCACAACCCGTCGCGACTGAACTTGAAGCTCACCTATTTTCACATTTTCGCCTTTACTGACATGCCTGAAGTAAGGACACCGGGTTGAAAGGGGTTAACAGTGTTTGAGGTTGTGGGTCTCTTCACACTTTTTCATTAGCAGCGCTTCTCTTTTTGATATTAGAGCCCACAGATCACGAGCACCAGAGATAGAAAAGAGGACGGTCAGGGAGCATGAGAAAAGATGGTTCATGGAGTGATAAGAGCTGGGATAGAAAAGGATGGTCAGGGACTCGGGGGGGCATCAGAGCAGGGATAGAAAGGACGGTCAGGGAGTGATAGAGCTGGGATAGGAACAGTGGCTAGGGAGCCGTCTGCTTCCATTTTGAGCCAACATGAGGAGACTTAACTAGCCATCGCACATCGTTGATTAACGCAGCAAAAGCCATTTGTTATTAAATTGGGTGTTAAATGTGTTCGATGGAGATTCGGCTCGTTTGCCATTTTAAAAGGCAAATGTGCCATTAAGGCCACAAGACAAGACAAGACAGACAGAGTGAGAGGGAGAGAGGGAGGGCGGTAGGACGGGGGGGGGGGGGGGGGGGTGAGAGATCGGGAGACAAAAGGAGAGAGAGGGGGACTGAGAGAGAGGGAATGAATGAAGGAGCTGTGTACTTCATGTAATTTCATACATACTGGCACGCAGACACCTATGAGTAGACACACACACTTAGCCCCCACCCACACATACACGCACACACACTAGTGTTTGTGTCACAGGCATTTACCAGATAATGAGAAGCAATTACAATACTCATCATTTTATCTGCTGTTATTTAATTATGAGACCAGGGGCACATTAATGCACACCAGCAGCACACACGCTGCTGTGAACAGAAACATGTTAACAGCATCGGACACAGTGGGCTGGTGCGCACACACAATATACACACACACACAGCTATAAATGGCTCTGGTCTGATGCACAGCAGCAAGCGTTAACGGAAAGAAGGCAACAGTGGCTGTGAAATCCTTGTGTCTCACACTGCAGGAAATCAAGTCTGAATCAGAACACAATCAACCTAAATTTAGAATTCTGAGCGTAGACGGTGTCGATATTTCATCATAGGGTCTATGGGAGGATGCCACCACTTTCAAAGAAAAGAGCCGTGAAAACTTTGTTCCAAGGTTTCATTCTGCACGCCGTGCCAGAACACAATTGCTATTCTATTCCCAGCTAGTGCTCAAGGTCTTGCAGCAACAGTAGCTGCAGTATCACTGTGAAATAGCAAAACAACAAAACAAATGCCTTCCCCATAAATGTTTGATAATCATCCCAGGATGTTGACAAGGCCACACAGGCTCCTCTACGTGTGGAGATGGCTGTGAACGGAAACGTGATTTATTTTCTAAACTTCAAACTATCAACATGCAAAAAGTCTGCGTAGACCTCGGCTGGATGAGGATTTGTGAGATCGCTGTACACAGGGGACATGGGATTACCTTTGAGGATTACAACTACGGGTATATCTTTCAAAAGAAAAAATAATGGATGATGGATGTGACTTGCTATCTACGTAAACCTTTTTCCACACCAAGCCACGACGACCAAGGCTTATAAATAAATGCTCATAACACGACGGAGGAATCCTTGCCATCAACCAAAGCACGCTTTTTTTGCATATGCAAATAGCCTCTACAAGTTTAATTCTTCACAGAGGATGAATCTTTATTGCTGCACAAAAGGGGCTCCTATATCCAGTCAAATAATAACATTTTCATCAAATTTGACACACAACAATTACCAAACAAACTAAGCCACGAGAAACAACGAATCAAATGACAGGGCCATGTCTTTTCAGTCTCCTGCATGAGAAGACAATTTTAAGGCGATGGGTATTTTTGAAATGGCTCGGTTCCTCAAATTTAAATGGCTGCACATTTGGGGAGATTCACTGGGTAGGTGGCTGATGCACACACCAACAGAAAACACAGATACATGCGCGCACACACACACACACACACAGCAGACAGCCTCACACCGAGAAGCTGCAGCTCCACCTGGTGTTTCATTCAGCAATGATCTACCATGTACGTACGCACGCATGCACTCACAAAAACACCATTTTCAATTCAAACCTTGATTTGAGACACGTAAATGCACCTTCTCAGCCATTTCCTACCATGAATGAAATAATGTTTTACCATGACAGACAGCATAAAAATAACTAAATATTCAGTGCCTCTCTTCAACGGTTCATTGTGTTTTATTAGACAAGCACAAATAACTACCAGACACACATGACGCCACAGGAAATCCAAGCCTATGAGAGAGAATATAAGCGCCACAAGTACAAACTCAATGAAGACAAAATATTTTGACTCATCTCCCTCTCTGTTATAACCAGTGTCCTCAAAAGGGAGTAAACTGGACCAAGACGAAAAGCGTGACAGTATCCAGAAACACTTTCGGCATGGCCCTCACGTTGCACTATTGTTTTGGGAACCAATAAAGCTACACTAATTCACTTGGTTTAGGTTAACAGTCCGTTTCTCATTCACTGTTATAAGACCTGGAACGCATCTGTGTCACTTTAGATTTCTTTGGCTATTCAAAAATAGCAGATATACAAGCTCATAGCGCGGCACCGAGTGCCGCGCTATGAGCTTGTAGATCTGCTATTTTTGAAAAATCTTGAAAACTTTTTTTTATTTTTTTCAAAAAGATTTTTTTTTTAAAGAATCGCCTCAGGTCTTAAAGGGTTAAGTGGACATGCTCTAGAACTGAAATCACAAAGTTCATCCAGGTTTCTGGACGAATTGTTAGGAGGGGGATTGTTGACGCCGTCCTTGGACAGTACACAGTATAAGGGGAAATCTCAGTGCCAGTAAAAAGCAAAAAAAAAGCATAACCATACCAGAGTCGTTGCGTAGGTAGGAGGACATGGCGGGGATGAGGCAGGACTGGCAGAGCAGCTCCTGCAGTACTGAGGGCAAGGCTGTGCTGTTATGCGTCCTGCTGCTTTCCCCTGGAGTGACCTCGCCACTGCTGTGGCCCCCTGCAGAGCCCGCTGGGTTGATATAGCTGGCCAGCACCTAGTGGACATGGCAACATGTTAGCGTCTGGCTTTCTACCTTTTTTTAGGTGGGTGACCACACAACAGATGTAGCACCATCTGTCCATTCCTGAGCCAATAATTTGATGACCGGGTCATCGGTCAATAGTCTCTGCCGGTCATCAAATGAATGGCTTAGGAATGCGACAAAAACTAAAACATCTCCATGAATTCAAGGCTACACGGGGGGGTGTAATTGATAGAAAACAAGTCATTTTGGTGAACTAATCCTTTAATGTAATGTGTTGTACATTTTTATGGTATCCTAAGTATGGGAGACAAAGGTAGTAAGGGAACACACCCCTGTAAAAGTCAAACTTAAAAGATAAGATAAAACAAGACAAGACATTTAACTTCTAAGTACGTGTAATTTCTTCCCCAGCCAGTCTGCATCATCAATTCTTAAACCAATTCTTTCCACAGCTGCAGCGCTACAGTGTATTCTTGTACTTGTAGATATGTGCTGGGAAGTACCAGGAACCATTTCCTACAGTTCCAACCATGTGTTGGCATGGAAATAAAAACCTTGAATAAATCACAGTAAACCAGGTAGGGGGGGGGGGGGGATTACCTGCAACAGGCAGGTGACGTGCTCCTCCTCTAGACGCTGTTTGTTAAGAGCCTGTTCTACGTCCCAACCGGAAGCTGTGGACCCGGTACCGAAGCCTGTACCCTTGGCCCAGTACAGTTGTTGCTCCTCAGTTGTACCTCCGCCGTGACCACTGGACACTTGAGGCTACACACACACACACACACACACACACACACACACACAGACAATAGCATGGATTAAAGCTAAATTAAATCTTGCAACTGAAAATGAATGGAGCCCCCCCCCCACAATTAACACAGTATGAAAAATTATGTTTTAGAAGTATTGTGCCTGCTGTTCTACTTACTGCCAACCGGGTGAAAAAAACAATAATCACAGATTGAGGCTTTAACCTTTGCTTTTATATGAAACATCCAAGACTATTAAGACTTTATGGAAGATGCCTCTGAACATAATTGCTAGTTTGACCACTTCAAATGCTTGAATCTTAAAATAATGACTGAAAATAGAGAATTTGGGTAGATAAATCTATATCCAGCCAGCTCTACGCCAAGTTGGAGACAGTAATGCAGTGTTGGAGGGATCAATTCTGGGAACAGAAAAAGCTTAACTTTTTCTTTCAAGGCTGCAAAAATCTACAGGAGCCCACGTCGAATCATTGACCAGAAAAAGAAGATGGATTGGTCTTGGAAGTACAATCACCAATACTATTAGCTTAGGAGAGAAAACTGGGACAGAGAAACTGCTTTATTTAAACTGATGGGATGATCTAAACACATGACAAACTGTATAGTATTGTTTTCCACTGACAGTCGGTCGAATAATTTGACAATAAACCTACAAGAGCACTTAACTATGTTTAACAATGTATGCTGCAGACAGCATTGTTCCAGTTTTCAAAAGATCTCTCCGGAGTCACACTACTAACTTTTAAAACTGCCTGTATTACTATAAACGGTGCTTCCATTTTGGAGTTGTTCTAGGAAACATCAACAATGGCACACAGTTTGATGTACAGTAGAAGACAAACGGCAGTATGCCACCTGATGTGACAGCTAGCTACCTAGTGTAACGTAACACTGTGAACTCAAGGGGTCACTTTCCAAACGCATCGCACATTAAACAATGTCACTCAAAAGGGCAAAGATATTGGCTTAAGCTTGACAGAAGTTGACCGTAGGGTGTTTGAGTGAGCTAGCCAAGTCCCCCATAGAGCAGAGAAAAAATATATATTTGAAGGGATGTGGTGAGGTGTGGAGGGGTGTCTTCTTCCTCTGTTGTGGGTCACCTTTAATAATGGAGCATTCTGAAGGTCTTCTCAATCATTGTAACTCACGACTTATATGGAATCAACAATCAGAGCCAACCTGAAAGGAGGCCTTTTCTCTATTCTGTTCCAGGTTGCCTATATGTAAAAATAGGTGCTATGGGAATATGTGTAGCCAATACCAAACATTTATTCATGCAAACACAGCTCCAAGTAGCCATTTTGAATGGGTTTGATTACGGTGTTGTCTATGAACTGACATTATTCACTTAACACCACCAGCTAATATTATCACCATAATTATAGGAGTGTGGCTATCGTTTTGTGTGCATGTTGTTTACCTATAGTTTAAATGTACAGATTATAATTTTGATAGTATATTGTTTAGTCCTTGGTTTTCCTGTGATCCTAGTTTCCTGTGGCACCACACTGTATCTTTGCATTCTTTGTTGCGATTACCTTGTTTACTGTAAGTCGCTTTGGATAACAGTGTCTGCTAATTGCCAAAATTGTAATTGTAAATTGTGTGCGCGCGTTTGTACATGCTCATGCGTCTCGTCAGCCATTTAAAAACCAGACCAGTGACATGGGTGGATGAGCTCTGGCCAGGTCATAAAATCTGAAGACTAATCATGAAGCCATAGAGAACATAAATCAGAACACATGAGAAGGGAGGTGGGTCCCTTCAGAGGTGTCGGTGAGGGGGAGGGGCTGAATGCCAGGTTTGGCCCACGTCCGTGTCTTATCTCAGGCAGGGGCCCTGACTTCTATTCCAGCATGAAGCGTGGGGTGGGGGTAACCTCAAGGACAGCCATTACTGCACTTGACAGGCCATTGGCCTGCGTTCAAGCCATCGCCCCCCAAGATCTGTCCTCAACTGTGACAACTCCATAAATCCACACACACAGCAGGGTAAAGGGAGAGCGATAACCACTGCTCCACAGAATTGCTGGACTATATAGTGTGCAAGTCTGGCTAACTAGGCAAGGCATCATAAAATATCATTGTGGTCCAAGTTCTTGGTCCATATGGTATCTTGTACAACCTTACCAGTTCTGCAACATCTCGTGTGTCCCCGTCTGCACACAGACTCTCACTTGAGAGCCATATCAATAGCATTACCATTGGGTGCCAGTAGAATTTGGGTGGAACAATTTGTGCTCTGACCCACCACAGTCAGCTCGAGTTCTGCTGCAGCTGTGTTCCTTTCAGAGTCCATTATACTTTGCAGCCGATTCAGGCAGGTAGAAGTGGCGACTGTTGGAGCCCCTGCAGATGGCTCAATAGAAGTCTAATCAGTCTATTTAATGGGCATGGCAGTCAAGGGGAGTCCAAGGCTCAATTCCTATTCATGATGCCCCTCTCCCGCCTTCCCTCGCTTTTCACCCTAGCGGCTTCAATAATACAAAGGACAAGTCTCCGACTGTCTACAAAGCTCCACCTGCCTCTTATCATTCAGGCTAAACAATTAAGCTATTTGTCAGGGGCTCACTGGGAGATATGCAGAGTCGGCCTTGACTAAACGCCTGCCAGGTAAGGGGCCATTAATAAAGGCAAGGATTCTCTATCCTGTTCCTCCGGTTAACGTCAAAGGCAAACCACCAGTGTGGCCTGTCAGGTCCAGTCAGAGCCATTAAGAAATTGTGCCTGAATACTTGACAGAGTAGGACAGTGTTTTGTTAAAGGTTTTCTGGGTCAGCACTTGAGCTAAATCAAAGTTAAACTGGGTTGTCCCTTATCTGGAATCACCATTAATCATCTAATACATATAATTCTACTCTTATCTTAAAAGTGAATCATAAGTCTAGACCCAAGTTTCCACTTTCGCATTTTAATTGGAAACACGGCTAGTACAGCCAGACCCTGGACACAGCCTTCCGACATCGGTCAAAGTCATCTTTGTTCTGTTGGAAACTGAGTAAGTCTTCTGAAACTGAATCAAAGTGATCAAGTACATCACGTTCCATCTTTGAGCTGGTTTCTACGCTAGAGGACTTTACTCTACATACATACTACAGGCAGAAATCTTTGCTCAAGCATTTTGTGAAAATTGACTGTGACATGCATACCGTAGGTGTGTTATGTACACATAAAGCCTGATTTATACTTTGATGGGTGCGTGTGTCGCATACCAAAATGAACAGATCTATTTCTGGTGCATGACACGATGCACAACATAGTATACATCAGGTGTAAAACACCCACTACTCTATACACTACAACACACAAGAAACATGTCAAGGGTCAGACTGTCTGTACCTCAGAGGCGTTGGCACTTGCATTTGGGACGCGAGGCGCATGGTGGCTGAGGGCAGAGAGGCAGGCCAGGATGAGATGGATGGCACCGATCTCAAGGGCCATGCGACGCAGCAGTACGCCATCATCCGTGGTCAGGGGAGTGCTGCTGAAAAGCGCACGCAGCACGTGGAATGGTAGCGTGGGCAGCACGTTGGCCGACGGAGACTGAAGGATGTGACCTGGGAGGAAGTCAAGTGAGAGACATAGCCAATCAGAACTGAATGTATTAGGGGTTTTCACGTTTAGCATTATGTTTTTTCCCGTAATTAATTATTATATATATACATATACATATATACATACACACACACTGTATATTAAAAAAGTAATATTTTATATTATTTATATATTATTAATATTTTTTGGGTGGGGGAAAGCAAATTGAGACAAACGGTATCTATTTAGCTCTCACCTGGACAAAGGCCAGACAAAGACTGAAGCCAGCCAAATAGCAGCACAACGCTGTCCTGTGTAACCAGTGTCACTAAACAAGCTGGCAAGGCACTCACTGCCATCAATCATTCATTAGGGCCCTCATCTCAAGGACTACAAGAAAACACTAAGAAAATAGTGCAAAGACTCTCTGAATACAAGGACTCAGACTCAGACACACACCCTGGACAAGCTCAATAAGTATTGAGCTAATTGGAGTTGATACAATATGGGCATAGTGCACGAGTCAGGAATTCCGAACATAATGGAAACAGTTCGGATGAATTACCCGTGATCCGGCAGAGGGGTATTGAGCCCAACGACTGCCAAAGGAATTACGTGTGTGTGTGTGTGTGTGTGTGTACACTTTTCTCGGGCCAAGACATTTCAAACATTAACCACTTTCAACCTGGCATCATTATTTTGGGCATGTCATTATAGGCAGAAATGTTACAATTGTAATTTTGTTCAATAACAAATAGGGGTGTGCCGATATATCGTCCCGCGATATATCGCGATACGTTTTCGTGACGATATGTATCGTTTTGAAAAAGAGAAAAAAACGTTTAAAAAATAATAATAATCAAGGGGTTGAAAAGGGTAACATGTTTTTTTTTTCGGGTCAGGTGTCACACTATTGCCCTATTTGGATTCAAAACGGCTATTGTAGCTGAAAAGCTACAAGTTCGCATATCTGAATAATGCAAAAACAGAATTATTTGTTTGCATTTGCTTTTTTTCTCCCCCCATATATTTTTCATAATAAAAAAAGTGCGTATCGTATCGTATCGAAATCGTATCGAAGTTGTGAGCCAAATATCGTATCGTATCGTTTGGTGAAATTAGTGTATCGGCACACCCCTAATAACAAATCATGTACTAATTTTGTAATAAAAAATACTAAGTGTGGTAAAAAATGGCAGATATACAAGCTAGTATAATGTACAGTGCTTAACTGGCTAAAAGAAGCAAAAAAAAATTCATGCAGCACTTACTGCCCTCTCCGTCATCGGTGACACCGAGGACCAGGCGCAGCAGACACTGGGCGTGCTTCCGCTCCTTGAGCAGGACCTCGGCGTAGCCAGGCAGCCGCAGGAAGAGGCCGAAGGCCGCCAGGGAGTGCGCGGGGATGGGCGACATGGTCTGCACCGAGGAGGACGACGAGGACGACGAAGACGCCTGGGACTGCTGCTGCTTGTTGATGGGCGGAGGCTCGGCGGCGATGGTCTCCGGCGCCTCGTACACCAGCTCGCCCGACTGCTCGATGGTCACCCACTCGAATTGGTCGCTGTCCTTGGGTTTCTCTTGCGTGGCTGAGGGCACCACCGGGGCACTCACCTGCAAAGGAGGAGTCGTTCGGTGACAGCGGATAGGGTGATGTTAGAGTGTATAAGGTGAGGTGTGTGTTTGGGGGGGGTGGTGCCTCGCTGACAGATATGCTGACCAAAGTGGGAGTTTTCAATGTTATAAAGTTGCACTGAAGCTCTGAGGGAGAACAAAGAACACTGGCTCATATCCATTTTGCTGCCAAGTGTAAATCTGAACTAATGGAACAACTAATTGGGTGTTTGATTCAATAGGAGTGACATCAACCAAATGCTATTCGTAGGTAATGATATTATTTTTCTTCAACTCTTTCATTTTATTATTGGTATGTGACCCGCTCTGTTTCGGTCAGCTGAATGTTGCTGAAAACCGTGAAGTTATGAGCATCAGAAGAAATTACGCAACTGCCAACATAATGTTTGTACTTCAAATGGATAGCTCGAATTTACTACATAATGTAACTAAAATTTCGGAGACAAATGGCCTCATTGTGTATGCCATAAAACAGTGGCTGTGTATGAGTTGAATCCATCGGATCCAAAGCAGCACAAAATGTTTAACATTGATTTATTTATTTCTATTTGTCTTCATGCTCTAAGTTTATAAGCCTACTGAAAATATGTAGCCCAAATCCTGTCTTCAAGGGTTAAAGATAGAAGGAAGAGAAAGCTACAGCTGTACTAGAGTGCTGTTGACCAACTCATTAGCTAGTTATTCTTTAACCCATTAAAACCGGGAAAGCATCTGTGTCACAATCATTTTATACGTTGGCTATTCAAACATAGCAGATATACAAGCTCATAGCGGGTCACTTAGTGCCACGCTATGAGCTTGTATTTTTTTTTTTTTTGTGAAAATGTTTGCAAATCTTTGAATATATGTTTTTCAAAGCGAACAAAATATTTTTAGATGGGGGTCTGTGGCCAAATACATATAAATGTGGGGTCCTTGACATGAAAAGGGTTGAGAACCACTGATTTATAGCAACATAGGTTTTTCAGAAAACTGTTGAGACATTTTTAGAATCGGCCTCAGGTCTTAATGGGTTAAAACCACATTCTCTCCTAGCATGTTACATTTTTTCTACAAGCTTCAAGCCACGATATCCAAAAAAATTATGAAAGCTGAGACAGTGTTTTACTGCAATCTGACAAAAACATTTTAGATTTTGACAAAATCTCCAAATGAATTTCAGCGGCATCCAACAAATGTCAGTAGAGCGGTTCACATCAGCAATATTGTAACGGCTACTATCCAATCTATTCATGCTTAGCTGCACTAAAAGCCAGGGTAGAAAAAAAGGCCCAGAGCCATTGTAGGCTACTGCAAAAGCTCTACTCAGGCGGAATGTGCTGTAGTTAACCAAGTAACCCTATTTACCAAACCCTTGGAAAAACAATGCTGAGGGTCACTATCACCTCACCTGCATCAATATAGATGCCTACTGTGTGTGTGCACTTCACAAATGGCAGCTCGACCACCTCAATAATTCACAAGCGTGTGGCCATTAATGTCCAGTAGGATATAATGTCAGTCAGAAAGACTTTTTCAACTATGGAAAAAAGTGTCACATTAGAACAAATGCTTGTGTAATAAACGGTTTCTATTAGTAATTTTGACCTTGATCTTAATGTCGGACGTGGTGCTAAATTGCTAAATGCATAATAGAAAAGGGCTCACTTGGTATCCGTTGTGGGCCGCCTGATGCCAGCCATCGCTGGCTCTGGGAGACAGCCTGAATAACTCAATTTTCTGCAACAATTTAAAAAGAGTGGGAATGCAGGGTAGAGGAAAGGGGGTTGGGGGAGGGGAGAAAATAAAGGGGGGGGGGGAAGACACACAGATTTAGTACCTGGCAGCTCTCTCAATACCATCGTAGCTATTCAGCAACTCACCTCGGCACAGAACTCTGTCCCCCTCTCAATTACGGCTCAAAGTGCCCATTTACTTTCATTTACAAGGCATGATGTAGTGCTGCGATGGCATGCAGAAGACAAATGGTAGTCTGATTTAGTCTGAATGGCAAAGCCTGCAGGGACATGTCATCCCTTTCAATACGGAAGACATGGTTTCTGAAGTGAGGAGAGTTAGGGATGCAGACAAGTTACTTAGCTGTTAGAGTTCGGCACATTGTTTGGGTAGGCAACAATGCTGGGAAATACTGTATGTGTCATTACTTTATAACTTCAACATGGATCTATGATAAATTGGGGCTTTTTTGGGGGGTAAAGTTTGGGCCACTCTACACAGCTTTTTGGCTTCTTCGCTTTTGTGAAACTCTACTTAAATGTTAGTGTCCACATTTTTTAAACCGTCTTCACACATATCTACCTGCTGGATGACATCGGGGTAGAGCATGGGCAACCTCTCTGCGATGAGGGCCAGGCCACCCATGCCGGCGAACACCTGCAGCGGTGACTGGATGGGACTCGTCTCCAATAGGGATTCATCAATGGCGGCGTCCAGGCACTCGTCGCCAGGCGTCATGGGTTCATCCTCAGGGCAGCTACTCAGCATGTCACAGTGCTCCACTGCAATGACAAGACACGACAGGGAAGCAGTGAGCAAAGATAGGATCTGTGGTGATGTCCATCTTCTATACCTGGGACGGTGGACCACACTGTGACAAAGTTGTCTCTAAGCAGCACAGAGAAAATATATCCTCAGGAGGAGCACATCACGAATCAAACGTTCAGGGTAGATTGTGGCTTTTTGGTCTGCATTAAGACTTTATTGCAAATAATTAAAAGTCAAGGGATGTGACTGAATCAGTAAAAGTACCATCAGTTAATTATT
The DNA here is from genome assembly GCF_963280865.1 of Gymnoscopelus braueri. Classification (NCBI taxonomy): domain Eukaryota; kingdom Metazoa; phylum Chordata; class Actinopteri; order Myctophiformes; family Myctophidae; genus Gymnoscopelus; species Gymnoscopelus braueri. Next base: position 34,405,932 of record NC_137619.1, read on the forward strand.
TATTGCCAAATAAAATATGCCGTACCAAATGTCCCTATAGGGAATATGTCAAAAACCATAACAATTGTGGATTTGGCAATATATAACTAACTGATGGTAATTTTACTGATTCAGTCACATTCCTTGAGCCCTAAAACCCCTTAGACACAAAAATCACCTTTCTAGGTTGAGTAATGAATGAGATTTTAAGCTCCCAGCAGCCATTGTGGACGCCATCTTGAAATTATGCCTTTCCCAAAGTTAGATTTTCCTATCTTTTCCAATAGTAACAGAATCCATTGAAAAATATTTTCTATCAATTATTTGGGGTTTCAACCATAATACTGACCTATCTAATATTGGAATTATTACAAACCGACCACTAGGGGGTGAGCCCAACTAGTTTGCAATGGCTTTTGAAAACCTTATGCCCATACCTAACGCCATGCCAAAAATAGTTACCATGTGCAAAAGTTTTAAGATTTTTTTACCCAGCTTATAGCCATTTTAAGCCCCCAGCAGCCATCGCGGACGCCATCTTCAAAATGATGCCTTTCCACAAATTAGATTGTCCTAGATTTTTTAGCATGCCCAATAGTAACAGAATCCATTGAAAAATCCATTCTATCAATTATTTGGGGTTTCGATCTTACCAATACCTATCTAATATTAGAGTTATTGCAAACAGACTACAAGGGGGCGAGCCCAACTCATTTGCAATGGTTTTTGAAAACCGTCTGCCCATACCTAACACATACCAGAAACTTGTCACCAAGAGCCAAATCTTGATGATTTTTTACGAGTTACGTCCCAGCTATAAATGGCTTGAGAGAGACAAGGAGAGGGAGAGGGAGACAGAACCACACCCGTAATGGAGGTACCACTACCAATTAATACGTTCAGTTCAAGGAGTCTAAAAGTGTCCTTGTTTACACCTACAGAGTGGAATTGGGGATAATACCTGTCAAAACGGAATGGACAAATGAAATCCAGGGATAGTCCTATACCCCACGCCCACATGAACGTGAACCCATTAGCATTTTCCTCAAGACGCCTTGATCTGTCATTTTATGAAGATATAAAGCTTTAGTCGCTTGATAGGTCATCTAGAAAAAAGCAACACATCTCTCATCTCTCAAAAATCATCTCTCTCTAAAAAAAAAAGAGATGATTCATTGCTTTCCCAGTCTTTGGAAAGGGATGTTTTTTGCCCCCTCCCCACAACCCCATTGTTCCTTGTGGGGAATTAAAAAGTCACTGAGGTTGTGAGTAATAGGATTTCTAACAGGGCTTGTGCTGTCTGGACTTCCAAAACAGGATTTGACAATGATAGGGGTTAGGGTGTGGACACATCAAAGAGGGATGGTGGCCGGTCTGCTCAAAGAATATCTAAACAGGAGCGGCACTCTGAGTTATGGTTCCATGTTTGAAAAGCGTTTCAAATCACTGGAGGGATGAAGGGCGTCATTAGGCTGCCCAGGCGGCGTATCTCCGATTCATGACAAGAACTATCTTGTAGGACAAATTGACCAAGGCAAGATAAATATTCTTAACAGAAACATACAACAAAAAAAACATCCTTTATAGAATGTGACGCATGGGTAAAGTACCTGATGACTAGGGTTGGGCAGCGTGACGGTAAAACAATTTCCCTCTGTTTAAATAGCAACATAGTGTCAGTTTCAAAACTCATCATGAAAAAAAATCTGCATCCATTGATCGAATGTTCTCTTCGATGAAATCCACACTAAAGAGACTCCTACCGGGTTGGTCAGGGCACCTGTTCAGCAAGGAGCGGAACTACCATAAACTAATGGTACCTAAAGGGCTTCTAAGGGACAACATCCATTTTCTTGTAAAAGGATTTGGTCTATTTGCACCAGTAGGAAGGCTTTTAAGATAGTTGTTGGACCATGGGCAGGCGGTCCCTTCAAAACTGTGTGTGTGTGTGTGTGTGTGTGTGTGTGTGTGTGTGTGTGCTGTTTGTTTGTTGAGCTAAATGGACTCTGCAGCATGGCTCCACCAGGTTAAAGCCTTGGCTCTGATTTTAGAATAATCTCTCCAGCTCTCGCTTCTCTTACGAGCCTCACTTTCCTATTAACGGGGGTCAGTGGTTTTCCCCTCCATTTATCAGCCTTGATGGGTTCTCGGGTGAGAAAGAACAGATGATTCCAAAAGGATTTGTCTTTCAGGAAACTCAGGCAGAGAGCCCTCTGGAGAAATGATAGTGGAATAAGGCAAGAAACATGGATTGAGTGCACTGGGGCAGACAGCAACGTTAGCTAGGGGTCAGTTCTTTTGAAACCCAAGAAGAGGGAAAGAGCACACACCACGTAGTTATGGGCAGTCAGAAGGCGATTGAAAAGATCAACTAGGAAGTTTATTCACTGGGCATTTAACAAAGAGGAATTGAACGTTTGGCGCTACAGCAGAGAAAGTAGACAATGGGCTGCTAATCCATGGTATAGTCCTATGTACTTCCAATCTCCAACCCCATCTAATTATCTTAACATGGCAGGTAGAGTGAGGTGGGGGAAGCAGCTGAATAGGTTAAATGATGACAATGGCTGGCCCAATCACATCGTTAGTGTGATTGGGCCAGCAGTGCAGTGGTCAGGATTGCCTAGTTTGAATCAGGGTGCAGGAGTCAGAGTAATTCAGAACAGCCAGGTTTGCTGGCCCCTCATGTCAGGTGAAAGCTAACAATGGAACGCAGTTACACAGAACCATGTAGGGTGGCTGGGTAAACAACTGCCAGTTGCAGCCTATAAAAACACAACACTGGGTCCAAAAGCTAATCTTCTGCCAAATACATAAGGAACTGCCATGGGTGAACTGAATATGTGTATAAGAGGTATATTACACAGCAGTCTTTAGACAACAGGTAACCAAACCTCGCATAGGCGGTGGGTGAGCCTGATGTTTTATAATATTTGACCAACTATTATTCAATGTCAGGATGAAGTGACCATGCCCCAAAAAAGACTAAACAACAACAGGCTAGCGTTTAAAAAAATCAAACACATCAGACCACTTGAATGTATGAATGACTATCTGTTCAAATCAGCTGCATATCTGTCTGTCCATCTGTCTTGTCTGTCTTTCTTCACTGTGTTTGTCTATCTAGCTGTTCCATCAGTGTTTTTAATAACATGGTGGCCACTGGCCTCACGCACCTGGTACACACGATACCACACCGACTGCTTTCTTTTTCTCCTAAATGAATTGAGCTTGGGTCAGATTCCCAGCTAGCGTAACCTACCACTCCCCAGGTCATCGCTCCTCACTGTAGGCATGCAGGTAGCAGGTGAGTCGGGGTAGAGCGTGGAATTGACCATGTATTTGGAAAGCTCCAATGTCGATCATATCAGCTACACCAGACACGTGGATAGCGCAAGCCCTGCAAGCGCATGTTGTTGTTGTATTGATTGTGGTGGCTGCAGCGACAATGACGCGCCATAATCCAGACATATATACGTATATCTATAATCTAAAATATGCACCATAGCCGGCAGTACATTTGGGGAGGCTTAGCCTCCACTAGCCTCTGAAACCTTGCTGTTACCAACTAGCCATGATGCTAAGAAGGCCGACGGCCTGAAGCCAGGGAGACTGTCAGTTAACAGTCAAAACATCCTACACAACTACACAATGAAACCAGCTTTGTTGTCATGAAGCTACCAAGGAGGGGGTTCCATTTACCATGTCCAAACAAGCCAGCAGATAAGAGAAACAGAGACAGATACACATAGCACAAACATAGCTGTGGTGTAGCACAATCTCTTAATGGAGCTCTGCAGAGAGCGGGAGGAGGTACACCAACATTCCATCTGGATTCAATGAACACCATGGAACAAATGTGCGTCAAACAATGGCTTATGATCAGAGCTGTGATTTGGACTTTTCTTTGCGCGTTTGCATGAGCGTTTGCATGAGCGTTTGAATGAGATACTTTGACTCCATTTTTCTTTTGTCAGCATTAGTGCCGCTTCACTTGCTAAGCACTTGCTGCTAGGCAAGGTTAGGTAGTTCTTTCCCCATGTACTAGAATCTAGACAGTGTGTGATCGCATCGCAATGTGTCACCCGGAGCTGCAGCTAGTATCAGTGGATACTGGAAATACACACACAACCAAACGACAAAATGGAGCAGATGGCACCTACTGTAGAGAACGGGGTGGAGCATAGATTGCTGCGATACTGACCATATGCTTACTCAGGGTGTTTACATTTTCATCTGAAAGGATGATTCCGTTTTGAAATAAAAAGAAACATCAAAGTGGTAGATCCCTGGCAAGCATAGATCTATGAAGGGTCACAGCAGTGGACAAAGTGACAGATCTGACCAGGTTTGCAGATTTGCTTGTGCCAACATCATCAAAAGAGAGATGTCTGCAAATGACAACGTTAAAAATGAATCTGACCTTGCAGTGACACACATCCCAGTCAGTGCTGACCGTCAAAGCCTAAGAGAGAGGATGGCTAAATATAACCTTGTCCTCAAGTCACTGCTTCATTTCCCCCCCATGCAAACTTACCATGACAACATTCACCACAGGAACGACTAGCGTAACTGGTCCAAGTTTTTTTACCTGCTGGCACTTAACTAACGTGAATGCTGCCATCTAATAAGCCCATGAATATTGTATGAGGGGGTGCTCCAACGTCAAAGCTGGGAAAAAGCTTCAGTTCCCAGAGGGCTATAAAAAGGTAGGGAGAGCAGAGGCTGTGATTGGAAGTCTGTGCTCGAAAGTGCTTCCAGAGGTTTGAGGCATCAAAGCTTTTCTTTCAAAGCAGTCTGAGTAATGATGAAAGTTAGGCTCTAACCAAAGTAAAAACTCCATTAAAACATGGAGGAAAAGAGCCAGTACAGCCAGTGGCCTGTATTTATATTGCACTGGTAACCCTTTTTTAATAAAGTACCTGCTTATAAAAGAACAAAACCTTCATTGCTGATAAAAATAAATATAAAAAAAAGTCATTGTTTTGGACTAAATGGGTGTCTCATCTAAAATCATGATGAAAAGGTATTGTGTCCAAGATAAAAGACAAGGATGTAAGCGGAGCCCGACAGAAAACAGCTCTGCATCTCCTTTAAGTCTGGCTCATTATTCAGCACAGTGAGGAACAGCACAGGAGGCATTCCACAGTGCTGAACGTGGATACGGAGCTTATACTAGCTCTAGACACCTCCAGAGAGAGGGAAAGGGAGGCTTGTTGGTGCAACAAAAGGAGATGGAAGTCGAGGACAGGGCCTTGAAATCCCTGTGGAATGGGCTGTCAGAGGACCTGCAGTGAGTGGAGCCTTTTGGGAGAGAGTTTTTCCTTGCAGTTAATCTGTGCTAACTGCACAGAACAGCAGTGATTGACAGGCGTAAGACCAGGGGGTAAGATGCGCACACACACAAAGGATACGGCGTGGATCATTTCATGTGTGTGCCTTTTCCGGTATCCCTGTATTAACTTGTGAATAAACGTAAACGCATGTCTGTTTTATCTCATGTGTCCGTGCACAGGTGCCAGAAACACCATCAATGTATCTTCCATGTTTGCAAGTTCTCTACAGAGGGACAGACACAGTAGAAGCACAATTTGGGGGGAGTACACACGAGTGCTATCCACCTGTGTGCACTCATCTGACAGTGTGATACTCATCATCAGACATCATCTCAGTATTTTGAAGAATTGGAAAAGTTTGTTTTCTTTTCAGCTAAGTGAAGCGTTGCTAGATTATATCAGCCAACTTTAAATTGGTCTTAACCCATTAATACCTGGAACGCATCTGTGTCACTTTTAGATTTCTTTAGGCTATTCAAAAATAGCAGATATACAAGCTCATAGCGCGGCACCGAGTGCCGCGCTACGAGCTTGTAGATCTGCTATTTTTGAAAAATCGTGAAAATAATTTTTTTACATTTTTTTCCGAAAAACTGTTAGGATTTAGAAAATGTTTAGAAGCGGCCTCAGGTCTTAATGGGTTAATGGATCTTAGCTCATGCATGCAAATGACAGGTATTGCGTTTGAGAATATTATAAATATCAAAGAGCAAAGTATTGGTATTTTCTAAAACATATTTGATGTTAGCATGCTAATTGTAGGAAAACAAATTGAACAGGAGCACACACCAGAAGTGAGGTGGTGCTGCCCACGGGAGATGAACTGTTTCAAAAGAAAGGAGGTCGCACAGCTCGTAGCCACGATGTAATAACTTTTTTAAATTATTTTACCAACGTTTCGACACAGTAATAGGTCTTCTTCAGGGCAAGGCCAATTGTACAAATTTGTCTGTAGGGATGTGCACAATGACACATTTTCTGCCTTTATTCGGATAATACAGACAGGAAACGGGGAGAGACGGACATGACACGCAACAAAGGTTGTCAGGCTCGGGAATCAAACTTGCGACTCGCTGTTATTCGCTGCATTAGAGCCTATATATGGTATACACCTTTACCACTAGGCCATTGGCACCCAAAATCAATGTATTTCTCAGGTGAAATCCAAATAGTAAGAACCATGGTTCATTCAAGATTGATTAATGGAAGTATGCTCCAGAGAATTCTGACGGCCATTCCATGCCAGTGTTTTTGTTGGAGAAGGTACTTTATTTTCCCCTTCAGTTACGCTTGGAGGCAGCCACAGTGTTACAAAGCTCCAAACTGCCTGACCTTATACAGTAGACGTGACTCGGCATCAACAAGCCATGACTGTAGTGGGATTTTCATTTTAAAACAATCTCTTTTCACAGAATAAATTTGTGTTTTGTAATTAAATTACTATAATACTGAATTTAATCAACTAGTATTTCTATGTCGACTATCAGTACTGTAACAGCATCATTTTAATAGACTAGTCGAATAGCTAAGCTCCTACCTACAGAGCTGGGCCCCCTCCCTACTTTTCCTTTATTTATTCATAATTTTACAGTCTTGTCTTTTTAATTTACACTGATGTCTGTATGCGTCCTAGGGCTCCCTTGGAAAATCTGTTTTTAATCTTAATGGGATATTTACCCCTGATTAAATAACGGTCAAATAAAAAGTGGAGGATTTTTTTTTGTCATGACAACAGTCTAAAAGCACCACAGCAATATACTTACCTGCTACCAGGTATGTATGTATGTATGTATGTATGTATGTATGTATGTATGTGTGTGTGTGTATGTGTATGTGTATGTGTGTGTGTGTATATACATACACACACACTAGCTTCTTTGTACATATTCTTTCAGGATATACAGTAGCTGGATATAGCTGGATTAACACTTTTAAAAGAGATCTGTGCTCATATCTTATGGCCTCTGTACCTTTCTCTGTGCGTAGCCTCTTGAAGGAGTCCGTCTTAGAGAGGCCAGGGTCAGAGATGACTTTAGAGCCCAGTTTGACTGTCAGGTCAATGGAACGGTAACCCTGTGGTAGCTTGCGGTCATACAGGAGGGTCAACAGCTGGGCCAGAGTCATCTCCGCTGGGAGGGGCTGACCTAAGGCACAAAACGACATAGAAACAATGATAAACAAAAATAAACACGATCAAATTAAGTGAGAGGGAAGAGGATGAAAGGTGTGACGACATGACAAAATCATGAAAGCCATTAAAAGTAAAGTGAACACAACTGCACTGACATCTTATATTAAAATTGGCGGTTGATCATCACAAACGTGATGTTATTTGGCCTGACAATTATAGGGGTGAAGCCCCTAACATCTAGTGTTCAAAATGTTGCCAGTGCAATACGTATCTCTACATGTATAAGTATTAAACAATTTTACAATTTTTTTTTGCCCAGAAACCACTGATAAGCGATGGTCGCCATGGTTTGTTGTTTGACCACAACACCTGCTAAATATTCATGGGCATGTTTTACCTCGACAGCCCAGGGTCAAAAACACAACCCAGTGTGTCTGGCCAAAGGACATGCCAACTCATCAAGGAACACGGCTCAAGGAACTGACTGAGATTGATGTTACAGCTTCATTAAAGCGGCGTGGATCGATGTACGGCACAGGCCAAGGGAAATCAAGTCTCTGTGAGTGTGTGTATACATGCACGCTACCTGGAAGGAGTTTATGGTAGAGGTGGAAGACAGGCACGCTGATGGTTTTGGCAGAGGGGTCCATACTGGAGGAAGCTGTCAGCTTGTCACTCATAACTCGACCCCTCCTAGATGGTGGCCGAGGTGGTGTGGATAGGGCACGCTTAGACTGGGACTTTAAACCTGGTGCGCGCAAACACACACACAAACACACACGCACACACACACACGTACATGAGCACAACGAAGAGACCTGAAATCTCATGAACGAAAATCTGTCAAAGATCTGATATTAATATCTGATTAAGTCCAGTTATATTTTCAACATACTTTTGGCATTTGTATGATAAATCTCCAAAAGCTGTACAATTTGACAGCAGAGATCATTTTTAGCTAAATGTCATTTATTCCTTCTCTGGCAACAAGCCTGCTTCATAAACACCATCCATTTAGCATTCACCGTCACTCCTATGCCAAGTCAAAGCCGTCTAATCTCTATTCCCTAAATGAGAACAACGCAAGGCCTAGAGGCTTTGCAGACAGCTTAACATTTCAATGATACTTATTTATGCATATAGGCTAAACGATTCCATTTCCATGTGAATGGTGGAAAAAGGTGTGAGGAGGGGACTGATGGGTAGCATGTGATTGGTCAAGGAGGTACATGTAAATGAATGAGGCACCTGAGGCCACGACAACGCTGTAGTTGTCTTGGAAACCACTGTCGGCTTTCATCTTCTCCTTTTCCTCGTGATTCTTTTTCTCCTTGTCTTCCTTCTGTTCGTTAATCAGCTTTGCTGTGATACTTGGGGTGTCTGAAAGACGGAGGAAAGAAGAAACAAAAAAAAGGACAGGATTATTTTGTTTTTATTTGAGAATTTTTACATACATAATTCAAGTCAAGAGCCTTCTATCCCCTTGTGGTTATCATTATGTGCAGATGACAAGCGCGGTTCGGTATAGTTACAAAAACAACCAGAAAAAAAGGGAAATGAGAGCATACATGTTTACTGATAGCAGTATTTCAGGGTTTATCATGACAACTGAATGCAAAAACAATGCTAGATTGAGCATTTGGCAGCATAGCTCCTGACTACACTCTTTTACTTGCACTAACTCTTCAACTATATCATGGTCTGCTGCTGTCTACTACATTTTCCTGCAATGTTCTCTTGCACTAAATGTGAGGTCCTGTTGTCCTTGTGTGCCACTACACTGTATACTTACACCTTTATATACGTTAACCACTTAAGCCCTTATGAGCCTATAGATTGGCTATTTTTGCCCTATAATGACATGCGCAAAATAGGGACACCAGATTGAAAGTGGTTACGATGTAATACAGCTGGTGCACTTGAATGAATAAAGACATTGTGATGAATTGCTGTTGTGGGATGGCCCACCAGGTCTAACATCAGTGTCTATATGCATCAGAGTGGTGACATGGAGCCTAATGGAAGCTCTAGCAGGGCTATCAGAGGCAGTTGGGTGAAGATCTCCCTCTCCACTTCACTTATCGGATAAGCTAGCCTCCACAGCAGATAATGCAGCATTAGAGATTCTAAGGGGCATGTCAGGATGTGCTTAGCTAAAATCCCGGTAAGGTTTGCTTGCTCAACATCCGAATGTGGGTGGGTTAGTACACGTGTACTAAACGTACACCCTCCTGTATTCACTTACTTGCTAAAGCTTCACGTTTAGACAGAAGTTTCAGGTTTTTAGCACCACCTTCGTCGTTCAGTTTTTCTATTACAGCATCCATCCACCCACCCATCTATCTATCTGTCTGTTTCTCCACTTCAAACAAAAGTGGTGTATCATGTCTTCTATCTGTTGTTCAAGGTCCCGGGAGGAGAGCCATTCATCACACACGCAGCGCTGGCCAACAACTAGTGCTGCTAACGCTACACGGCGGAGCCTCACCACAGAGCTCTCTCGACCTTGGCGACCAGATAATGTCCTGACGGTAAACGTTCCTCTCAAATGACAAAGGAGGAGATTACGGTTCAAGTGGTGTTAGTTTTTAAATGGATTTGGGACTATTTCACTTCTGTTTGGAGTTGTTCTTAAGGAAATTCACCCGTATCCATGTTGGAAGTAAAATCTATTGAATTAGGGGGGTTCAAATTCACTGACGAGTCTGAATTCATGTGGAATAAGAACACACTGGCCTTTTGACTCAAAGTCCTGAGGCCAAGTACTGGTTACGTTCAGCTCTTCTATGGTAGTTACGGTTTTAAAAAATGTCTCTCTGAACAGGGAAAATATGGGGACTGTGGTTTGGCAAACGAGTTGGATGTGAGTGGACACAGCATGCAGCTGCTGGTAAAGGTCAATATTCATACCCTGAGAGATGAGACATGGTGGAGTCAGACACGCTGTTTGTGCGTCTGTGTGTTTCCATGCATGCAGTGTGACACAACATGAAATATTTATTTGTACTGCACATGTAACAGACATAATGAGTGCATGACTCTGAGAATGTGTGAGTCAATGTGTGAGTCATTGTGTGAGGTAAAGACACGGGCCATTAACTTCATGCATTTGATTCCCCTTGCAGACATATTTGAATACCAATCCAAACATAAGAAGTGTGTTTATATACAGTACAGTACAGTATATAATATGATCCTGTGTATGGGCGGCTGTGTGTTTGAATGCAGGACACTACTGTGCAGTGTGCACTCACCCGATGAAGGACAATACAATATTGATAAGTCAGGGACTGAAGCTACAAGAAGGATGCTCAAGAGTAATTGTCTGTAAATACTGCTAGCCACACATATGACGCTACTGTTTAAGGCCAGTAGTTTCTGCAGTATACTTTGTCAAACAACATATTTGTCAACGGAAACACCAAAGCTCACTCGGCGAGAGAGAGAGGGAGGGAGAAAGAAATTATTTCACCCACGTGATAAACCAGCAACGCTGAGTACCAAATCTGAACACGCTGATCGACACTTTGTGTTGTCAGTGCAATAACCCTGTCAATGCCAGGAAAGCTAATAACACAGCACTATTCTGCATTTTACTTCACTACTGAAAATAATGGGGGAATAAAACACTAAAAAACATTCACTCGTAGAGCAAGAGTTGTAGAGGGTTGTACATCAACAGCGGAAACAGCTATTTTCACCAAGATATTTCTTATTCAAACATACCTGATACCCGGTCTAGGACCTCAGCCAGCGTGGTGGAGATAGGCAGATGGAGGGTACGGTACTTGTGGCCTGCTCCATACATTGGGTGCTGAATCACATGGCTGGTGGCGTTAATGCGTCCTTTGTACAGCTAAAAGGTATAGGTGAAAGAGATAAGGAAGTCAAATGTAAAATAACAGAAGCATATAGGATGAACAGATTATGATACAGAGGTAGCTATGGGTGATTGAGGGTGCATGTACTGTAAGCACAAAAACACAAGATACAAACTACTGCTGCTTATGGGACCGTTATACTTGGTAGTAGTAGGCGGGCAATGAGAGAGACGATTCTTCTTAAAGCCGATCAGAGGGAACTGTGCTAGTCCACATTCAAGAAAACCCTCCCGCCCCTCCCTCTCATGTTCCTTTGCTCCTCCTTTCACCCACCACCCCACACACACACTCAGCTTTCTGCCTATGCCTTTATTGAAGTTGACATGGCTTCTCAGCCAGCATCAATGTTACATGTGTGCATCATCGTGGTCGACATTTACTGCTTACTGTGGCCTAAGGGTGACAGACATGGCACTGCCACTTAGACTAAGTTACACCCCCCCCCCCCCACACACACACACACACACACACACACCACTGAAGCATCCATCATCAATTAAATACCTGTCCTCCTATATATAAACACCACAAAGTTAGATGACAGTTCAACGAAAAGTGACACAAAATGGAACCGTCATAACCAGGGCATTTCAAACGGGAGAGGACTTCCAGGAAATCTGCTACACATCACTTGGATAACACATCATGGCATTCTGCAGTCATAATCACCCAACCCACATAAAGAGTCTAAATTTGATTGACAGACTAATCAAATTGTCAAGATCCTTTGAGTCATACACCCAGCTTGAGGGAGAAACTGACCGAGTGCCGTTTGAAATGAGCAGCACTGTCCCTAGCTTTGAGCTCTTGATATTTCAATGCTGATGAACTCAGAGTCAGATAGGCCTGTCACATTACATAATCGCATAATCACAATTCATAATGTTCCAACAATTATTTGAGCGTTAACCCATTAACTGCCAGAGGTATTTTCATATTTTTTTAGCCAGTGCCAGACTTTTTCATTGAAAAAAAAAAGTACTCAGGAGCCGAGATACAGAATTTTTAAGTTTTAAGTTAACAAGGAAGTGGATAGGAGTCTAGATCTTCAAAAATCATATCTCCTTGGTCTTTGGGTCAAATTGGAAAAAAATATATATAAAGTTCACGTAGATCTACGCGATTGGCAGTGAATCAGTTAATCGTCAAGTAAAGTCAAAATGGTGACAGCCCTAGAGTCAGAAGGCTGAGTCCAGTGTTTCAAAGTCATGGCATTCTTTTCTTGTTGTCAGAAAACCACAAGGCCAACAAGATGGCAGCCTGCGTAATTAGAGGGATAAAGGTCGATTCAGGTAATTTTTTTTAGGATCAGTTAAAAGAAACATGGGATAGAATTTCATGTATTATTATTTTTTGCTTGCCATACAATAGCATTACAATATAATCATATTTGTCAAAATACCAGAGCATGTTGCCATCATTTAAAATGCTGGAAATTCAACCATTGCGGAAACGATACCTATTTTTATATAATTTGTCATTCTCATAAACAATAAATCATGTATTTGTTTTACTCTTCATCATATGATGAAAAGAAAAAATAGCCTATATACAAGATCACAACACGTCACAGTCTTGTAGATCTTAAATTTTTAGCAATTTTTGAAACTTTTTTTTTTTAATATGCCCAAAATAGGGATGCCAGTGTGGTTAATTTTCACCTCAGTTGTGCATGTCATCTTGCATAATGTTGTCTGCAACCTCCTGACAACATGGATAGAAAAACAGATTTCTGACCTAGCTGAGAAAATGACCTTCACCCAAAGGCCTACATGTTTATCAAAAGAAAAAAAGAGACACAATAGCGTAGAATAATGAGGACAATGAGATGTCTTGGAGGTTAGAATGGAATTAGCTATGGGCAACTGAAATCACCCCCCCCCCTCCTCCAACACACACACTCCCCAAACTGCTCTCCTAACAACTAATCATGGAGCAGTATAAAATATGAGGCATTAACATGTCGGTTAGTACGGAGTAGACTAGACATGCATCAGTCTGGGAGTATCAGTATTGCCAATTGGAATCTGCGGCTTCTCCTCCCTGTTGTTATGCTGTCCCCTTGTGGTCAATTGGGAACACTACATCAGTCCTTCACATTGACAGAGAACCATCACATTCTTTTTAAAAATGTTATAAATATATAACTAGAAAAGTGTGCTCCTCGGAGCACAGAACACCGCCAGGTTTGCTAACTAGGGCCCACAAACTTTGGAAGGCAGTCAATTGGAATGGGATCTGAAATATCTGACATAAAATAAAATGACAAAATCTGTAGGAGTAGTAGCAAAAAGTGTGTTGAAGAAAACACACTATGGCAGAAAATGTGGCACAAATGGAGCCTAAACGTTGCATCATGATCCAAGGAATCCAGGGAGGAAAATATGTTGATTGTACGACCTACGGTTCAAGAGTTATAGGCCAAAACGTTAAGTGGGCTATTATAGCGCCACCATGAGGAGATGTAAAAAATTGGGATGGAGGTTCTTCCTTGGCTTTGTGGGAATGTGCATGCAAAGTTTCCCCGCAATCGGGGGATGATGTGCAGCATTTTGTGCAAAACGGGCCACCCCTGCAAACTTCAGAAGCCGATCAGGACGGAATATGAAGAATCGGACAGATACGTCTTCATCACATGACTGTAGAGGTAATGTTAGACAACATCTGTAGGAATGAAAAAATGTGTTTTGCAAAAAATGGCCTCCTGGTGGCGCTATAATAGTCCGATGTGAGACATTTGTTTTTTACTTGGCCTCCAAACTTGGAAAAGTTTGCAAAGTTTCGTGCCGATCGGTACAACGGTGCCGGAGATTAGCTGCTCACAGACGGACACAAACACAATGACAAACGGACAGTCATAATCATAATAGTCTACAGCAGTGGCTCAGTAGTTCAGAGTGGCTGTCTGGGAGTTATAAGATTCCCAGTTCAATCTCTGGCGCCATATGGCTGTGTCGGAATGTCCTTGAGCAAGACAATGAACTTCCTAACTGCTCCCTACGAGCAGGTTGGTGCCTTGCATGGTTGCCTCTACAGTCAGTGTGTCAATGTGTACCACACTGTGGCAAGTAAAGTGTTAACAGTGTTCTACCATTGCACTGTGTATGAATGGGTGATGAATTTGAGTGGTCGGAAAACTAGAAAAAGCACAATATAAATGCAGTGCATTTACCATGTACATTTTACAGATCTTTAAGATGACTAAATATAGTCCGTTACTGTATATTGTTTGGCATGTTGATGGCATATATTCTTAGAATACACATAGTATAAGACCTGGTACGTTTAATTGTTAGTATATATAGCTTGCTAGCCTTATTCCTGACTCTCCCATATACCCTAACCAAGACCTGGAATCCAAAACCTGTCCAGAATTAGTTATTAATAATGACTTGTGCCATGTACATAGTTGTTAGATATAAATCATCAAATAGCATTGTTTTACAATAGAACAGAGTATAATTTGTTCTGAACAGAGTATTATCAGTGCAGTATCAGACCCGAGGAAAACATGTCTTGACAAGAGTCTCAGCAGTAGGTAGGGCTGCAAATATTGCTCATTTTCTTTAGCGATGATTCTACCGATTACTTACAAAAAAAGCAAAATAATACGATTTCTTCTAATGGACTAAATTAACCACTCTGATAAACTTAAGCCCACTTAAGCCCTTTTTTATACTTGGTCATATAAAAAGGCGTTGCAAAAAAAACTGCCCGAAAGAATATCCGATCTACAAGCTCACAACACCCCGCAACCCAATGTGAACTTGTAGATCAAAAATAATTGAAAGATTTTGTCTACTATAATAAAGAAAAGGATATCCATTTCCCCCCGAAAAATGTATTAATCAATTAATTTAAAATCGCTTAAAATGTATTAGTTAACTGTTGCACCCCTAGATTTTTCCAAGGAATACTTAAGGGCCTGATAGTGGCTGCTGATCCATACCTGAAAGTCAGACCAATTAACAAATAACAAATACATGAGCTCGTGTATCTGATCATAATCCCTAAATTCAATTAATCTATAAACCAAGACAGACTGAAAGAGATAATTTCTCTAAACCTTAAAAGCATTCAAGATTTATTTAGCTTCAATCTCATTAGGTTTGCCTCCTCCTTTCCATTTCAGCAGGGAATCTTTATTTAAAAAAGGTAGGGGACACAGTTCATACAGGCACAAATCCTCAAAGGGCCATTAGTTTTTCCAGATAGTACTACCACAATTTCATAATGAAAATAGATCAGTTCCATCACGTTTCGCTGTATAAAATATTTCTGCTATGACCAATTACAGACTCATCCCACAGAAGGGAAAGGTACAGCAATTCAACTATCGAATAATAATAACTTCATTTGTATAGCACGTTTTAAAACAGGAGTTAAAAAGTGCTGCACAGAATGGCAACACCACGGCCTATCGTACATTATTGCCTCATTATACAACAGGTACTTTCGCCCAAGTAATCTGATTGGACAACTAGACAGAGACATTTAGAGCTTGATCAAATGAGCATGACAGCAAACCTAGTTGTGCTCAACTGAAAAATGCCTCATCACTATAAATAGAAATATAGTCTACATGCTAGCAGCAGCTCTTGCCACTCTGGCATCCTCCATCAGCTATGCTGCTGAGTTGTTGACACAAACCTACCAGTTGAAAAATGTATGTGAAATTTGCAGATGTAGTAGCTAAATCTGTCTATTTAAACATCGTTTCGTTTTTTTGAGCTAGCAAGACAGTTTTGTGTTTATAGGTGTGGTATTGACTCATTTTGGGAAAGCCCAGGATCTCTAGAAAGTATTACTGTAGCTCAAGTTGACTGGCTGACTCAACAGGGACTAGAAATTGTCTCTGTCAGACCCAATGTTTTTCCAGGGAAAAGGGAGATGACACTAGCAAAAAATATATATTTTAAGAAATTGCGCCACAATATGAATACATTTAGATTATATATTTTATTTTGTTGGTAACTGTTGCATAATCACAATAGTACACTCAAGCGTGTGCTTTACCGTAATTATTAGCACTTCAGAGACGCTTATGGAACTCGGTGCAAACGGCTCATTCCTGATCGCATCACTGCTATGCCAATAATGTCGTTAAAGCACACTCTCTCGTGTAATATTGTTTCATTCTATAATTTATAATTCTCACCTCTCCACTTTCTAAATGCAGTCCCTGCTCCCTGCCTATCACCTGTTGGGGGGGCTGCTGTTCCTGCTGAGTTACAGACAGAATAAATTATTTCCAAAAGATAAAAAAAATAAAAAATACAAACACTTTCAGGGTTTATATTTCTCATAATTGAGGAGTTGTTAAATTTTAAACAGTGAAGCAGTGCATGACCTCTTGTTAACAGAAAAGCCACTGAGAGAGGGAGAAACAGATCTACGTAGACAGCTTTCATATTCGTTTTTTAAGCAACAATCGGGCACCGTTTCGGTATGGTCCTAGTGTGTGCCGTTTCTCCTTTTTTTTATAGAACAGTTATCGGACTGTAAAAAGTGGAGGGGTTACCAGGGGACATGTCCTCCCCTGTGTCCCCCCCCGTACATGTCGCCCCTGCATTTCAGTATTTTATGTATCAGGCAGTGCCTTGCCAATAACTTGTACACAAAACAAGACCATTTACTCAACATGTCAGATAAGTAGAAACCCTAAACCCCGTTACCTGTCACCATAATAATGGCCAACTTTAGAATAAAGTGTGTGTAAAGTTTTTTTTCCTTCTATACTGGCGGCATTGGAAACCACAGGGTCAACCCGCTTGAATTCAGATTCTGCTCAGACATAAACTTGAACTTCAGTTGCTAGGAGTAACATTAATGACATCACTATATCCGCTTTTGAAGGGCAATTCTCGATTTCTAAAGATAAATTGAGGTCACAAGTGGGGTATACTATATTATGTATACCTATCATAATCTCTACTCCTACCCAAGGCACAAAGTGGAGACAGAACGTGAAACTCACCGGACAGGGAGACTGGAGGAAAACCGTGACTTTCTCATCCTCCAACATGAGCTGCAAGAAAAGCCTGCGAATGAAGCCTGAGATGTTGCCAGACACAGGCACGTTCCCTCGCTGGGGTGCCGACTGGAAGAGCTCACACAGCACCTGGTACAGAGAGAACGCCACGCGTCAAGTAACCCTATTCACACACTGTGTATTACAAGACCACTGGAGAAATGTTTGGACAGAAATTGGATATGACGTCATCGCGAAGCACTGAAATATACCACAGAGACTAAACAATTATGATTGAAATCATCAAGAGCCCTGGCTGATTCAAGATCTCTTGACAATAAGCACATGTTAGAGCATTTATTCATTCAGCATTAGAAAAAGGAAAACTGAATCAAAAAGACACTTCAATTTGACAATGCAAGGTGGAATTGTCTAAAATCCTTTCATTCAACTCCTGCCAAAATGAGAGAGATCATAAGCTGACCTGTGCCATAAGCCGCTGGTTGTTGGGGTGGCAGGAGATGCACTGCAGGAAGAAGGCCACCGTGGCGTTCTCCAGAGCGGTCCTCTGCTGTGTGGTAAGCCCACCGGCCCGGCCTGCCGCCGCCAGTGAGTAGCGGGACCCTGAAGGTTGAGGCTGGGATGGAAGGGGGCACGTGGCCGCACCCACGCTCATCGCCTGAGCACCAGTCGCACCAGCAGTGGCTGCACCGGCACCCGCGCTGGCACTGGAGTGGCAAAGCAGGAAGAGCAAGGCTGTCCACAGTGGGTTGACCTCAGGTCCTCCTAACCAATCTTTCATGGCGTGACTGTTCCCCACTTCTGTCAGGAAGCGCAGCACTGGGGCGGCCAGCTCTGCCGACAGAGGTGGCCGGCTGGGTGGAGACGAGGCGGAGGATGAGTGGGCATGGTGATGGTGGTGGTATTGCCGTCGGTCGGCCTGGGCAGAGGCTGCTGCGGGCAGAGGCAGGTCAGCACTGGCCAGAAGGCCACAGCAGAGCTGGGCCAGGCTCCGGACCAGGAGGGAGGGCAGGCCAGAGTCTAATAGCTGCTTAATGGCTCCCGGGGACTGTGAAGCGGCCGCTAGCGTCGCCAGCTGCGACTCTGACAAATTAACCGGTGGTCTCGTGTGCTTGGAGTCATCTGTGAGTCCCGCAGAGGCGGCCGCTGTGGCATTGGCATCGTGCTGCTTCTTGCCATCGTCGGTCATGGAGAGGCGGTGGTGTTGCGTCTGGGAGTGGCTAGCACTGGGCGCCACAATGCCCATCCAGGACATGAGCAGGGAGAAATAATTGGGGTGGATGTGGCACATGGAACAGAGCAGGCTGTCCACAGCCTTTTTCAGCACAATGTTGAAGGGCAGCGACATGGACCAGTTGTACAGCAGCCTGTCAGGGAGAGAGGAATAATAAGGCTATGAGGACAAGTGAAGAATGAATAAAGTGACAGCGTCAACACAAATGGACATTGTTAGGATTATGGTTAGTCATGTTACATTTTAGAAAGATAGGATTATGGGGAGTCATGTTACAATCGCTCACATAACCGTGGTTACCTACGTAACCATCAGTTTCATTGGCTATTGCAATGGTAATACTCTACAGCCAGTGGTGTGGTCTAGGTTTTTTTTCGGAGGTATACGATAATCATTCCCTGCACGAGATGCGCATGGTCGTGGGTATACGCTAGCGCGTTTTCAATGGATGAAATGGTTAGTAGACTGTATACGCTTTTTCCCAAAAAAATCTACACTGTATACGGCGTATACAGCGGGACACGGTAGAACACACCACTGTCTACAGCCATTTTTGGAAACTAAGTTAAGTTTTCACTTCCTGCTAGCAATAAACTATTAATGTTCGCAGAGAAGCAATGCAGTATTCATGCCCACAGGGGCACGTCTGCAAGACGCACAACAAGTTTAATGGGGCTAAGAGGTTTCACATCAAACAACCAGTTGAGGTTTTTACATTTTAATTTGATGTCACACAAGGTTCTTGTCTTTTAATTGTCTGTTTAATTGTCACCACGGTTACTGAGAAATGCCCACTGGAAGCTTGTTGCATCAATGGTGTCAGCTAACCGTAGGGCCATTTTAAAACAATTTTCAAACTAAATTATTTTGCAAGAACCTTGGGATGTTGTAAAATGTATAGACTCACTCAAACAGCTCTCTGTCCAGCAGCACAGGGAGGTCATAGTCGACAGGCAGCTCATAGCTGTGCCACAAGATGGCCGCAACACAGTGGAGGTGGGAGGGTGAAGGCATGAGCAGGCCATACTCCCTCAAAGACGAAGAGGCCGAACCCATGTAGCCAATGGGACCACTCCGTTTGTGGGCCGCCACCCTCGATGAGTCATGGACCCACTGCAGAAGCGCCTGAACCCTGGAGGATATAACAAAACAAGGTGGCAAAGTTAGAATATAAGATTCATTGTCTGACGACATCCTTGTTGGAATTCAGTTTTGTTTTTTCAACTGCCAGTTGGTTTCTGAGCTACCTTTTCGATATGGTTCACAATAACATTCAGAAACATACTATGTATTCTTCTTACATCCTCTCCTAAGCGTCTATCTGTGCCTTGCTGAGGGAACTTTACGCATGCCAAACAACCTTTTACATGACACTAAAATATGACAAGGGGTCCAAGAGGAGACTTTTTACTGTCAACTCCTAGTCCATCTAGGAAATCACATTGACAGAATACAACTCTATTCCTCACTGGTTAAGCTCATGATTGATGTACCTGTCTTTGGTGCCAGGGTCTTGGGTGGTGCCAAGCTGGTAGAGAATGTCTATGGTGGAGTCTGAGGATAGGCCGTTGAGTCGTCCAAACAGCAGGGGACTGTTCAGATCTACATAAAACGGACGAGGAACAAAGAATTAGGACAGCCATTGATTGTGCATGATCATTTAATTAATGTCTTCCAGTCTTAATTGACTCCTCCAGGGACCTCATTAGCCCATTTCAAATGTTTTATCAGAGCTGAATACAATCCCACTCTAGGCATTTTTGTTTGCATTCCTGGTCACCATAATTGTAAGTTACCTAACAATTATGACAGAGAATCATCTTACTAGTAGGGTCGGTGCCGGATGCGGCACAGTTTCGGAGTAGGATGTCAATGAGCTTGAGTCCAATGCGGGTGGACTGCAGGCCTATCTTGACCAGCACCGCCTCAATGTTGGGCGAGTGCATGCCACAGTAGGGCGACATCAGCAGGGCAGCGCAGGTTTGCAGCAGGTTGGCGGTGGGCGCAGCGGCACTTGCCATCATGGCCTCCAGATCACTGACGTGAGTCAGGCAGTGGTGGAGCAAACGCAGCCAGCCAATACTACAGGACAAATGGATGGTTATATACTGTAATATAAAAAATTCTGACAACCTAAGTTACTAGTAACTGATATACCAGCAAGCACACAAAAACACCATCCGGACCACTGAAGACTTGTTGCTACCGTTTTGTCATTATTATAACAAATATTTTTTTATTTTGTCATAAATGTTAAAGGAAAGGTAGCACTTTCAAACTGTCGTAGGAACCTGACCAACTTTTTAATGCATCCAGTAACCAATAAGAGTGATGCAGAGGCGGGACCAGAGGGGAGTCTCAATGGTCTGTTCATCTACAAACATAATGATTAACTGAATGCTTGATAATAATGTTTAAACTTGAGAACATGTCAGCACTAAAAAGAGGTTGGTGCATTTTTGTGCAAATCTCCTGTAGGCACACAGCCTATAGGAGACCACGGGAGCCTAAGTTTCAATCAATAGCAAAAGGGTTTATTTTAGCATCCTTTTGGAGCCCATCTAAAAGTCAGTGTGCTATTAATTGTATTGATATGATAAACCCTGGCTCCTTGCACTCTGCGGATAATATACAGTACATCCAAATAATTATACAGTTTTACCTAGATCTGGAACACACAATGCACACAGATGATGCTAACCTGGTTTTGGAGACCTGGTCCTCAGAAGGCAGGAAGGGATTGTTGACAGTGGCAGAGGATGTGTTCCCAAACGCCGTCAGTCCCAGGAGCTTGATCTGGGACAGGCCTAGGGTGCTGGCGTCACGGGGCCGATGAAGCCTCAGACACACCGCTGAAGCCACCTCCGCCTTCACCAGTTGGATCTTGATATAGGTGAGTCCACTGGTTATAACTGGTGTGGAGAGGGGCAGCATGTTGACCCCATCAGCGCTTATCTCCACTGAGACAGAGGACGGGCAGGCTGGAGGGAAGAAAAAGACATTGAGGTGTCAATCTAAAATGCAGCACTGATGTCGACAGCGGTCAATGAAGTTGGATATTACACTCACAACTATAAGAATACAGACACTGAAGTTTGTCCACAGCAAAACAGTTTAGAGCAAACCATAGTATTCCTTCAGCCGTCACTGATGATATTGTAACTGCATTGGATAAGAAAAAAAAACACTTTGCTGCCATCTTTGTTGATCTATCTAAAGTGTTTGACACTGTCGACAGAGAAACTCCAAAATATTAGTCTTCATAATGTGGCTTATGACAGTGTGTCAGGTCAGCGGATGCAGATTACACTCACATCTATGAGAAAATGTAAGTTTGTCATACTCCTGTCTTTACCCCACTCCTGTCTTAAATATGCAATACTGATTTACATGATTCTTGGGACATGGGTTGTTACATCCTTCCCAAAAACATCATGGCACTTCAGAACAGAGCTCAATGGCATATTGGCACAGCAGAGCATTTGTTGATGGAGAATGGAAAGGGGGGAATAAGCATGAAATATCCATGCAGCCTTTTGCAAGTTTAATTCTTGTTCAAAATGTAAGTTAAATATTTGAGCAAGTGCAACAACAGCACTCTATGAGTTAGAACCTTGACGGGAAGAGAAAGGCTAGTCAGCCAATTTACTGTTCTAACAGCTCCCATGGGGGAATTCAAACAATGTTATTCAAATCAAATACGAAGGCAAATCGTCAAGGCTGCCAAAACAACACTTGGCAGTTTTCTTTGACACTTACTGGGATTTTTAAACCACAGTGTTTGGACAATACTTTAGATGTATGTGTGGTCCTTTGTATACTGTAGATAGGCGTTTTTTCTTCACATTGCCAACTTATTTATGCAGCATGGGTACAAGCTCAAGCAGTCCATAGGACTTGACGCTTAATGTTATTGCACTGCTCTGGGAAATTAATACTGTCCCATGTCTCGCCAGTTAAGTGTTTATCACTGGATTGATGAAGCGGTCATACTCACTGGCTAGGGAGGCTAGGTGTGGTTGGATGTGAAGCTCCTTCAGCAACACGGCAGCAGGAAGGTGGATGGTGAGGTCGCACCACGCTTCTTCGGGCAGGAAGATGTACGACCAGGCGGCTGAGCGAGCTCGCCGGTGAGGAGGTGTAGCCTGGAGCAGGACCTCTGCAGGCTGGGCCGTAGGGCTGCTGGAGGTAATGGTGCCTGTGAAGGGACATGCACAACGGTGATGATCTGATAACAAGCAATCTGAAAAACATAAAATATTTACTATATGCCCCAAGCCGCATAGTTGACAGAGTACTATGTAGTGTACAGTGTAGTTAGAGCAGTGGTTCCCAAACTTTTTTGCTCAAGACCCAAAAGAGAAATAAACTTTTCCCCCGGGACCCAAACTAGTGAAAATAGCAGCTCTAAAGGCTGTGAGCTTGTAGATCTGCAATTTTCTTTTCATTTTATTTATGGAGTACTTTTGGAAAAAAGTAAAGGATATCTACTGGCGACCCATAAAAATTGGTTCGCGACCCAAACATGGGTACCGACCCACTGTTTGGGAAACAGTGAGTTAGAGTACCTAGAGGAGCAAAGTTGTGGAGTCCCTCAGCATTGTCGGGCTCCGAGGTCATGACCCTGGCTTTAAGGCTGCCGTCTGCTGCCTTTCCTGGACCAGAATCCAGGAACTTCATGATGGTGGACACCATGCTGCGTGCGGTGTTGACGATTGCCCGTGTGCTGGTCACCATGTTGTTACAAATCAACTGGACACCACCTGTCGTGGGTGACGACACCAGAAACAAAGCTGATGAGACTTAATCAAAGTATAGGCGCTTTCAGGTATAGGCATGTGCTCTTCTATCTCTGTCCCTGTGAAGATCCAATATCCGATTTCAACAAGGACAGATTCAAACTCCGGAAATTGGGAGTGGTGAAAGCCTCACCGTCGTGTATGACAAAACAGTGTGTGAATATGGTCAATGAGGGGTTATTATCACTGTAGTTAATGTTGGAAAGGGCGATCCAGATGTATAGAAATGTGTATGTGTGTTTTTGTGTGTGTGCGCATATGCACCCATGTCATGGAAGGCCTTGAGAGCTTCGCTGGTGTCCAGCACTCGGAGGATGAACCAAAGTAGAGGTTCAGAGAGCTGACAGGTGGAAAGAGAACCCTAGGGAAATGGAAAATGAAATACACCACTTTTTAATACGGCCAAAACCCACTGAATTTGTCATAAATATAATTTTAACCTCCATGAATTAGTATGTGCTAGGAAAATGTGTTGAGCATGCATGTTCTTTTTTCCTGCAATGTCCCACTTAACACTCATGAAGTTAAACACGTTTTACCCCTGAGATTAGGTAAAACGGGTCGATGTCATTTGTCATTTTGACAAACCACAAGGAACGTTTCTCAGAAAGTGCAAACTCTTTTCCAGAGCATCTGTGATGTATGTGAACCCCATGCTGCCTTCATCGTGTGTTCTTTCCTCACCTGTCTGCCCATGTAGCCACAGGCCATGTATGTGAGTATGGGCTGCAACATGACCTGGACCGAGGTGGCCCTCTTGCTGAGAGTGGTGAGGATGGTGAACAGGCCGTCGCCCACGGAGATGGCATCTAGACCACCGTGGAAGTTCTCATGTTTGGTCAGGTGAAGACCACTGGCTCCTACAGAGGGAAAACAACCAGCATCAACTAAGCTAGTTTATGAATGAGATTTGAACACCTGCAGTAATGGCTTCCGATACAGAATGCAGCAACACGATCAAGTGTTTTCCTCACAGAGTTGTCTTGCTTTTCTTCAGCTCGTTAACGCATAACTAGAAAGTTCATAATTTGAAACCGGAAGCAATGCACTCGGATGGAAAAATAAATAATTGACTTTAAGAAAAGACTCTTGTCACATTGTAACAGGGTTTCTATACTTGGGTTCACCTTAAAGGCGTATTAGTATTCCTTATTTATGCCAATGCATTCCATCAGCCGGTTAATGGCCTAGCTTGTGGCTAGTGGTATAATTATTATTATAATTATTTTATAGTCTTAGGGCAGGACAAATTGCATGACACATTCCTCATAAAGGGGCCAGGTACTTGGAGTATAAAAATACAAGATACATTTTTAAAAAGATCAGGGGATACTGTACCTTTAGTAATACTTAGTAATACACAACAACAAAAATCAAGTGTAGAAGGTGCTTCGTATTTCTTAAATTCAAACACAACCATGATTGATTACTATGCTTTGGAGTGTCTGGCGGAGTGTCTTACCTATGATCATGGCCATGGCACTGCTGTTACACTGGCCCAGGGCTGAGAGGATCTGACTCATTATCTGTTGATTGGCCAGGACCAGGTCAGCCACGCCCGCAGCCGGTCCCTGATTGGCCGTGGACCCTCCAGCTACGCCCTCTTTGCTGCCACACACCTTCTCCTCATCTGACACGCTGCTGTCGGCCGTCCCGCTGCCTGCTGGTGGCAGCCGCCCGCTGAACTCCTTGTCCCCAGATAGGGGCAGCTGCACCAGCACGTTGACCAGCTTGAGGAGGTCGAACATCAGTTGGTCACGCGTGGTCTCGCCGCAGATGGCCTTGGCATCGCCCGGCCGAATGATGTTGGCGAAGAGGCCACCGAAGCAGGCGCGGGCGCCCACCGAGCTATCCGAGCCACTGCGCGACACTACCTTGTCGGAGCACGTGATGTAGTGGTGCACCAGGAAGGTGATGGACTCGATGACGGAGGAGATGGTGCCGACTGACACCACCTCAAAGTTCTGCTCCAGGGTGAACTCCAGCAGCTTGACCTGAGCGTCCAGAGGACCCTGGCCTGACTGGAAGGGACCCCTAGAGATGGCCCCAAAAGCTCATTATTTACTCCAGTATAAACACCACTACAACAGATCCAGGACCATTTTAAATACTTTATATGGACACAAAAAACATTGTGCAGGCGTCATGTGGATGGTGTTAATACTCGTGTTAAAGACGGCTCCTGCTTCAAAACAGAGTAGGAATGTTTATAAACCCTAGGATTATAAACATTTGCTACTGACAGACCAATATGTCCCTGGATGATGACAGTGAAACACATAAGCTGTCACTACACAGAACACCATGACAAGACACTCGTACCTCTCATTGGACAGGATGTGCATGAGCTTGAGCAGGAACTCGCTGAACATCTGCGGGCAGGTGGATGACAGGTGCACCTGCAGTCGGGTGAGGAACTCCTGCATGGCCTGGGTGGCAGTGGGCCCCACCTGGGAGCTGTGCTGGCTGGTTCCGTGGGGGTTGCTGCCGGAGAGGAAGCGAACCAGGACATGCACCAGCGTGGGGTCGGACACCATCTGTTGAGCCGTGCTTTCCTGACCACCCAGCCCATTGCTGGAGGCTGCAGAGGGGGGCAAAAAAAATGGAAGTCAGCAGTATCTTACGTAGGGAACCTACGGGGTCATTTATTGATGCATTCATCATACAAAATGGTAAGGTTGAGAACAACAACACTGACTTAATTCAGATTATATATATATATAAATAAACCTCTTTGTAAAAAAAACATACCAAGTGTTGAGTACTGACCACAGACCGGCATGTTCGTCATGAGGGTGAGCGAGTGAAGAACCAGACACCAGGTCCTCAGGGAAGTGTTGGGATACCAAGCCAGCACGGTGAGGAAACTGCTGATCGATGCTGAATACACATAGAGTAAAATCCTGATTGTTAATATTACTCTGATAGTGTAAAAATGTTTTTTTTCCTTTAAAATTAAAAGAATAGTGTGTTGTGTGTATTAAAGACGGTCAGCTTGCCAAATCAAGATTTACTGCTGGGGTTTAAGTCATCTTGCTACACAGCATGCTTTCTAACACTGAAAGCCTTTTCTCGTCTCTGCCATAAATCAGTTTTTTCACTAGCAGCCGGAGAAGATAAAACATGTTTCCACACAGTACTTTATTTTTTTGACATTCCAAAAGAACAGCAATGAGGAACCACTAGAGGAACCACTGTAGGTCAAAACTTTACACTTTTGAATAGATTATTTTCTTTTTTTTTTGCATTTTAGGCTTTATTTCAGGAAAGCAAGGGGCAGAGAGGGAGGAGAGAAATGCAAGACAAGATGGGGGATTCGGATTCAAACCCATATCCTCGTGCTCCCTAGGAGCATAATTATCCTGCACTAACTGGCTGAGTCACCAGGCACCCTCAGAAGCGTGCATAAAGCTTTATGATGAACGCTGACCTTGGTTGAGTGGGATGGCGGGCACTCGGCTGGCATTGAACATGAAGATGTCAGAGCCGCTCTCTTCGGTGCCATTGGAGCAGGAGTTGAGGCTGAGGGTCAGCCACAGCTGCAGAAGGGACTCCAACTAAAGCACAAAACACCTCATCAGTGGGATGGAAACACACCAAATGTGTAAATAAATGCGACTGATGGTGACATTGTAAGCCTTTTAAAGTCAGTTTTAATCTAAGCCTGTAGAAGTGGTATTGAATTCAGGGAGTTTATGGTACAGCTAATTGAAAAGGGACGAAGGTTTCATGAGCCCATGGAAAAACACAGACACCTAGGGTAAGGGGCACATTACATTACCGCCACTGTTTCCCAAATACCAAGCTGTGGAGTGTGGAAAGGGAATGGGTGGACAAGGACAGAGTGACATGCCGTAACGCATCATAAATCTCTTTAACCTTTTGCCTGTGTGTGTGTGTTTTGATTGCACAGTATCTGCTGTAATGTAGCCATGCTTTATGGCAAAGATTGAGATTTGTTCCGTCTCCTCCTGCCCTGAAACCAGGTTCAACTTCAGTTTTTTCTAACTAGGTAGTGGTACTGCATTCTGACCTGCACATGGTGGACCTGCAGCATGGAGAACAGTTTGTTGAAGCAAGCGCTCAGCATGGGGATAGAAGAGGCCTGCACCATCAAGCTGCTGACTGGAGGAGAGGATCCTCCCCCTTGCAGCCCCCTCAGCAGGGAGTCATCTGTCCCGTTGGAGGACACTGGGGACAGGGGGTGGAGAGAAGAGAGACACACACGTCATGTCATCTGGTTTGACTACCAGGAAGAACCTACAATGACTATCATTGATCGCCAATGTTGCACACCAGCAGTACCGATTCTGAACCCAATCAAAAAGGTGCATGTTATTTCATAGTTTAAAACACCGATAAGAAAAGGGTGATTAATGTAGATTTTTTTTGTCTTATGATTCAAGATACTTTATTATCCGTTAAAAACAAGTTACAAATCAATCAATTAATGTATTAAGATTTTAATATTTGCTGCTGCTTCCCTGCTCCGTATGCGTGTGTACCTGTAGGTGAAGTTGAAGTGAGGGCTTGTAGGATGGAGTCGGCCTGCAGAGTGGCCATCATTTTGAGCATCAGCTCTGCTTGCTGTTCCAGCCCCACTTCCAGGCGGGCATCCAATGCTGTCAAGAGCAAAGAGGGAAAAGTCCAAAGATTACTAACAGGATTTACCATATCCTCATTGAACTGCTAAACCACTTCTAGCAAGAAATTGAACACCGTTAAATTCTTCATCCTTAACAATGCCAACAATCAGGCAGTGGCTCTAGGGGTAGAGCAGCTGTCTTGGAACTGGAAAGTTCTCGGTTCAATAGAGTTAAGGGATCCATATCAAACATGCAGAATTTGCAGACACTGTTGTAACAACAAGTGATACCTGCCCAAATCGTATCATGACATTTATTGAGTGCAATAAATGTGGGTCATCGCTGAGTAAATGAGAATTTCATACTGTATGTTCATATCAGCTTATAATGGGCGCCAGCTTAGATAGCAGTGAAATTGCACAGAGAGCCTCGTCGTTACACTGCAAGAGTAAACATTCTTATTCTAGACAGTGCTAATGGCACCTGGTCTGGTCACAGCCATGATAATGAAGATTTGACACAAAATATCCTTCAGCTTGTAGAGCTGCAATTTTCGGCTAATGTTCCCCCCAGAATCGGGGCGCTAGGGTTCAAGTGGTTAATGTAAAAAAAAGTTACAAGATTTGGGTGGATTTGGGCGCTCCCCTGTAGTAACTCTGAGGACCCCCTAGGGGTCCCGGAACCCCTGTTGAAGAAATGAAAAGAATAATAATAATAATTGAACCACAAAGTCTACATTCATTAGCCCCTTTCTCACCTTGTGACACAGAAACGGAGAGACCCTGTGAGCCGGTCTTTTCCACAGCAGCTGGCGGTTTGGACACGGGGATACCAACCCCTCCTATGTAGGGGTTGTATCCATATGTGCCATAGTCAGCGCCCCAGTAGTCATACCAGGTGCTGCTTATAGGCTGAAGGACAGGAGGGAGGGAGGGAGCAATAAACAAAAACAAAAATACAAAATGTAATCATTCCTTTCTCAACACACATACCTGTACATTTGTGCTTGCATGCAAACTACCACAAGACAGCACAAGACAAAAGAAAAATAAATAAAACCGCTACAGTTGGTTGAATAGTTGCATATGGCTACATTTACATGCAAGAACATTTTAAATTACAAACTGAGAAAATACTTTTTGCACTTTGCCGACGATGGTTAGCTTGGCCAATTGAATGCATCTACACAATTTACTAGGTATTCAGTAGTGTTGTGGAGCTGTGTACTGTGCAGTAACAATTCAAATATCTTTTGGATGGGTTGAGGTCAGTGTAGCTACATTATTGATGTGCTTGGTGTTCATTTGAACTGGTGCTTGTACCGATTTATTTTTCACTAAATCAATTGTTAACTGGAGGGTGCTATGGCCAATACCACTAGCCAAATACCAATACAGTATAGGAGAAAACACAGAATAAATGCAGAGTTGAACACAGACAAGGGAAGTCAGGCTTAACATACCTTAAATACTTTGGCGGCGAGTGGATCCTTTTCCAAATCAATATCTAAAGGATCAATATCAACATCCATCAGGTCTTGTAGCAAGTCAAAGTCTATGTCTTTATCTTTTTCCAAAGATGATAGAGGTGGAGCACCTTTTGGATAACGAAAACAGCTTTAATATTGCCAAGCAAGCACACTAAAAAAACAACCAGCAAGTAAACTCAAACTGGCCTTTCTTTAGAAAGTTACTAGGCAATTTTAAGGCCGATTAAAATCACTGGTTTCTCTGTAATATAGGGAGAGTCCAGACAAAGGATTTGTTGGCCAACACTAGTCGAAACCATCGGACAACTTCATCAAATCCAACCAACTCCACCAAATCTGTGCATTCTTATAGGAATGTCAACATCATAGAGAAGAGCCAAATTGAGTTGAAGGTGGTTTCTACAACTACATTTATGTCAGTAATTACAGCCTAAAGGCGGTTACACACCGGCGAATATACGCAAAAATTCGGACTCGTTCCGAATAATTAAAAGACGCTTTTTCGCTTCACTTTCTCGCTCCATGTACGCTTGCATTGACTTTATAAGGTTTTTAAAAAAAACGTATTATTCGCATGAAAGAATCGCCCCGGTGTGTAAGGACCTTAAGACAGACATAATAGTTTACAAATGGAATACAAATCTAATCATGACCATGCAAACATGACTGCAGTTGACATAAGAAAACGCATGTAATCAAATTGACATGCCATGAATCTGCAATGTTTGAACTCTCACTTCAAAAAGACAAAAACACAAAAAAACTGTACATTAACAATGAAGGCTGCTAGAAAAACCTGCAAATACCCTATAAAAAACTAAACAGAATTTCCGCACAGGAAGCCATACAAGTACTGCAAAACAACACTGTGGAAGAAAACAAAATACAACATGCAGCTATGAAAAGAAGAGGGGAAGGAAGGAAACATTTTTTTTTAAACATAAAATGCATCACCGTCATCATGATCATAAAAATGTGAGGGTTCATGGGGGAAAAAAAATCCATGTGGTGCTTTTGGGAGCGTGTGTGTATGTTTACGGGGTGGCCTACCAACGCACTTTGGAAAACAGAGGAGGTACCAGGTGTACCTGCGATGATATCGGGCGCCAGGATCTCTTCGATGCTTTCCACCAGGGGGATGGGAGTCTGCTGGGGCAGGGAGTCGTCCGAGTCGGCCCCCGCCCCTGAAGAGGACGACGCGCCGGCCTCCTCCCCCACCGCCCCTTCGTCCATCACATCCAGAGAGCCCGGGGACAGCAGTTCACCTGGGAGACGAGGAGGACATATTTGATTACATAAATTACTTTGTGGGCCTTATGTGTCCTTAAAGTAAAGAAAATAAGAAAAAAACTGTAAAACGGTGTAACACAAAAAAATGCGTTGAGTGCATGTAGTACCATGTACTGTAGATCAGCTATTTTCGCTTGTAGATCAGCTATTTTTGAAAATCTACTATTTTAATTGATCAGTTCGATTAACTGTTGCAACCCCCTTGAACAAATATGACAAAAACACCACTTGACAATGTCAATGCATGTCCTACCACTCGTATTTGCCCCATAGGAGCAGAACCGCCTACCTGCCAAGATGTCTTGTAGCATGCAGGTGAGTGAGTATTGGGCCCAGGCGCCTCCCCAGGAGATGTCCCCCCGGTTGAAGTCTGTCCCTACCAGGAGGAGCAACAGGCGTTCCAGCTGTGTCTCTGACACTACCTCACACAGGTGGATGGTGGGTCGGGTGGAATTCGCTATCCTAGCTAGGACCTAGAGTGGACACACACACACACACACAAACGAGAGAGAGAGTTCATGCTCATGAAGCAATGGTGAACTGAAAAGTATACATTTCCTTTTCACTCTCATCTATTAGTCTATAGATGTTTAATAGTTTCATAAATTAATACATCAATTATTAGTACAACACAGACTATCAATCCATCCCTCTTAAAATCACTCCCAGTTCTTTCACTTTTTAATGGCCAGTAATCCATAATTTAATATGGAGGCTGCTTGCAGACTGACAGGAGGAGTCTAGAAATGCTATTTAATAGGTAGATTTGGGACCTTGCAGACGAAGAGCAGCAGGTCGGCATGGCACGTGAAGTCCATGGAGAGCAGGAAGAGGGCCAGCTTCTGCACGACGGAGATGCAGCGCTCGTGGGCCAGCGTGAAGGGCAGGGGTTCCACCTCGGGGGCCTCCTTGGCCGCTGTGGCCTCCGTGTCCAGCGTGAAGCGGGGACACTCGGCGGTACGCCGCAGACGAATCAGGTCCTTAAAGTGCTGGGATCAAAGGAGCAGTGGGAGAGGGAGGCACGAGGATACCAAGAACAGCACATTACTAAGTTGAACAGCACATTACTATGTTGAACGAACATTTATTAATCATTCTCCATGTTAACCCATGTTCAGAAAGCCCCAACTTCACAAGTTCAGCCGTTTCAAGAAAGCTAAATAAGGTCTTTCATTAAATTAGGGTAGTGTTGAAGTAGTTTGTTTTCATTGTGGTAGTAGATATGTGATGATTTATGTGGGAATGCTCACCTTTGATGTGGCCTGTTTGAGCTTGGCCTGCTCCACCAGGAGTTTATAGGAGGAACCTTTGTTGCTCTGGATCTTTTCCTTCTCTATCTGCTCCACCAAAGCTTTCTGTTTTGCTTTCAATAGATTTAACTGCTACAATGAAAAGGGCATGATAAATACACAATCCAACACAACACATTTCACCACCATTTGAACTCTGTGAGAAGCTTTTAGGCCCTGTGTCTTCTAGGCATCTTGTGTGAGCAGAAAAGTGCCAAAGGCGCTGGGAACAACAAAATGCTCAGAGGCACAGAGCCAGTAGTGTAGCTATCACTACCACGTAACATACGCATAAACACACAAACTCAGCATGAAGATTTAATGTCTGGCCGATGAGGGAGCACATAGAAACTTTATTGTGGTCCATGTAGTAGGACTCCAGATTAAAAAAGGTACTACTACTATTAGTTTATTACTGTGCAATCAGAGTTTGTGAAAAGTGACATTGAAAACCAGTGCCTCCATGAAATGATTGTTGCATCGGCACGTGTTGTGACCTTGTAGATCATCTATTTTGACTATTTTTGAAAGTTTCAAAAAATGTATAAATATTTTCAAAATGTTTTTTAAAGATCCTGCAGCTCAGAAAATGATTCCTATTTGGGCCTTAGACTGGAGATTCCAGTACATGTGAAAAACAATCATCACTTCATTTCCAATCATTTTTTTTAATGCTTTAATCTGAGTGTTTTGTTTTACGTACTCAACAACAAAGTTGTTGATCAGTATAAAGCTTTTCTAATGGTGTTGGGATGAGACACATTTACCTGCTTGTGGTGGACCAGCTTGTTGCGGATCTTGCGAGAATAGAGTCTGTCCAAGCTACTGTTGCCTTTGGTTGATCTGCCAGAGTTCTGAGACTGCAGACTGTTGTTTATAAAACTCCACTGGTTCCCTACATTTAATCATGGTGAGACAGATTTAGAGGGCAGAGGAGTTAGTTCAATAACTTTCACTTTTGAGGGGCACTTGCACACAACGATAGTAATTCCCAGGTTACATAGCTCAAGAAAAGGCAAATACTTTACAAATCTTTTCAATAGTCATAGAATGGACTTATTTGTGCCAAAACCCTTCTTGCATCCAAAATATTTGTTCCACCAATAAGATTAGCAGAAAAAAGCTAACTTTGAGTTCAATTAATTTACTTTATATCCCTCACTTCAAGTTGGTAATCATGTTGTCTAGACACCAGATGGTTATATTGGTGGAATCAGACTGGCATATGGTTAAGAGTCTGAGGAAGGCTGACACACACAAAGTATTTCCTTGACAGCCAATAAAGAAATGACACCAAAGAAAATATTCTAAGAACACAGACTATGTGAACCGGTCCTGTCATCTCAGTTCTCAGTGGTCGATTGCAGACAGTTCAAGTACCTGTGAAGGTCCTGTCCCTGTCCTTCCCTCCAAGGTGCTTTTTAGAGCCTGCAGCCTCGTCCTCCACACTGGCCACATAGTCCAAAAGTCTAGACACCAGCATCACCACCCAGCTGATCATGGGAATGTCCAGCACACCTTGAAAACAAGCACATACACAAAATGTCATTATAACACTCTGGCCAAAAGCAGACAACAGCATTTCAGATATCATGGTTCAGCACACGGGTTACAATTAGGTCAGCATATCTGGGAAAACTGCTTTCACCTACAACTGTTTCAACAGCTTTCTATTTTGGTAAGTATTTCATCTCCCTCATTTAACTTGCAGTGCCTTTAAGGAGCAGTTCACCCCCAAAAATCGATCACCCCTTAGAGACTTTAATTCATGGATATTCTTTTGTTTTCGTCGCATTCCTAAGCCAATAATTTGATCAGCAGCAGTTCCGGTAGGAGACACAAAGAGACTCTTTGTGTCTCCAACCGGAACCGCTGTTGGTCATCAAATTATTGGCTATATCCATGAATTGAAGTCTCCATGGGGTGAGTAATCGATAGAAAAAAAGTCATTTTGGGGGTGAACTATACCTTTAAAGGAAACTTGCAGTCACGTTGCACAATCTGCCAATTCAATGCTTTTCTTCTACAATAACGTTATATATTGCATTCTAACAGCTTGTATTTTCTTGAGCCACTATATCATCTTAGTAAAACTTGTCAGCTTGGTATTTTCACTGTTCTGAGAGCTACCTCCTCAAAGCAGTGCCTTGGGTTATACTTCAGAGTTGAAGTAAACAAGTAAATATTGATTCATTAATAACCACCCACAATGTAAGGTTTTACAGTCGTTTTACTTGCTTAATGGAATTGAAGTAGCCGATTAAACATTTATTCATTACTTACCCACTATGTATAATTTACTGTCTTTTAACTTGGGTAATGGGGATATTCGATATGGTATAAGCAATCTGACAGCACCTTGTTGAGACTTTGACGAGACGGGGGTCATGACACAATGTCGCGTTAGTTCTAGAATTGCTGGTCTACCTGTAGTCAGTCCACATTAAGGCCAAGCTAGCTCAATTCATTTGCTTTTAAGCTCTGTGGAAATGTTTCGCAAGAGTTGTAGTGATTAAGGAGTCTCAGAAAACAGCAGATGCGTTTATTCACTGACTACACATCTTTCACACACACACAGGCTCCGTTATCTCTCTTTTTCAAAGTTCTGTTCATTGCAGAACGTGTTCCTAATAATAATAACAATAGTCCCAGAGACAAAAATAAACATGGGGAAGAAGTGTTCCGTTTTTACGTACCACATATCTGGAACAAACTGAGAAAACTGCAGGTCTGCTACAGCTGTCAAGTTCTTTTAAATCAAAGCTGAAGACTTGCACTGTACCATTATTCTCGTACCTTATCAGTTTTATTTTAGCTTATACTTATTGCCTCTTAACTCTTTAATAACCATTTATAATTGTATTCAAATGTCTTTTACGATATGCGTTTCTTTTAAACATTGTCTTAATGCTCTTAATGTTCTCAATTCACTTTGAATTGCCTTGTTGTTGAAATGTGCTATGCATAAACTTGCCTTTGTCTCAACTCAGAGGCCTTTGAGAGCATTTATGTGTTCAAAGTGTGGCAGTAGAAGTTGAACTTGGCTCAACTTCAGTACAGTGATTTTTGACCGGGCTTGCTTATACAGCACACTGAGATACTGCCAGCTAGTTTTGTGCGGAATGGTGCGTCAGGTGTTTCTTCTTTACCTTCAGTCCTCCTCTGGCTGGCAGCCTGAGGCTGTAGGGGACACAGCAGGTTGTCCAGGAGGTTGAGCAGGCCCTCTAACACACCACTGTTGCTGAGGGATCTTTGGCCAATGCAGGACAGGAGCATGAACACCCTGGGGTAGATGAGCCATAAACATAATGGGATTATTATAAGCCATGATAACAATTTGTCAGGCACAGGACAAACAGAACTGTATTGTACCAAACCTTGTATGTTAATTTTCATTGTTCTGATGTGAGGAGATCAATAATAGTGTGGCAAAAAATATGGAATGCATGAATAATTCTGTATTCTTTGCAGAACAATACATCGAAGATAGGGATAGTTGATGATCCTACCCTATAATCACTCTTAACACTTTCTACTGTCAAGTCATAACAATTAATTTTAATAATCAGTCAATAATAAACAGATTTGAAAACGTCATTATGAAACGGAATAGTGAAGCTTGTGTGCCCTCTCTTGCCTGTCTTGGGGAAAGATGAGCAGCTGTTCAGAGTTGTACAGCTCCTGCAGGACATTGGAGAGGAACTGGCCCCACCAGCGCTCGCCACCACACAGCTGCACCAGCAGCAGGCCTGCGTGTAGACGGATTTTGGGCGTGCCGCTGATGCACAGGTGCTTGAAGAGCTCCTCACAGGCCTGGGCGTGGAAGGTGCTCTGGAGTACCGAGGGTACCGCGTGGCCTAGGAGAAGAATGGAGAGAGGGGGAGAGAGAGAGTACAGAGAGACATAGGGAGGAAAGACAGAGAGACAGAGCGGAACGAGAGATATATAAGGAGGGAGAAACAGATGAAGGTAGAAAGAGTAGACAGAGAGACAGAATAGGTGTTAAGTGACTGAATGAGTATTTGACAAGAGCAAAATGTCCGAATGGCTTTAAAAAAGTAATCATGAGCAAAAGGACTGAGTGTTATCATTCTACTCCTGTTACTAAGGATGGGTTAAATTCTCTATATTATTATTTCACCACATACTATAAGCATAGGGCTAAACTTGCGCTGTGACCTTGAACTTTCATAAATGTAACCAAAAACAAATTATCAAAATGCAGCTTTGTCCTGATCCTACCTCCAACTCATCGGGGAAGTCTGATCTAAAACAGATTTAGAACCGTCTGCCATAGCGATTAAAAAAAGACAGGGGCGGGTGCAATACACCAAGGTGATTATTGGTTTTAATTTTATTAGTTTCTATTTTTATTTGGAATATTTGTTTTCAATTTAAGTTTATTTTCAATAAATTGTTAGTGGATTTACAGTTTGCTTTAGTTTTTATCTTTTTAAAAGGCTTAGTTTTACATCATAGATCCAACAGGGAAACCACACCGTTATTAGACCCGGTCTTGTTCCTTACATACTGTATAGCATTAATTCACAAGCATCAGTCATTTACATATCTACGGCAGAGGCAACCATGCAAGGCACCATCCAGTTCACTGAGAGCAAATAGGGGTTCAATGTCTTGCTCAAGGACACTCAAAACTAAACCAGGCGGAGACGGAGAACTAACCCGTCGCTCTGCCTCACTGCCGCCCATAATTTGTCACATATAAGTAAATACGGTATGATATTTAAATTAAAATGAAACCTTTATATTTTAACTTGCTATCCTTGACTTATTCTCTCCTTGACTCTCACTGTTGAGGAAACTTGGAATACTTTGAAAAGCATTTCACTGCCATAATGACTGCTACTATCTGTATTGTAAGGACGTGACAAACTGAGTGGAAGATCAACAAGGGAAGACAAAGAAAAGTGGGAGCAAAATTATTCAGACACTTTTTTTTTGCATCATGCAAGTCTCCTCAAACACCTACATAGGAAATCATTACTCAACCAGTTTTACACATTCATGAGAATTTCATTTTATTGTTGCTTATCTTGCTGCCTCTTCAGGGGAGAGCCTAACACAAGGTTAGAGAAATAATGAGGCTACTGTAGGCATTTTTTAACATGCCTTCAGTTTATTCTGGATAGAGGCATAGGACAATCAAAGAAACGGCGAGAGCTTGCCGCTAGGGAGCTGATGCATTATTCCCTTTCATGTAAGCAGCCGTGTGAATCTGCACAACGGTGCACTATGTTAGATTAGACGACTGACTGTTAAGGAGGACATTGTTTAGTATGGTTTCTACAGCTCCAAGAGTTCCCCAGCTAACCTTGGACAACTTTGAGAAAGCTACTTTTATTCAACTGCATGGTTAACACATTGACTGCCAGAATTATTTCATATTTTTTTAGCCAGTTAGCCACAAAAAAAAAGAGATCTACGCGATTGGCACGTGGCGGCTTTTAAGCGGTTCGCGTAGATCTACGTGATTGGCAGTCAATGTGTTAAGTGTGGCTGCCAAATATACTTGTATAATTATCTATCTATTTACGGAATCTGTGTGTGTGTGTGTGTGTGTGTGTGTGTGTGTGTGTGTGTGTGTGTGTGTGTGTGTGTGTGTGTGTGTGTGTGTGTGTATTGGGCAATACACACACACACCAACGGTTTTCCGATAACCGAAAAAAACACAAATATCTGTGTCTTGACAGTCCATGGGTCTGCGGAGGACATACTGAATCTCTGTGTAATTGTTGGCGGAGCTTTGCGTCACGTTTGTGCCTCTTTGCCAACATAAGCGACGATTTCTGATGACAACATGGATCCCTGTATCTCAATATATTTAGTCGATCGGTTGTATGTTAATGGCTACCACACTGGGTATAACAAGTACAAGTGCATATACGGGTGTATATACGGGCATGTATTCTCAACTTGCATCGTTCCTGACCTGCATTGCTCCCAAATTGTGGTAACGGTTACCACACAGGGTACTCTAAAAAAAGGGGTACAGCGAGAACTCTGACAACAGGTACAACTGAATGGGTATTGCATAACAACGGTGGGGCATACATTCCCAATTTACAACTTGCGTGGTCCCCCCTGAGTAGATTTTGTGGCATTAAATATGCATCTCCAATGTCCATTAAAAGTAGGTGAAAATTCTTGGGTGCCTGGTGACCCATACTCTATTCTCCTAGTGAGCGCGTCTTACACGACTCTCCTCACTCTCTGACCTTGGTTTCCTGTCTCTCTACACTGACCTATCAGAAATAAAACAAATAAATAAAAAATTATTTTTCTTTGAAACCACATCTAAACATCATCTTGTTGATCTAGTCAAAAACTATCCACTCTTAGAGTCAAACGTGTACAATTTCATAGGCTATGCTTAAACACTTAACCCATGTGTGGCTTTCAGGTCTGTGGGACCCATTTTCAAAGTTTACTTAAAGAAAATGTATGCAATTCATTATTTTTTCAACTTGAGACTTAGCCTTAGCTCAATTTCTGTTAAGAACATAATAATGTAGTGCACACTGTGCACCCCCTATTACATACTGTATGTGGCTGCCAATTATAATATATATATATATATATATATATAAGCTTTGTCTATTATGACATGTCCATAGTATGGATGCTAACGGTCATGTGGTTAATAACACATACAGTTGAAGTCATCACAAAACACTCAAGACATCACAGCCCCCCCACCCAAACCCATCACCCTGCATGAACCACCCACCATTCTCCTCACCGTTGTTGGAGTGCAGCAGGCTGAGCAGCGTGTCCAGCAGGTAGCGGATGATGGTCCTCAGCTGCTCGGTGGAAGAGTTCTGAATCAGCTCCTGTGCATCTGCGACCGTGGCCCCGGCCTCTGGAAGCGTTTTGCGTCCGGCGCCCAGGGACACGCGTAGCCTCTGGACCGCGTGGTGGGCCAGGTTGAGTTGGAGCTGCAGCTGAATGCAGTCCTGGTAGGCGGAGAAGACACGCTGGTCCTCCTCCACAGCCTTGTCGGGCTTGCGCAGGAAGTACTGGGCATTGTTGGCGCTGTTGAGCGGCGGCAGGTCGATGTTCTGCAGCAGCGTCTCCAGCCTGTGGCACGCCAAGTTATACCTGGATGGGAAGGGGGACGAAGAAGAGACACATCACTGCACTTTCCATGGACTCTAAAGGGCTTCAAATTGTGCATATTCGCCCGAAATGTCATCTGTGTGACCTCAGAAAATATAATTGTGAGCATTATTTTGTGCGAGTGCAAATAACTGTTGTGGTGCGACCAAAACGGGACGACAAATGAAGTTTACTCATTGACACGATGGAGTGGAGACGCCACTGGGTGCTGCTGTGCAGACATTCCAGTACTTTGTGCAGACATGGGCTGCTCCATGTGAGCATGTGTGTGTGCGCCACTGTCGGAGCTGTTCCTCTAGTCTAGGCAGAGACAAGAGTCTTTTACAAGAATTTTATAACTTCCAATTACATTAACCAAATGGGTTATGAAAGTGATTGGAATCAGTGTGGACGGTACTGGCTTGTGTGGTCGGCTGCTTTCACCATTTTATCTAACTTGTAAAGTAAGCAGAGTGATGTAACTGTGAGAGTGGTTCATGTCCTGGCTCACCTGCACTGGATGTCCTCCTGCAGTGCCACCATCATGGCCAGGTGCTGGTCCACATCTGGCTGGCTGGCCGCATCGCTCTCTCCCCGTAGCGGGTCGTGCATTAACTTCAGCTCACTCTCCCATGGTAAGATGTAGGTGTGGCCATAGTAGAAGCCCAATGGGATCTTGGCCCGGGCATTGGTGCTACCGTAGCGTCCAATGACAGTGATCTATGCGAGTTGAAATCAAACAAGAGCTTAGGTTAGGAGCCACTATGAAGACCCAAAAACATAAAACACACACTTCACGTACTGTAGGTTATTTAGCACACCACAACAAACTGGCTGCATTACTTTGGAGATCACCGGATTGGTTTTATTTTCAGGATGAAGCAGCTGCTACCATTTTACAGTAGTTATAATATTCAAAGATTAAGTCAGCAGTCAGAACAGCAAATCTGATTAGGCCACGAAAATAAAAAACAGATGTTTAGAGTCAGACTTGGTTCACAGACGATTGATTTAATCTCCAATTGGGGGATAAAGAACCCCGTCTTTCTCACTCTCAAGTCTGATTTATAAAAAATAAATCATCAGCCTTGCCTAAATTCATTTCCAGCCATTTAGCATCCCAGCTAGACAGCATTCAACTTGGGAACACAAAGTGGCAACAGTTTAAGCAACCCAACAGAAAAGAGACAAACAGACCTTCATGAATCTGCAGACGGGTGGTGGCAGGAGGTCGTGCAGAATGAGGGAGTGGGTGCTGATGTCAGTGGCCACCACCAGTCTGCGACCATCCACCTCCTCGCCCAGTGTCCATATGTCTATAGACAGGGACGCCAGGTCCCCGCAGGTGGGGATCAAAGCATCCGTCAACAGCACAGGACGGCCAAAGTCCAGTGTCACAAACCGACGCGCCCCTGGGATGTACAGTGGAAGAGATCGAGAAACAGAAGGGAGATGTGTGTCGATCAAATGACCAACAGTCATTAAAGACAATGTGACGTGCAGCTTCATATTCCCAAATCGCTTTGTACACATTTCCAGATTTGGTATTTTTGATAAATGGGTTCGACCAACATTTACAGTAAAAAAAAAAAAAAGCTACTAAGTGTACGAGTCCTGGACTTACCAGAGTGCATGCGTTCAATGATGATGGACTGATGTGGAGGAGGCTGGAGAAAGTGAGAAGCCTGGGAGATGGCTAATGCCAGACCACTCCCCATGGGGTTCTGAAAGCAACACAGCAACGTCACTCAAGTTACAACAGTCAACATGTCATAGCAAGGCGCCAACATAATTTCCATCCACTTAACTTCATTTGTAATTGCTGTACACTGATGTGAACTCAGCTATTGGTACTTGCTGCTATGCAATGCAATACCTTCGACATTTACAGTGTTTCCCCTAGAATGGTTAAATGGGTGGGCAGACAGAGGTGGGTTGGCCTTGGTGTTGACAGGAGTAATGGGGTGTGCCGGCACCCATTGTGTCCGTCTCGGTAGAGCGAGCCATAACCAATACACCACTGAATTTGCCGTTTGAAATTCTGTGTAATCTTTCAAATGACCGCAATAATTAATTGTTATTTAACAAAGGAAAATACACATAGCCTTGTCC
Source organism: Gymnoscopelus braueri (assembly GCF_963280865.1). Lineage (NCBI taxonomy): Eukaryota > Metazoa > Chordata > Actinopteri > Myctophiformes > Myctophidae > Gymnoscopelus > Gymnoscopelus braueri. Next base: position 34,447,166 of record NC_137619.1, read on the forward strand.
CATGATGGGTCACCTTTCAACTTATTGGAAACGTTCTCCTGACACTCCTCCACAGTGCTGATCCAGAATCTGCCCTTAAAAACTGGTAGAATCAACTCCTTTCCCTAAAGAGTTTTTTCCTCGTACAGTTTACAGTACCTGTAAAGTGTTGCTCGCCTTTGCAAAGATAAATATCTATCAGGTTGTAAGCAGGCAATACATTTCATTACTGTAATTGAGATGTCAGTGAGAGAAATAAACATTAACTTGGCTTATAGTCAAAGCGTTTCAAATTATACCATTTTCCAAACACCTGTTTGGCAGTAGAAAAATACATTAATCTGAGCTGCAACAATCATGCTGTTGTGCTGAAATAATTGGCTCATACATCTGCTAATTTAAAAAATGTTATTATTTTATTACAATTAAATCGATTAGTGTGATTAACTGGTACACTGATTGATAGATGACCCCACTGAAATGAAAGAACTCACGCTACCTGTCAGTAATGACCGAGGGAGACACGGATAATTCAATGATAAAGCTCTCTGTGAGAACTTGGCCTCAGGTCAAATCTATAGTATGAACTTATACCTATATTATTAACCTGTACTCTAAAAGGTAGTTTCGGTAAGCAAGCAAAACTGAGCCATTTTGCGTAGTAGGGTAAATGACAATTAACACCCTTGTAATATCAGTGCTTCCATTGGAAATGTAAGAGAAATCAAAGTTGTTTTGGCAATGGTTTTTCAATATGAAATTTTTAATGATTGCCCAGGGACCCCAGATATATATATATATAGATATAGATATAGATATAGATATAGATATAGATATGAGAGAGTGAGAGAGTGAGAGAACTCTGACCCAACAGTTTTGTGGGCATGGCTCCTGTTAAATAAACAAAAACAATCTATCAAAATTTACAGTTGAGGAAATACTGCAGCAAAAGAAAAGCAATTCCCTCTCCTCCATGACGTGTGTAATAGTAGGGGAAACACTGAAATACTAATTAGTTCTTCTAAGAGCTTCTAAGATCATCAAAGTCCTAGGAACATGCTGGTATTTTGGCTCTTGTGGTTAACCACTTAGCAAGATGTCAAGTTAGCAACCACAGGACCACATACTACCAGCTTCATGTGCCAACTAGGCCAACTAATCAAGATAATGTCTTCACCTCATGCTAGCATTGTGAGTAGACTCTCCAAGGAGGCCACAATCACAGAAGGAATAGAGACTGAGTCGGAGGTAGTCAAATCATTGGCCTCTAATGTATTTTGGCGGACATGGTTCGGCACAAGCCATTCTCAAAGCCATGGGGGTATTTTAAAAAATGGCGTTCAGAGCGGCTTGTACCGAACCATGTCCCCCAAAATATATTGGATACAAATATTTTGTCTTGTTTCCTATTCAGTCGTTTTATGTGTTGACCAAGGAATGACTCATGCAGCTTCATACTTCAACTTAAGATTGTAGCGATCACTAACCAAGCTTCGATCTTATGCTACTAACCGGTTTGGTTTTCTGGCTGCTCTTGCTATGTGCGACCATATTGACAGGACCAGGGTCCATCATTGATCCTGGGAAGAGGTGGGCCAACTCGGCACTGAAGGCTGCCGACACAGCCTCATTGGGTGGTGTGAGTGGAGGGGTCATGAAGAGAGGCGTAGTCTTGGGCGTCGGGGGAATAACGTCAGAGGGGTGAATGAAGAATCCTGGTGCAGAGGGGTTGGAAGGCACAGAGTTGTGGATGGGCCCCACACCGGAGGCGGCGGCAGCTGCCGCTGAGGTGGTCTGGTGCAGCTTGGCCTCCAACTTAGCCTTCTGCTTACAAGACAGAGATAGAGGACAAATATTTATTCATTAGCATCATCAGTCAATATGCCTCAAGTTGATCAATTCTATTCTATACACCATGCAGTTTGATTTATTTTGGTGGTGAAACATGCATCAGATGACTGGCCATGTCATCAATGCATTGTTTACAACGTCTTTCAGAGCACGGTTCTATTTTGGAGTGTCAGATCAGCATGTGGCACTGACCATCCTCAATTAGATGGAGCAATGCAGAACCGTAACCTCTTTTTATTTCAAATTCTTAATGCAGTGTATGTATGATTGTTTTCACTTGTTTGACCGTTCTAGAAACGTCTATATACATAGAATTAAATAGACGATGTGAACATGACAGGTGTCAGTGTCAGGGCCTTTACTCTGTAATGAGTAGAATTGTGTGACCAGGCTTGGGAGGAAATAATTGCATGATTAAGCATTTATGCGTAGTATACTTTGCATGTGTAATCCCAGTCAAGGTTTCTATGCATATTACTTGGTAGCTGCGCTAAGATTTTTCTTTAACCAACACCATAAATAAACGAAATAAATACATAAATACTTTATTTGTTTAAGTCCAAGATAACCTAAGGGATATACCTTTAAATTAATTTCATTACGGTTCTTAAATTAGAGCTTCAGAATAACTTCCAAAAAGTCGTATGTTTTGTACACAAATAAAGTTGCACAGTAAAATTCTTAGCGTTCATTTAACTCTGAAGTGTAACTCTTCCGAGTTAAATTAACACTGGGATTTTGCAGCGTATCGTAAGCCATTTCTAACTTAAAAGCCAGTCTAATGGCAGCTATACCACTTCAGCCTCTCTGAAAGCAAGAGGAGAGGATCCTGGTGGCTCCCTAACCTGCTGCTGCAGTTTAAGCAGCTGCTGTTGTTTCTCCTGCAGCACCTGCAGTTGCTGCTCGGCAGACACCATGGCGTGGGACAGCGACTGGAGAGCCACCTGGGCCGCCGAACTCAGCGCCGTCGAAGCCTCGCCCACTGTGCCCGTCGATAGACCGCCCACTGTTGGCGTTACGCCAAACGTGCTCACTGCAGGAACAAATGACAAGAGGGTCAATGATAATTAGCAAACCATGACAAATAACAACATGTCTGGTTCAATCAAATAAAAAGTTGGTTGAAAGGAAAAAAAGAGGAACCCAGCTATATTGTGTGTATTATCATAGAGCAGCAGGATCAAAGTGGGATCCAGGGGACTCCCAAGGGTCCTTGAGGGGGTTTAAACATTTAAGCCCTATTAAAAAAGTTTCAGCTATTCGAAAATAGCCAATCTTCAAGCTCACATCACATCGCGATGCCACACGTTGTGAACTTGTAGGTCTCCATTTTCTAAATATTTAGAAAAATCTGAAATCTGGCCCCCGACACAAAATCTTTTCAATTGGTGGCCCTCTGCCAAATTCATATCAATTTGGGGGTCCTTGACATGAAAATGTTTGAGAACCACTGTCATAGTGGTGCTCAGTAGAAAAAAAAAGAAATCCAAGCCCCTTTGATTTCCATTATAAAATTACAGATAAATATTTCAAAAAGTATAAATCTTGGACAAACACAGACTGACAGAGACCGATAATCTTATAGCAGGCTAGCCTCCTGCAGAGCCATGCCGTAAAAAGCAATGTTGTTGTCTGAAAGCATTTCCAAGTAACTTTGCAAGGAGAACTTTAGATTCCTTTCCCTTTGAGGTGTACAAATGTCCAGGATATTTACCTGTGAACATGCTGGCATCGTCCCGCTCAACCCGTGTACCATCACTGGTGGAGATGCAGCTGAAATGCAGAGGCTCTACCTCCAGGAGGCCCGTCAGGGCCGTGAAGCTGCCTTCAGCTGCTGCACAGCTGCTTACCTTTCCGTTCCCTGCAGCACACACATGGATATGAAGTAATTTAAATTAAGTGAACTTCAAGGTCTTTCGGTGTAGAGGAAAAAAGGAGGGGACCAAGTATAGACCCCTGGAGGACCCTAGTCAATGAAGTACAGTATATAGGGTTTAAGTTAAAGGGATACTTCACTTTCGGGCCGGGGACACATTTAAAAAAAATATTAAAAATAAATGAAAAAAGTTATGGAAAATTCATGGCCCCCTCACGACACGCAGTGTCCTACTAATGTGTGAGGGGGCCATGAATTTTCCATAACTTTTTTCATTTATTTTTAATATTTTTTTTAAATGTGTCCCCGGCCCGAAAGTGAAGTATCCCTTTAAAGTCTCCCTCCAGACACGTTTCAAAGTATGCACAAAATACTCTACTTTGAATAGGTTGTTTAAGACAGTTTTCTCACACAAAAAAAAAATGTACACTGAAAGTGGCCTGGAAGGACATCTCTTTCTCCCTCATTGAGAAATTATGAAACTATGAATATTCAAATATCACAGGCCTCGTCTGCACCACCACTACCCAGTTTTGTCCAAAGCAATTTGTTTTTAGATTTGAGCAAGTGGCTATTTGCATATTGGACCATGAAAGGTTTGCAAGATTGGTCACACACACAGCCGGCTCAGATTTGGAAAAATATGTAAGAATGTAAAAAGGAAATTCCGCTGGCAAGTTATGTAGATAACTTGCCATTTCCTGGAGGGGGGGGACTTGTAATTATGCTTTCTTGGAAAGGCAAGTCACTAGTCATATTTTCATGACAATAAATATAAGTTGTCATTCCAGAATGTCACGCTGGTGAGACTTTTGTGAATCAAGCTGCACTGAAATGCTTGGAAGGTTTAAAATGGTTGAAAAATATTTGTGGTCTCGTGTAGTGCATACCTGAGAGGATGTCAGAGAGGTCGATCTCGTCAGACTGAACTCCAATGCTGCTGTTGAAGGCATTCTTACAGGAAGAGCCGCTGACCTCCAGGTCAAACAGTACTGGGTCAAAGGGAGAACTATACAGACCGTACCTGAAAAGGAGACACGTTTGAGAAGAGGTGGTCAGAATTTTCAACTCCTAAGAATAAGAGTCAAGAACCCAATCAAGATAATAAAGATACAATTAAATACTGAGCTCCTTGCCCTAGATATCTGCACAGTATCTCTGAATGAGTGAACACATGCACAGACTTAAGTCTACAGTCTTGCAGCTGTAACAAAACTACATTTTCTATTATTCAAACATCATGAAAACATTTATTTTAAACAAACACATTGATACAAAGCTAACAAGCCAGTAAAGGGTTTCGACTACCAAAGCACACAATTATATTCAGCAAACTAAAATATGGAATTACAAAAGGCTTTAGAAATCCTTTTCAGGCTACGTCCAAAAGCTTTGGGCTCCAGTACCTGGTCTGCAACAGTGCCTCTAGTGGAGTGAGGCGGTCCTGCAGCTGGCGGGACACTGCAGTGAGCAGGGAGGCACATGTTGTGCTGCAGCCTGCCAGGTCCTCCTCCTTAACGTAGTTCAGCAGCACAAAGTACCAAAACACTGACCCTGAGGGAAGACGGGGGAGTGGAGGTTAAAATAAAGACAGGTGGAAAACAACACAACAGTGCAGGTTAAGGAAGGAAAGGGGATACATTGAAGAGCAGAGAAAATGGAGAGCTGTAAATGAGAGATCTGTGCAGCAGGGGTGAATACCAGTACCCCTAATTGTTAATGATTAGGTTTTGACTGGAAAACTGGTCACAGAACTAGAACTTTTGGTGACTCAAGGACAGAAAAAGTTGCTTTCCCAGCTACTTACCACCTGTTGCTGCTGCAGGTAAGTAAGGCATATTGTCGAGCAGAGCCTTCAATAGACCCATACTGAAACCCTGTTGACTCGGGTCGCCTTTTCCATTGCTTCGTTAAAAAAAAAAGGAAGAAAAAAGGGTAGATGTTCAACATGTGAATATTAATTCAAAGGTCCACACATCAAGTACTGTCAATTAAAATGTCTACAGTTCTTACCTAATACAAAGTGCAAGAAAGCGGGCACATTTGTGGGCTATACTCCGACCGGCCTCAAAGAAGCACACCCGTACAATGTCAGACAGCCTTCTCCGGGTTTTGGCCAGCAAGCCCTCCTTTCCTTCTCTCAGGCTGCAAAGAAGTTATATCAAATTAAAACATAAATAAGCCTTATCCCATTCAATGGTCTGAGCTAAAAGATTGGAAACATGCATATGAAGTAGGACTAATGATTAACCCATTAAGACCTGGAACTGTGTCATTTTTAGATTTGAGCTAAAAAGCATTATTTTACACTTTGGGCTATTCAAAAATAGCAGATCTACAAGCTCATAGCGCGGCACCGAGTGCCGCGCTACGAGCTTGTAGATCTGCTATTTTTGAAAAATCGTGAAAATGTGTGCAAATCTTTGAATATATATATTTTTAAAGCGATTTTTTTAAAACTCAAATCTTTGCTTCTGGGGGTCCCTGGAACACAATATTTTGATGGGGGTCCTCGGCCAAATAAAAATTTTTTGAGGGTCCTTGACATGAAAAAGATTGAGAACCACTGATATAGAACCATATATTTTTCAGAATACTGTTGAGATTTAGGAGACATGTAGAATCGGCCTCCATTTGTACACTCTCACGAGTTAAATAAATACTGAGGATTGTACAGTGTAGATTGGGGGTCCCAGAGATAAAAATGGTGTCAAATGGGGGTCCATGGCCTAATACTTCTCAAACTGGGGGTCCTTGAAATGAATAAGGTTGAGAACCACAGCCTATTTTTTTCTTTTCTTTTTAAATAATCGTTCATTGATCGAAATGGAGGAAGTTTGAAATAACAGTGATATTGATTTGAAGTCTTATCGCACAGCCCTAGCTCGGCCCCACCTGCAGGGTCCATTGGAGTAGACTCCAGCCAGCCAGCACAGAATGTCCAGGATGAGGCTCTGGGCATGCTCCGTGCCTGGGCCCTCCTCTGTCCGCTTACACAGCGCATTCAAGAGCTTCTCGTGGAAATCTGGGAACTGCAACATGGCACAGCGCTGGACCCTAAAAGGCATAGGATAACAACCAGATTGGTTAAACAACAACCAGAAAAGTTAACAATTCTGTAAAATCCAAGACAATAATATATTTTGCAATGTAAGCCAGCAAATTACAAGATTTAAATGCAGAAGAATTAACAAAACCTTTTGCAAGTCAAGAGTTCATTTGTCCTGGATTCATTAGAGTAAGCAAGTCATTAAAAAGCTACAATTTGATCTTTCATTCAAGTTCCTTTCTACTGGACGTGATTCACCTGGGTGCCTGAATATGATCTGTGGCTACATGATCAAAAAGAAAATAAAAAAAAACTGCTTTTATCCAAACCTTTAGAATAACTCAAATTCTTTACAATGAAAATTCTTCGGCGCCCCCCCCCCTTCACCACGATGTTGGTACTGCATACTATAAGTGGTCTGACCTTTCTTTGGGTATTGACGTCTTCTTGAACCGCCTGATTGTGACCGACACCTCCTGCAGTAGGTCACAGCCACGCATATTGTCAGGCTTCTTCGAGGGTGTCGGGGGTTCTGCCTTTGATGTCGAGGCCTTCTCCTGCACAGAGACCAACCGAGAGTTTAAGTCATTGGCATTCTCACAACACAGCCATTTGACATGTTGAGAGCTGTTGACAGGAATCAGGAAATGTCCCCATTCCTGAGACATGTTTGTATGTGGGTTTGAGTCTAGAGACGTGATAGTAGCACTTCTCTACCAGTAGATGGCAGCAAAGGAGGATCCATAATTTTCACAGCAGACATGATAAAGGAGACCATAACATTTGAACTTATGATTACAAAGCCAGCTTTGTCCATCAGGTAGAGGACATACCTCAACGATTAAAACATTTAACATGGACAAATGAGTAGGGGATGTGCACTCGTTCTGTATAATCCTGTTATGACTCCGAATTTGGTATACAACATTAAAAAGCAATCCACACAGTGATCCTCGGCTGTAGGGGGTGCTATGGGGGGTCGGTGACCCCTTAGTTCTGGCGCTGGCTGGGGGGCTGGGAGCTCCACATGCACGCGCGAGCACGCACCGTCAGCTGCGGTCTTAACACCTTAAAGTTTAAACAATAGCCTCTCAAGGTTCGCGCCTCTCAAGGTTCGCGCCGTCAGCGGCGAGCCGTTCTCAATAGCGTCTACCTGGCTGCTTTGCATAACATTAGGCTACTCGAAAAAAGCCATGGACTTGAATTGAATGTGTATTCCTCTCACAATGAGAGACAACAGTCTCTGCACTGCAGAGTGTGAAGGGGATCGCTTAGAAGAGGACCCAGTTCTCTGAGACAAGACAAAGACAAGTTGTCTGATTATTTTAAGTACTTATGTGTGGGTGAGTCTATGTAAAGGGCTTTTATATAAAACTAAAAGGAAAATAAAATAATTAATTAATTGAAACAAAAATAAAAACAACAAATTAACAATGCAACTAAATAATAAGATATAATTACATAAAAAATCACATGTTGAATACAGTATTTCAACTAGCACTGAGCTGATTGGCTATGTGCACATGCGTGCGCGTGCACGTGACGTCAGAAAATATAGCCCCCCTAGTTCAAAAATCCACAGCTCATCACTGATCCTCGGTGTGCGTTGACCACATACTCCTTGGGATTCAACTCCAACTCCCTTGTGCGTCTCCCCTTGGTTTCCTGTCCCTCTACACTCTCCTATCTGAATAAGGCAGAATATTCCACACTAATCCTATTGAGTGCACATTTGAGATCAACAGAAAAATACCACTATCTTTCATTATTATGGTTTTATCTCAAGGTCACCCCTATAACCAGGTAAAGAAGTGAGAAACTCGGGGGAGGGGGGGTCTCGGCTGGAGCTCTACCTTGGAGGCCTGTGCCCTCTGCAGCAGGGTGGAGAGCGAGTGGGACTTGCTCTGGGGCTTGGTGCTGGGCATGCGCACCACGGGCCGCAGGCTCTCCTCCATGCCCTTGTCGCTCACAGCTTTGATGTGGACCAGGAAAGACCGATACTTGCCCCCCGCCATTCCTGCATGGGAGGGGAGGGGAGGGGGAGAAGAGGGGCAGACCGGCAGAGGACACTGAAAACACACCCAACAGTACAGGTACATACATAAGAGACGTGACGGGAGGGGACAGAGGGGTTAGAGCAGGGCCAAGCCAAACCGTTTCTGAAATCACCCAAAAGTCAATGACAAGTCTGTCCTCAACGCATTGCGTTGCGTAACGTTTCAAGATAAATTAATACTCAGGATTATTACACCACCAGCAATGAAAACCGTGGCCAGAGGCATTACGCCTGATTTATACGTTGATGCGCATCATGCCGCATACTGGAGATACAGGTTCAAGCTTGTAGATCGGCTTTCAATGCAACTAAGTACAAATCAGGCCTTGTGTTTTCAGGTTGTCCGTCCATCTGTCCCTCGTTTGTGGGATGTAATAGAATATAGATGACTTCGGACAGACACAGAACTGCAATTGGTTCGGGGAGGCATACAATCGCGATGTAGTATTATGCAGTTATTCAGAAAGAAGATATAATTTAAGTAATCAAGCGACACACTATAGCAGTTTTTTCTCTCTCTGGCTCAATGTCCACCTTATGACATGAGCACTGAACCGTCACTTTTAGCCTTAATGTCTGACGTGCCGTTGAAATTTCGGACTAATAAAGTATTCAATAAAATAATTAATTAATGTCACCTGCGTGTTCAGCATAAATGTGTGAGTGCAAAATGCTCAAAATGTAAGGGTCTATTACCTTCCATGGGATATAACGTCAACAGCAATATGATGATCAGGTCAGGAAAAGCTAAATGTTTTCCTTTTGTCAATTGAACAGAACACACAATCTCAATCACATTCGACATGTAGTATTTATTGTCGCTACCTTTGACGAGCTTGGGGCTGGTGAGGCTGAGCATGCCTGCATGTCCAGAGAGATCAAGGCCACTGGCGAGCCATACTGGACCACACAAGATGTCCTCCTTATGGTCCTCCAAGAAAGGGCACAGCCTGGAGCCTGGAGGAGACAGATTAATCATTTGGGCTGCTGTTAAGGCTGAGCAGTACACCGTTGGCAACAACCATTCCCGTTGCAGTCAGCTGGTTCAGTACTTTACCTGCCGTATCCTCTATGTCCATGAACTGGATGTCTTCCGTGAAGTCATGGAGGTGCGGCTGGCCATTCTTCTCCCCATTGGCGTGGAGGACTTGGGACAGGGGGAACGATATCTGTCTGTCCACTGGCGTTTCTGCAGCAAAAGGATTCAAGATACAAACAGATCGTTTTGAGGTAGTACAGATTTCAGAGCAAGCGTTTAAATCAATGTGACTGGAGCAAGGTAGGTAGAACATATTTCCACACAAAAAAACAATAAATCAATCAAGGACCGCATTGGATCACTTTTATAGTTTTAGTTTTCTTAGCTTTATTTAGATATAATAAAAGGGTATACAGAGACAAGAGGTGTTAGGGCAGGTCTCTGGACAGAATCAAACTGGGGAATTTGCAATTATGTGGTTGACACTATCTGGTCAGCATATCCCCTTGAGGAACTAGATGGTGTGTTCTTACCATTGACTTTGCCCAGCCCGGGGGCTTTGTTCTTCAGCAAGGTGACCTGGATCTGGGGAATGTTGGTGATGTTGGCGTTCATGACAAACTTGAAGTCCACATGGCCCACCATGCAGGCCTTGGGCAGAACCAGTTCAAACACGTGCTCATCCCAGCTCGAGCTACACAGAGAACTCAAGTTAGTCAACAAGTTCATAGTAATGTATACTATACATTAGTAACTTAGCAAATGTGTAATCGGATAAAAGGCAAAAGAAATTGGTTTAAAACTAGTTACACATATTCAGCCAATCCAATAATCCACTATTAAGTCTGTAATAGTCAAAATAACTTTTAGAGTTTTTTAGATTTTTTCAGAAAATTAGGATTAGGATTTAGAACAGTGTCAACAGTGGTTCTCAAAAATAGCAGATATACAAGTTCACAGTGCGTCAGTTGCTATTTCTGAAAATTTTTGAAAGATCTTAAAAGTGTTTAAACACCAATCTTCTCTTCTGGGGTCCGTGGCACAAAACATTTTCAGATGGTGGTCCACAGCCAAATAAATATCATTTTGGGGGTCCTTGGCACAAAAAAGCATTAAGGCCTCAGGTCTTAATGGGTTAAAGCACAATGACACTTGGTAGAAGTTTGGGTTGTATAGTTACCTTTCTCTGATGTGACTCCAAATATTGCAGAAATATCGTCCAATAGATGCTCTGTTGATTAGAAATTGATATTCCAAAACTTAATCCTCATGTACTTACATTGTACAGTGAAACTACCCTTATTAGAGTCACTCTTTTAGCACATGAAACAAACAAACAAAGCAGATTCTGCCAATACATATCACAAAACCCAGTGCTGCATTATTATTATTATCTATTTTGTTTAAGAAAACTGCACTTCATGTTGATCTTACCATCTTTTTTGTGAGGTTATATATATTGGCAGAATCAGCTTTGTTTGCTTTCGTTTATGTGCTTCAAGAGTGACTTTGAGAGCCGTTTCACCGTGTAATGCAAGTCACTGAGGAGCAATTTTTGGAATTTTATTTTCGAATAAACGGAGCTAACTATTGAAGATATCTCACCAATATTTGGAGTTACATAATAATGGCAACTATACAACCCAAACCCTGTCACTACGCTTTAACCCATTAAAGCCGGGAAAGCATCCGTGTAATTTTATATTTTAGCCCCGTCACAAAACGTTTTCAGATGGTGGGACCGTGCGGCCAAACGCATATCATTTCGGGGGTTCTTCGCACGAAAAAGTTTGAGAACTACTGATTTAGCATACAGTAGACCGTAAAAGAAATGGACAGTCATGCCCCGGGTTTCTACAGAACGTAAATTAAGCCTATTTTTCACTCAAATCCGCTCTATATCCGGTCCGAAAAATGCTACTCTTAAATTAATGCTATTGGTTGGGACGAGAGCGGGGGTGGGGAATTAATGCTACTGGTTGTGTAGCTTGTCAATCAAAATCATCACAGTGTAGCCACGCCCCTCCTACAGCATACCCTCCTTTATAATTTTTTTTAATAATGGGACCATAATTTACCAAAACGCATATCATGGTGATTGAAAGAAGACTTTAAACTAGCGACTGGAAGCATATAGTATTTATGACAATGTTTATTAAAGGTAATAAAATCAAGTGTAAAGTTTGAACCGCTTGAACGGAGCCTAATTGC